>NC_137816.1:43338514-43403514 GCF_963921795.1 Nannobrachium achirus | reverse complement strand
GCGTTAACATCAACGGAGACCAATTCACTTCCTTGTTGATTTCTCTGGCTGTGAGGCTCTGTGGCCAGTGACTGGTCTGAATGTACGGCAACACATAACAGGCAAATTCACATTCATTCTCGCATGATGCCGCCCTCTGCTGCCTGGCAGACCAAAGTGCACTATTGCACAATAAAAAAAAAAAAGAAAAAATGTCTATCTATCTACTATAACGTCGCAAAGGTAAGCCGCTTTTTGATGGCACCAGACCCAATAAATAAATAAATAATCTGGCAGTAGGATAGTTAAAGTACCAAAAGAAAAACATCAATGTCATATTAATAAAAAAGGAACAAAAAGGTAGTTACATTGCAAAACAGGGGTTTTCCCCCGAAAATACATGTTTTAATTAGTTTAATCCTCTGAAACAGGCAGAGGGCATAGAGAGAGCAGTGCATCTTTGGTACCTCGCACTGACCAGGAATGTATTTTAAAAAATGTATTTAATTCTTCTGCCCATTTAAAATATATGTACCCAATCGAATATCTTAGTTACATCGATATCGTTCATGTGAACTAGTTTGTTGAAGCTTATTCATTATACTTCGCATCGTGGCCGTACCGCATCACCCCACAATGCAGTGTCTAGTAGGAGATGTCTATGCAAGACTAATAATCCACATAGCAATTTTTTTAATCATTTAAAGAAATATTCACTGTGTATTCATGCCATTTTGTTCCAAAATTTTCCTATTTATCATGACAAAGCACAAAATAAAATAAAAATATAAATAAATATCAATTTAAAACTACACTCTCGCCATTAATATTAATGGTAGAATGTGGACTTTGTCCCACTGCATAACTCCGCCGGTAGCAAAGGAGAATGATTTTTCTGGTTGGCCAGTCAGGGACCAATCAGAAGGCTGACAAAGGGTCAATTATTGTTTCAGATTATCTGACCAGATAATCTAAACGCACTCACACTAGCCGTTTTGCAAAGTCGGGTACTCCGCACGCTACAGGATTCTATTCCGATTGAGTCGGGCCTGAACACAGCAACAATAAATAATACCAGTAAGACTCCCTAATCGGGAGATAAGCGACCGTAGGTCACTTATCTCCACAAATAGGGCAAAAATGTGTTTTGCCAAAATCTTCCTGATCCATGTTGATGACATGAGTGTAGACATACTGTGTAGTGATTTTCGTGATTTTAGGGCAAAATCTGTAGGAGCAGTGTCCAAAAATGTGTTTTTAAAAATCGGCCTGGAGGTGGCGCTATATGGGAGAGATTCATGTTGATGGGATGAGTGTAGACATACTGTGTACCGATTTGCGTGATTTTAGGGCAAAAATTGTAGGAGCAGTGTCCAAAAATGTGTTTTGCAAGAATCGGCCTCATGGTGGCGCTAGAAGAGGGCCATGTGAGAAATGAGGGGTGGGGTCTCCGCGCCGGCAAGGCGGACGAATAGGTACCGGCCCCGGCTGTCCCGGTCGCTCCTAGCCGGAGTTACGGCATTTTATGTGAGCTGCAGTGTAGGGGGTCCTCCACTGGGGGCGCCACCACTTTTGCATCCGTTCTGGAGCACCAGGAGTGGGTGGTCCCCGGGAATTCCCCGTGAGCAGCCCCGTTGGGGTGGTCATTTGGTCAGTTTAGCACATTTGGTCATTTTTTACATCTGGGGGTCCCCCAGGGACCTGGGGGTCCCTGGAGCTCCGGGGGTCCTTGGAGGTTGTAGTTTGGCAGGTAAGGAACGTGTGTGCAAAATTTGGCATGGATCGGGGCAACGGTTGCGGAGATATGAGCAGGGCAAGAGTGTGACGTGTGAGGTGTGACAGACAGACTGACTGACGGACTGACGGACGGACTTACACTTTGTGCAGGGTTTGATAGTAAATGCGACCTACGGTCGCAATAATGAATACAAAATGTCACGGGGGCTGTTCTGAGAGCTTCGCAGATTGGATCTGTGAGCCCTCACGCTCTCTCTCTCTCTCTCTCTCTGTCTCTCTCTCTCTCTCTCTCTCTGTCTCTCTGACAGAGAAAAGAGGACATTGTATAAGTGCCGTATTGATTGTTGTGAACAAATGCAGAGGATGTCACAGTGAGAGTGTCAGAGTCACAGAGGACTGCATGGGGACAGCTCTATCAGGACCTTGTCTCTGACCACCACAAGTGGGGAAGACAGCAGTGATACGCACGCACGCACGCACGCACGCACGCGCACACACGCACGCGCACACACACACACACACACACACACACACACACACACACACACACACACACACACACACACACACACACACACACACACACGCACGCACGAATGCACACACAGGAACGGACTGAGTAAGCCTGGAGTCATACTCACAGGGTGCGTTCGGAAATGCGGGGGGGGGGGGGGCTAGGGGATGCCACTCACACAGGGCTACTTCCGTGGAGTTCGCTGTGAGTGCTTTCATCCCTTGGAGTCAGGGTTAGGCTACTCGGGTATCAAGTCCAATTAGGTTTTATGTTCAAGATTCCCTGACTCCCTGCGTACTCCCTCCCTCTCTCCCTCTCCCTCTCTCCCTCTCCCTCTCTCCCTCTCTCTCCCTCCCTCCCTCTCTCTCTCTCTCATCTGCTGGGTATTCTTCATTAAGAGTCATGCGGTGTGTCTGTGGAAGAAGTGCAGAGTGCCTCTGCCAGGGTGAGGCAATTAAGAGCAGAGCAGATTGGAACAGGCAACAGAACAACAGCGTAAATGGAGTGAGCTGGGTTTAGTGTGAGCCAGTGGTGAATGATAATGACGCCGTGCCCGATGGCACATCACAGAAGTGTAGTTAGGATTAGGGATGGGACGATATGAAAATGTCATATCACGATTACTGTGACAAAAGAAATCGTGATTTACGATATTATCGGGATAATAAAAATCCATTATCCTGGGGCGGAATATTTACAGAAAAATAGCAGATCTACAAGCTCACAACGCGGCGCAACGTGACGCGACGCGTTGTGAGCTTGTAGATTGGCTATTTTTTGGCAAAGACATTTAATAGAGAGTGAAAGAAATACGTATATTAGTATATAATAAGTACCTTTTACCAATTATAGAGGGTTAAAGTGGTACCGGATATACAGCTTGGCAAACAAAAGGTGAATTGATTCCAGTGCATGACAGAGGACGATATCACGATAAATGAAATCTCTGCGATACGATTATCATGAGTGTTTTTTTTTATCACGATAAACAATAATATCGCTTATCGTCCCATCCCTAGTTAGGATAGGAAGTAGGGAGGATGGAGAGGACGTATGCTGCCCTACAAAGCCAAATTGCCGTAGCTATAGATTGTTTGGCACATTGATTTATTTATTTGTCTCAAAGGTCAAATAGCCTTCATGATTTTGGAGGATGAACAATTACCTCACAAACAGATATAGAATTAGTGCAATATCACTTACAGTATATATATCCCATGTGAAAATGCCAATTGAAACACTTTAAAACAGAGGTCTTCAACAGGGGGTCCCCAGTGTTACTACAGAGGGTCCTCCAAATGACTGAGTTGGAGGGACCTTAATTATTTTATACTTTAGCTATCTACAAGCTCAAAGGTTTGAGGACCACTGACATAAAAGAATAGTTTTTTTAAAAAAACCTTATATTATATTCCGCGCTGTGAGCTTGTATATCTGCTATTTTTCAATAGTTAAAGCACAAAATAATGCGTTTCATACAGGGATAAACAGGGAAAGGAGGATCATAGGGAGCAAGGTCAGAGTAGTGAATTAGTGAAATATTATGAATGTACCGAGGATAGGGAGATAGCAAGGGCAGCAAGGATAGAACACACACAGAAATGACATGGCCTTTCCTGCCCCACTTTATCTCCTTAGACACAGGAGGTGAAAAGAGGAGCACATGTCTGCAGTAGAGCCTTTAATGCTTTAAATCAACACTGTTATGTGTGAATGTGTGTGTGTGTGTGTGTGTGTGTGTGTGTGTGTGTGTTTGTGCGCGCGCGCGCGCGCGCGCGCGTGTGTGTGTGTGTGTGTGTGTGTGTGTGTGTGTGTGTCAGTGGAGTAAGTGCATTTACTTTTTAAGTACTTAAGTACAGTTTTGAGTTATTTGTACTTTACTTGAGTATTTCCAGTTTTCAGTACTTTTACTTCTACTCCACTACATCTCGGATCCAAATATTGTACTTTTACTCCACTACAATAATTTGAAAACTTTAGTTACTAGTTGCTTTGCAGATATAAATTATTATATTATTAAATATACATTAATGCACTTTAGCCCTATTCTATGCCTTGGCTATTTGAAAATAGCCGATCTACAAGCTACAGTACAAGCTCACAACACGTCGCGATACGATGCCGATCTACAAGCGTTGTGAGCTTGTAGATCGGCTATTTTCAAACATTTTGTACTTTTACTTTTGGTACTTTAAGTACATTTTGATGCCAATACCTTCCTACTTTTACGTACATTTTGAATTGCGGACTTTTACTTGTAACGGAGTATATCTACATTGCAGTATTGATTCTTTTACTTACCGTAAGTACAAAATGTGAGTACTTTCTTCACCACTGGTGTGTGGTGGGAGGTGGACAGGTCGGTGTACTTTGTATACTGTGGATAAAGTTGTTGTATGATGAACAGCCCTTCAAATAACCCACATATTTCACCAGTGTCATAAATCACACCCACCCTCAGCCCCTTTCATCCAACCTCACACACCAACACACACACACACACACACACACACACACACACACACACACACACACACACACACACACACACACACACACACACACACACACGCACACTGGCAGAGCAAACAAACACGGACTGTTTGTCTGCTTTATCTCTTACAGATACAATCACACCTAGCTGGGTCTATGTAACGAGCCCTTCAAGCCAAGGTCACGATTTGATGTCACATTTTCTGACAGAGGTTCACAAATATAGAAAGAAATAAAAGACAGGTGGACAAAAGGTTAACTTTAGGTCAAACGGGGCATAAGACATGCCTGTTCAAAGTTCGAATTATCAATGATTAGCACTTTGGCCAATCAGAGTTAGATTTGTCCCTGGCATACTCTCTAACATTATGGAAAGTGGCTGGCTGGTAAAAAAAGAAAAAAAAAAAATACACACCCAGTTTGAAGTGAGTGGCGCCTTTTACGAGTTGATCAATTAATTTCATTTTAGTGAGGAACACTCACTTCAAAGTAGATTTAACCATTTATTGCAACAAATGGAATACATAACAGTTAAACTTGCTGTACTGTGCTTCATTGACTTCAAAAAGGCTTTTGATTCTATCCACAGAAGCAAGATGGTGAAGATCCTTGAGGCCTACAATGTCCCTCCCAACATTCTCCGGGCTATCGAGACCATGTACGCAAGAACAAGGGCCAAAGTGGTGACCCCAGATGGCAGCAGTGAGGTGTTTGACATCCGAGCTGGTGTAATGCAAGGAGACACCCTAGCCCCCTACCTCTTCATCATAGTTCTAGATTATGCGCTCAGGAAAGCCATAGGTGGACGAGAACAAGAGCTTGGCTTCACGCTAACACCAAGGAGGTCAAGGCGGCATCCCGCAGTAGTTCTGACAGACCTGGACTATGCGGACGACATCAGCCTGCTCTCCGACAGCATGGAACAAGCACAAGAACTCCTGAACAGGGTGGAGATAGAGTGTGCCAAAGTTGGTCTCAGGCTAAATGCTAAGAAAACTGAGGTTATCACCTATAACCTACCTGATCACTCACCTCTGACAACAACAGAAGGAGCTGTGTTGAAGGAAGTCAAGGACTTCAAGTACCTGGGCGCATGGGTCGACTCAACTGAGAAAGACCTTAAAGTAAGGAAGGCACTCGCTTGGAGGGCCCTGAACGGCATGAACAGTGTATGGAACTCTAGCCTCCCCCGCCAAATCAAACTTAGCTTCTTCTTCGCAACAGTGGAGTCTGTTCTCCTCTATGGCAGTGAATGCTGGACCCTGAAGCCAACCCTGCAGAAGTCTCTAAATGGGTGCTACACTAGAATGTTGCGTGCAGTACTCAACATCAACAGGAGTGCACATGTTACCAACAGGAGCCTGTATGAGGGTATACCAAGGGTAAGCGAGAAAATTGCCACCAGAAGAATGAGACTAGCAGGACACTGCCAAAGACACCAGGAGCTTCCAGCCAGCAAATTGGTACTGTGGGAGCCATCACATGGGCACCGGTCGCGAGGACGTCCCACAAAAACATACGTGGACGTACTCAAGGAAGACGTGGGGACACAGAACACCAATGAGCTGGCCAGATGTATGGAGAACCGAGATGACTGGAAACAACGATGGAGGGCTCGTCTGAGGACGACCTAGATTGGTGTTCAGGGAAATCAGGGAACTTCAAGGGATACAATAGTAGTACAATAGTAATACATTGACATATTAGCTTGAATAAGCAGAAATAAAAGCATAAGTATTTGAGCCTGTCAGACTCAGAGCAAAAAGTGGATGCTGGGGTGGAGGAGGAGTGGATCCAATTAAGGCTTCGGACTAAAGACAAGCAGAACTACAGTACGGTGAATGCTAGCCGTTTTTGAGCGGTGGTAACACCATTCCTATATGGAGCTGTGTGTGTATGCGTGTCTGTATGTAGCCTGCAATACCTCTACTGACCACACACACACACACGTTAAGGGAGGGGCGCTGTTGTTCAGGCCAGGCACACTCACGCACGCACGCACGCACGCACGCACGCACGCACGCACGCACACAGCCTCCACCGCTCAGTTCACACGGGTGTTATTTTTAACTGAGCGAGAGCTCTGATTGGATAATGGCAGTGTGATGCAAGGATCAGCAGACATGTAAATGAGGAATAGGAAAAGGATCTGACTGACAGCTGAGCGGGCGAGACTCTTGTGTCCTGCAACGCTATGCTTCATTAAACATCCCGCAACGCTATGCTTCATTAAACGTCCCGCAATGTATATGCTACGTCCCACAACGCTATGCTTCATTAAACATCCCGCGAAGCTTGGCCAATGCACGGCTTTGAGGGACAGACATACAGTACAGAACATACAGACGAAGCCAGATGTAGGAGCAGTTATCACCTCTAAAACATAAACAAATATGCCACCACCATGGGGCCAATCTGCTTAATATTCCTCCTGTGGTCATTAAGGGTGCCCTTCTATCACTGTGTGTGTGTGTGTGTGTGTGTGTGTGTGTGTGTGTGTGTGTGTGTGTGTGTGTGTGTGTGTGTGTGTGTGTGTGTGTGTGTGTGTGTGTGTGTGTGTGTGTGTGTGTGTGTGTGTGTACTCACCGATGTGTCTGCCCTTCATGTGGTAGAAGAAGGAGACACAGTACGGGACCCTGGCTGATCCTTTGGGACCTCTCTCTGATGACACGTTGAACAGAGGGGACACCAGGCGCGCCTTGTCACCTGCCGCTCTGGGCCGCGACGCTTCAATGTACATGTAGTAACCTGGAATAAATATATATGTACATGTAGTAACCTGGAATAAATATGTACATGTACATGTAGTAACCTGGAATAAATATATTATTACCGGTATGTACATGTAGTAACCTGGAATAAATATGTACATGTAGTAACCTAACCTGGAATAAATATGTACATGTAGTAACCTGGAATAAATATGTACATGTAGTAACCTGGAATAAATATGTACATGTATAACCTGGAATAAATATGTACATGTAGTAACCTGGAATAAATATGTACATGTACATGTAGTAACCTGGAATAAATATGTACATGTAGTAACATGTACATATAAGTGTATTAAACTGGAATCAGGAATATATATTCAATACACAAGAAAGTTTCATTCATTAATATAACTCCCAGATTGTGGCTTCAAACAAACATATAGGAAGTTGACATTGTATAACATAATAATTCAGACATAATGTAAAGCAGCATTGAGCCTCCAGACTGCTCACCCTCCGTGGTTCCACTGCGGTCCGTCTCTGGACCGGTATTGGATGATCGCTTGGGATTCTGGGTCATGAAATTCTGCCTCGTCCAATCGAACGTGTCACTTGTGTCCTGGTAGAAACCACACATCCGATCGTCCTCAAAGCCGCACATGCGGTCTGGTGTGCGTGTGAGTGTGTGAGTGTGTGTGTGTGTGTGTGTGTGTGTGTGTGTGTGTGTGTGTGTGTGTGTGTGTGTGTGTGTGTGTGTGTGTGTGTGATTGGCACAGTAGCATGCAATATTGAGGTGAAGAAAGAGAAAAGAACAATTATGAAAGAAATGAAGTTTCTTTGTTAGACTTATCACACAAAGTTGTTCTTTAAACTGCATGAGAAGTTCAGTGCATTTCCTCTTTGCTGCCCCCCTGTGTTTTTGGCAGGAAAATCAGCAACAGCAGCTGTGTCAAGTAACAAGTCTCCAATTATGCTGAACATTAACAAAGGACACACACTAGTACTGTCTGCTCTGCTGGTTTATCACGTAGATGTACCGGTACGTACACTTAATCATTATTCTAATGTATTGGTTATTTAAATGTTAACAATCAATGTGATATCTTTAGTCTGTCATGTTATTGACTTTTTTTTTTATAGTAGTATAATGTAGAATAATTATGTTGACATTGGACATAATGAATCATATGAAACCAAAGTGTTCTCTCTAGACAAACCAATTACAATAGACCTAATTTAAAATCAAAGTGCAATTAGCCTATTGATTGAACTGAGCCTGTACAATTAAAACACAGGCATACATTTTGAAAAATAATAGAAAAAATATTATATTCAAAATGTGAGCCAAAATAATTAATTGAAGACACTAGAGTCCAAGTTCTAAAATGGGCCCAAATGCTAGGAACCAGGCTCTATGATGGGTCGGAGTTTGCCACGGGGTCCAAGCCCCTACATTCTGGGCGAGACTCCCCTGGACTCCCCTACTGACAACATGGACAGATCCATGTTCTCCTACTCTGGTCCAATCTGCCGTTGTTTTAATTGCTTTACCTTGGCAGAGCAGGACACCACTGATGCCAAAGACACAACAAGTGTCTCTTAATGAACAAAACAAAGACAAGATGACATTGGGACTAGGACACAGGCAGAGAGAGCGGGACTCACAAGGAAAAAATCACACCCGTGTGAAGTGGAGCTGTGTGTGTGTGTGTGTGTGTGTGTGTGTGTGTGTGTGTGTGTGTGTGTGTGTGTGTGGATCATGTGTACCGATTTTTGTGACATTTGAAGAAAATATGTAGGAAAAGGAGCAAAAAGTGTGTTTTGGAGAAAATTCAAGATGGCGGAAAATCTATCATGGCGCAAATGGGCGTGGCCTATATGGGGAGATGCGTCATGACCCAAGGAATCCAGGGAAAAAATATTTTTAATTTTCCGACCTACGGTTCAAGAGTTACAGGCCAAAACGTAAAGTGGGGTGTTATGGCGCCACCATGCGGCCAAATGACACAATTATTTTTTATTTAATCCTTGAAATCATTATGAACCTCCTCTCCAAGTCTTGAAACTCTAGCCCCTATGGTTTGCGAGAGACAAATAATTGAATGTGAGTTTTTGCGATTCCCATTATAAGTCAATGGGGAAAATTAATTCACTAATAAATTAATATCAATTAAACTATAGAACCTTTCTCTTAGCAAGTTACTAGCCCACGATTCCCGAGTAAGCCGGTCGATTTGACATATGGCGCGAGTGTGTGGTGGCAAAACTGTGGGACTAGTAGCGTGCCGAAGTGTAGGAAGTTCAGGCTACATACACACAGACACACAGACACACAGACAGACAGACAGACACACAGACCCACACAGCCACGTATAGGGAGCCTGTGCTTCACACAGCTCCAAAAAACATAATTATGCTTGAGGAGGGAGAGGGAGAATATGAGAGGACGAGTGAGCATGATAGATGGAGATCTGTGGGGGGGGAGAGGAATAGAAGCAGAGAGATAACGGCAGTGTGGGATGAAATGTCATAATGTTGGGTGAGGGGGAGGAGCTATTTAAATTAGGGCTGGGTGCGATTAAAAATGTCAATCTAATTAATTACAGGCTCTGTGATTAATTAATCTCAATTATTCGCACATCGATATTTGACCTGAGAAGCATTTTTTTCAAGTGAATCAACGAGCAAAGCACTCTGATCGGCTATTTCTCCCTTTGCGTTTGTTGTCTCTTCTTGGCTGGTGCATCGCTATGATCGGTATGCCCGAAAACCGAAGGTTCTGTGGTGCAAAAACTAAGTGCGATTAAAATGCGTAATTTTTTTTAATCACGTTAATTTTCTGTAATTAATTAATCGCAATTAATCAGTTAAAGTCCCAGCCTTAATTTAAATATACAAAACTACTACCACTGTGAGTTGCCCATTGGCCCATTAATGTTAAAACCCTAACCTTGCCTCAAACAATCCTTAAATCTTCCTCACAAAACCTCCTGTTCCCCATGACCACCTCGGCCTCGCCCCCCTTTCTAATTAATTTAAAGAGCACAGAATGTTACCATGCCAACCGTTGTCTTGATGACCTTTGGCTGCCACTGTCCTCAATGCCACAGACGACCTGGCCAATTATCGACTGAATTAAATGGTGAATGGTCTGCATTCATATGTCACCTGTATCCAAAATGCTTTACAATGAGCGTTACATTCACATGGAGGAGGTCAGGAAGCTATACAGCCGTGTTTTGCTCAAGGACACTTCAACACGAAGCCAGGAGGATCGGGGATCAAACAGGGAAACAGGGAAACTCCAGACCTGGGCAATGTGTGGCCCAGGGATGGCCCTTTGGTTCACTCTGACCGGCCCTTGTAGGGTTAATGGCAAATTACTAAATAAACACATTTTCTAATTTTGCCTCATGCATAGACTAAAGGTGCATTTCTTTTATTTAGATTTGTATTCATGTACATATGGACGCAATGCGTACATCAGCATGTGTGCGTAATCATTGGATTGTTGTCTCAATAACAAGCAGGTGGTCAGACTAGTCACAAATCAAGACGACCTGCCTTACCTTAACCATTGAAAATGGCTAAAGTGACCAAAGAAATATAAGTCAATGTCGAATGCCAGGTTTTCAACAAACATTGGACTGCTAAGTATTTATTTACTGAAGTCAGGTAAAGCTGTGTGCTTAGTTTGTGGGGAGCACATCTTGCAGGGAGCACTGCCTTTTGGCCCGGCCCTCCACAACATTTTCTGTTGTTCATGTGGCCCCATGGAAAAAAAATAATTGCCCACCCCTGCTCTAATCCTTCACCACGTCACGTGAAAACCCTTGTGAAACAGACAGAGAGAATACAGTGGGAGGGGTGAGAGTAAAGAGACAGCAAGATAGACAAGGTTCTCACCTGAGGGTCTTGGGTAAGTGTAGGCTGTAAGAAAACAATGAGACACAGCTATGGTTATCATTCACATAGCAGTTTACACCGGGCTTTAAAATACATGTTGGCTTATTGGTATCAACCTGAGTGTGCTTATTTGCATAAAAACTGTAAATATACCAGGGATGTACCGGGGATAGATTGAAACCCAACTGTTTAAACAGCCTCTGGAGGACGTTTAAACATTGCGGCGATGCCATCTGGCAACTGAGATATATATTTGATGACAGGCATAAAGGCAAGTTATGTGGATGAATCACATAAAATGCCAGGTGTAAATGGAGCCAATGATGAGCAGTTACACAAACTCATAAAATAATAAGAGTCATAGTCATGTTGAATAATAGCATGAAGATCCACCCTAAAACTGAATTCTAGGCTCTTATTTTTCCTGAGGTCTTTGGCATTTGAACACTTTTGCAGAACACGGAACTCTCCACCAATTTCTATCATTTATTCTGCTAATTATATGGATTATATGGATAATTATTATGGATATAAATAACTAAACACTGTGATTCTCAGCAAATACATTATAACACACCTTGACATGAACACAGAGATTACACACATTTATCGATAGACCAAGAGTAGCTATATGGAATGGAGACGTAATTACCTCTTTTAGTACTTAGTATCCATACAATCGATGTGATACGATAAGCTACAAAGTCAAACGGTATGATATTTTGCTGATTACATATTGATATACAGTAGTAGATTGTGTTTTATTGTGAAAATCAGACAAGTGTTTCCGCCTAAAGAACGTCATAGGATTAGGGTTAAATCGATTACTATATCGTTACACCCATACTATATATGCATGTACCGGTATGTAAGTCTACACTATCAATCATATGTCATAACAAAAGATGCAATTAAAGGTGATCAAGTCACAGTTACAATAGAGCACAGCTGGAATGAAGTGTGACGCACGTTCAGAGTACTGTATGATTCGAGTGATGTAGTCTCCAGTGCTGTAGGTGGTGATGGGGGCCAGACGGACCTCGTAGGACACCGGGATGCGGAGGTCCGTTATGACGTAAGACAGCAGCACCCCCTTCACTGGTTCCACGCCCTTCAGGTCAATCTGCTTTGACAGCACGCTCTGTTTGCTCAGCTGATGAAGATAGGACACGCACACACACACACACACACACACACGCACGCATGCACGCACACACACAGGCACGCACACACACACATGCACGCACACATGCATTCACACACACAGAGAGAAAGGGAGAGGATAATGATCAGAAAGTGAGACAGACTTCAGTCATTGAGTCATTGAGTTTTTTTCTCTCCTCTCTTCTCATATTCTCCCATTGGTGGATTTGATCAAGTCATCTTCATCTCACCTCTCCTCCTCCTCTAGCTCAATATAATTCATGGGGTTTTTATAGACTGGAAAGTGAACTGAGTTATATGAGCTTTGTGACAGCAGAGTTACAGCTAGTGGCATCATAAAATGCAACCACATATCCCATCTGGAGGAGTTTACAACATTAAATGCCAGTACAAGGCTGGTGATACACAGGGGATTTGTTTTTGTTTTTCTGGTGGGCAAGGTAAGTAGGAAATGTTCAAAGAACCTGTGAAAATATCCCCAATGCGTCAACAGCATGTGCAGAACTGATTAAAGTAACAATTCTGAGGCAACGTTTGCACACTGTTGCCCGACGACAGAAGGTGCCCAAAACATTGCTTTCAATATCACTGCCTTCAATTATAATGATTGAAAGAGTCGAGGAATTCTGGAGAAATCAGGATGTTGAGGCAGACAACCAGAGACACTTAAGAGTAGCCTAGTACACGAGACACATGGGAAAATGATCATGTTAACTACATGACGAATGGACAAAAAGTGTGTTCAAATTACTGACCAGATTGTTAATTCGGAATAGAAACCAAGCTTTCCGCAGTTAGACTACGGAGCGACACTATACAAGGAATACACTTTGATGTAAGTTGAGTAAAAGAAAGCATTTAAAGGAGTAGTTCACCCCCAAAATGACTTTTTTTTCCCTATTGACTACTGTATGTGTTGCATTCCTAAGATAAAAAAGTTATTACAGTAAATTTACCCCCATTAATTCCGGATGGGGACCCAGATGCAATCGGGTCCCCATCCGGAATCAATGGGGGTAAATTTATTGTAATAACATTATTGTCTTAGGAATGCAACAAAAACCTAAAATATGATTGAACTCAAGTCTCCATGGCGTGAGTAATCAATAGAAAAAAAGTCATTTTGGGGGTGAACTACTCCTTTAAGGAGATGGATTATGTCCCTATGACTGCCGACATCTGGACAGCTACACATAAAAGATTTCTGTATTAACGATCTGCAAACAAGGCGAGTTTGCAGCGTGAGAATGCTGCCGTGCATGAAACTGGATTAGGGGAGACGCACATAATATTGTTGGCAGAGATGTAATTGTCTTTCATTCTGTTTACGGACTTTAAAATAAGGTGTGAACACTACAGTATATAACTCCTTATTTATCCTTGGGAACCTGTCTAACAGCTCCTATAGGCCTGGGCAGACCTAGTCATGAGAGTGACCACGCAGGTTTCTGACAGTTTCCTGGAGTAACTAATGAAGAGGCGTGTGTGTGCAAGTTGTTGCATGCCATAGAAACACATGTATACCATCAGTGTTGGGAAAGTTCACTTTAAAAACGAACTAGTTCAAGTTCAAGTTCAGAACTTCAAAAATGAACTAGTTCATTTTTAGTTCATAATTCCCCATTATGAACTAAAGTTCATGGTTCCCCAAAATGAACTACATAGTTCTTTTTTAGTTCTTTTTTTAACCATATTTTTTTTATACTTTTGGCTATTCAAAAAAAAAAAAAAAAGGAAAAAATATATATATAAAGGTCTATATATATATAAATGTTTAGACGTTGCTGCATGCTATTATTTGTCAAAATTATTGACTCAGCCCATATAGAACCACACACAGCAATAATTTCATCCAACTTAACATTGAGGTGCCCACAATATTTATGTGCCCACTGCCTAGTTCCCAGTCTTCCTGCACCCTTATTGTGAAGGGCTGAATGTAATAACCATGTTATTGTCTCATTGTGTGAAATATCATAATATTCAAAACAAATATTTGACTCCAATTGATTCCCCACACAGTATTGACTTGATATAGCAATAAAAAAAAATATATTACACAGCAGTTGTGGGAAAACTAAGACATTGTTCAAAAAACACAATTCCGATTTTGGTCATTTTGGAAATAGGGCAAAACATATATTTTTCTTCAATCTACTGTCTTGACACTCTAACCAAAATTGTTCTATAAACCATAATCTACAAATTGGAAGTGAAAGAAACTTTAACACACATTTGAAATGAAAACAAAAAATTACATGTACAAGGAACCCCACTAGAAAAAAACCAAAAAATTACATGTACAAGGAACCCCACTAGAAGGCAGACGTTTCTAAACCGTGCACAGCATGTTTCCGCGTTGGTTAAAATAGCTGATCTACAAGCTCACGTTGTCTCGTGGATGCGACGCGTTGTGAGCTTGCAGATCAGCTATTTTCGCCGTGCAACACACATAGGACAAAGTATAGTCAGTCAGGCTTGCGAGACGAGGAGGAGATTCACAGTGCAGAAGCAGAGTGCAGACAGCACCGCATATCGGAACGTTCACGAGATGCAGTAGGCACTGCTGCGTGCTGCTGCGTGCAGTGCCTACTATTGGAGCATGTGAATGAAAAGAGAGACGAGAGGAGCAGAGGACAGATGACCGCGGAGGCGCGGACCGCCGCATGAACGGCCGACGAACGCCGACGAACGTCGTTCACGGGCGTCAGAATGACCGCGTTCGACAATATCGTTCATCAAGCGAAAACAATTACGTTCAGTTCACGTTCGCCCAAAATATGAACGTGTTCATGAACGATCGTTCTTTGAACGCGTTCGGGTACAACACTGCATACCATATTGTACTGTGATGTATAGTTACATACATTTACTGCCCTAACAATGCACAGATAGACGATTGACACCAATTCCATTTCTTTGTTTACATTCACCATGGTAACGTGGCTGCACATAGTCAGCTCGGCGTCCACGTTTTTCCCAATGACCCTAAGGGAAAGGAACGCTTGTTTTTGGTGATGACGACGGAGGCACGCTCGACACGGCGTCGCAACGCTCGACACGGCATCGCAACGCTCGACACGGCATCGCAACGCTCGACACGGCTTGCTACTGCTCGCTCGCCGGTGTCTCACGTGGCTCAGGGTCGCCTGAGACGACTCAGTGGCATTACCGAGTTATATATTATAGCTCACAACGCCTCGCAGCGCGAGGCGTTGTGAGCTTGTAGATCGGCTATTTTCGGAAAAGAGGTTTGCTGTAGAGGGAAAAAAGCGGACCAAGTACTGAGTGAAAGGTCAAGTTTATTAAGTATTGACGGTTCAAGTGGTTAAATATCTGAAAACACAAATTGACATGAATCCAAAATACACTGATGATTGTGCTGTCAAACGATGAAAATATATGGAATCTATGAACAGGTTGTGGGGGTCCCTGCTTCATCTCTCTCTCAACTCAGGGGTCCTTGGCCTGAAAACACTGAAGACCCCTGCTATAACACATTATAACACGCACACACGCAAATCCTCCCAGAACCGGGGTAACAAAGGGAAGCTTAGGGCTTTAGTGGTTAGGTAAGATGGAAACACTGGCCATGTTATAGTAAAATGTCAGTGTTAAATGGAAACAGAAAAATCATGAAAACATCCCTATTTGATGGAATCCTCTGTAAAATGGTAAATGGTAGCTTAAATGGTGCATTTATATAGCGCCTTTATCCAAGGCGCTTTACATAGATTGTGCATCACACACACACACACACACACACACACACACACACACACACACACACACACACACACACACACACACACACACACACACACACACACACACACACACACACACACACACACACACACACACACACACACACACACACACACACACACACACCAATGCCAGAGCAAACCATGCAAGGCACCAACCATAATCACTGGGAGCAACTAGGGGTTCAGAGTCTTGCTCAAGGACTTTTCGACACTAGCTCTGGGGGATCCCAGGATCGAACTGGGAACCTTTCCGTGTTCTAATGGCAGTTTCTCTACCCCTGAGCCACTGCCGCTCCCTGTAATATGTGTTTCACGGGCTATTCAGTGGTTCTTACAACGATAGTCTATGAATCAGCAGTTTTTCCTATCATAAGAGATTTGCATAGGCAACATGATGATTAATCAATATAAGCTTCTACTATGAGACTACAAACTCTGACATAACATTATCATATTCCTCGTAACATCATCATAGAAAGTATTCCGCCCTTTTAACAGCCGCTCATACATACAAACATTTATACAGTACTCATACAGCATATGCATAATATAGCGTATGTTGAATAGAGGGAATAAAGCACTGCTCATGGAATATGAATGACGTGTGTGTTGTGTTAGCATATAAGGTGCTGAGTTCATATAAAGTGAAGGGATTTGGGGATTCAGCAGCATTAAGCGAAATGTGGTTTCTTCAGTGTGTGTGTGTGTGTGTGTGTGTGTGTGTGTGTGTGTGTGTGTGTGTGTGTGTGTGTGTGTGTGTGTGTGTGCGTGTGCGTGTGTGTGTGTGTGCGTGTGCATGTGTGTTTTTGCACATGTCTGTACACTAGTACAGTGGTTCTCAACCTGTGGGTTTATTGGGGGGGGGGGGGGGGGGATTAACTAAATGTGCAACATTGTTTTCTCTCTCAACAGTAAACAAACCAACATAATGTTTAAGTGTATAGAGGGTATCTACACATTTCTAAAGTGACAATTTAAGGACCTTTTAATACCTCTAAAATGACAAATTAAACATTGGCCAAATTGCCAAGTATTAGAGGTAGCAATTGTGAAAATAGCAGATCTACATGCTCACAACGCCTCGCAACACGATGGGGAGGGGAATTTCAATTGTGAAAATAGCAGATGTATGCTCAGCATGTAGATCTGCTATTTTCACAATAGAACCGTGTTATACAAAATGTAATTCCTCAACTCTTAGTGCTCGTCAGGGTGGGGGGTCCCCAGTTAAAATATGATTATTTTGGGGTCGCGGCCTGAAAAGGTTGAGAACCACTGCACTAGTGATCTGCTCCTGTTTGCTCTGTGGGTCCCGTTGATTCAACTGCGGGTGGTGTATGTTGAGGTTAGGTTACTGGAACATATCACAGGTTCAGGTGGAGAGGTAAACACACATCTGATTGCTTTATCATGCAATAAAGAAAATCAACTTCCAATCATTAGATTATCATTAGTTCATCGAGCAATACAGGATAGGCCATTGCATGTATGACTTACTTATGGATACAGAAAACACACGCACGCACGCATGCACACACGCACGCACACACACACCAGGGGGCCTGGCAGCAGACAGTGGATCAATAAGGCGTTGATGTGTGACCACGGGGAATTTAACAGCTCCTACTGAGGCTAATCTCTCTCTCTCTCTCTCTCTCTCTCTCTCTCTCTCTCTCTCTCTCTCTCTCTCTCTCTCTCTCTCTCTCTCTCTCTCTCTCCATGGATGGATGGAGGCAGCAGAAGTGGGGACAAGAAAGAGCAGCTGACATGAATAAGACAAGAGCAGGAGAGGCTGTTTAACAGAGAGAGCAGGATGTATAGGCTACATACATCACTGTGTGGATGTGATGGGTAACTCGTGAGTGTTGAAGGCATAAGTGACATGCTTTTGATACAATAAGTGTTACAGTAAATAGATCAATATTCTGAGCGTAACCCTCAGAGTAACCCAATTCTGGGCCCTGGGTAAAAGGATTCACTGTGGGCCCTCCATGAATGTTCTTCATAGGGGAGGGGGTTTAATCCATTTAGACTGGGAACGCATTATTACGTGTTATTTTGTGCTTTAACTATTGAAAAATAGCAGATCTACAAGCGCACATCATGGCACTCGGTACTATTTTTTGAAAAAAGGCATATCTATTCAAAGATTTGCATACATTTTCATGACTTTTCAAAAGTAGCAGATCTACAAGCTCGCAGTGCCACGCTGTGAGCTTGTATATCTGCTATTTTTCAATAGCTAAAGAATAAACTCATTTGGGGCCCTAGTAACTAAGTCCCACTCCCCCCCCCCCCCCCCCCCCCTTGTGACGCCCTGGTAACCCTATAGCTAGTGTGTCTGTGGGTCTCCCCGTCACTCCAGCTCTTTACTAAATACATTACCAGGTCAAGATACCAATTTGATCCTTCATTAATACAATACAACAGTTTCCACAGCTTGCCTAACAGCTTCAACCCACTGTTTTGTTTCCGTGCCTTTCTGCAACACTCGTGTGAGTACCAGTGCATGTGTGAATACTGTATACAGACGCTGTGTAAATTATGCATGTGTTTGATTGAACATGCTGATTTAATTCATCATGCATATTAATTTCTCATATATATGAAAATGGGTCTGAGATTTTGCCATGGAGTTTGTGTGCCTGCGTGATGGTATCTGCATGGAGAATAGGTGCTCACATGCATCCAACTGCACTTTTTTTTCCTCTACAGTCATGCAGCTCAGACTGAGGTACTGCAGCTGTGGTACAAGATGAAATACTCAAAGACTTTTCACGATTCTTTCAAAAAATATAGGGACATATTCTTCAAACCATATTCAAAACCATTCTGTTAAGAACGGTTCCCCTGACATCACGGTGACATCAGAGCATGATGTCAGAGCGACAAACCTAGAGCATACAAATGTGTACTGACTTACACAGAGACAAGCTGCAACATTTCTCATGGTAAACTGCGACCTTTCGGTCGCAATTAAACACGTGTAAAAGATTTACTTTTCACTGTATTCAAATAAAACCCCACAGTTCTGTGTTAAAATGTATGGCCCTGAATCATCTTATAAGGGAGAGATACACACCCCTAATACAGACATTCGTACTGCATTACCTGCTCAGACTGCATATCTCCCCAGACAGACCCACGCAGCCGTTGTCATTTTGCATGTGCTAAAGAGATTGAGTGCCAATAGGCGTTAAGGAGAAGAGCGAGGGAAAGTGTTGCAGAAATAGATGGCTTGTGAAATTGAGACAGTATTACATTTGTTCTTGCACTCTATTTAACAGAGGAGGGTACCCCTGAGATTCACTGTTGTTCTTTAATTTGCATCTAATTTTGTTGCTTCACAGCCATTTCACATGCTTGGTTGTTGCTGTCTCACACTTTTCCTTCAGTCTCCCGGTCTTCCGCAGTCTCTGTCTGTCTGTCTGTCTGTCTGTCTGTCTGTCTGTCTGTCACACGTGCATTATGTTCTTCCCTTCTCTGTTCAAACACACGCTCGCACGCTTGCTCGCATCGTCGCATGCACGCACGCACACACACACACACACACACACACACACACACACACACACACACACACACACACACACACACACACACACACACACACACACACACACACACACACACACACACACACACTTATGAATAAAAGCACATATTTCAAACACACGCTTGCACGCTTGCTCGCATCGTCGCATGCACGCACGCATGCACACGCACACACACACACACACACACACACACACACACACACACACACACACACACACACACACACACACACACACACACACACACACACACACACACACACACACACACACACACTTATGAATAAAAGCACATATTGTACGTTAGGAACACGTCTAATTAAATGAGCATTTACGAGGTCCTAAACTGCAGTTTAATGTGTCTCATCTTTTTAAAACAGTGGAGGTGACAACTCACAGCTCAAACCGTTTATCAGCTCTGCTTCAATTGCCAAGGTTTACTCCATGTTTTATAGCTTTGAATCAACACTGAGGGGGTGCGAGAGACAAGATAGACAGACAGAGAGACAGTCAGAGGACAGACAGACAGAGTTGGTTTAGTGATGCAGTAATGATAGCTTTGCTCTGGGCTAAACAGCTCTCTGTCTGTGTTAGCAGCAATAACACAGAGATGTATAATTAGACGCAGCCTAACAGTGTTTCCAATCAATTCTTTAGTCTTATTACAGACTGCGGGGGAATGGAGGAGAAAACTAAGTGAGAGAGGGAAGGATAATGACAATACAACAGCAGCATTATACTGTGAGAGGAAGTACCTGGAAAGCTGAAACGCAGTGGTGTAAAGTAACTACCGGTAAGTACATTTACTTAAGTACTGTACTTAAGTACAGTTTTGAGGTATTTGTACTTTACTTGAGTATTTGGAGTTTTCAGTACTTTTACTTTTACTCCACTACATCTCAGAGGCACATTTTGTACTTTTACTCCACTACAATTATTTGAAAACTTTAATTACTAGCTACTTAGCAGATATAAATGATTATATTATAAAACATACATTAATCCACTTTAGCCCTAATGGCCTATAAGCTATTTGAAAATAACTGATCTACAAGCTCACAACGCGTCGCGATGCGATGCGTTGTGAGCTTGTAGATCTGCTATTTTCAAACATTTTGTACTTTTACTTTTGGTACTTTAAGCAAGTGGCACTACCGTTCAACACAGTCTAAATGAGGTTTTGTGTTATATTTTGTCTCCCAAGTCTTTGCTGACTTCACAGAGTCAAGTCTTCAAGTAGGAGAGCAATTCATCCACACAAAGACAAGCTGGCAAACTCCACATCCTCTGCCCTCTGTGCACACAAAACACGCACGCACGCCCGCCCGCACGCACAAGCACTTATACCGTACAGCAGGGACGTGCTGGCCATTGGGAAAAGCGGGACAACTCCCGAACGGCCGGTTCATTCCCGGCCATTAGGAAAAAAATTATCAATAAAATGTCGGCCTTCGTTCCATTTTGGGGGCTGTGCGGCCAATTTCTTTCGCGAAGCAAAGCCCTGCTTCATCATACAAGGCCGTTGCACAAAAGTAGTGAAAACAGCAGATCTACAAGCACACAACGCCTCGCGGTGCGAGGCGTTGTGTGCTTGTAGATCGGCTGTTTTCACTAGTTTAAATCATTTTTAAAATGATAAATACAAAACAAACGGTTTTGGACATATAAGGTTTCCACCCGACAACGACGAAATATAACTAAAACATTATAAAAATGAGGGCCTCTCCAACTCTTTTTCCCGGGCAGAATCAGGGGCCCAGCACGTCCCTGCCGTACAGAGGCACACAACCTCATCTACACATGCACACGTGTCAGGAAATCCCGCTGTGGCGCTGTATAATTCATTATGAATCTTTGTCTCATTCATGTCAATAGATGATTACACTACTGTTTCACACAAAACAACAATCTCATATCAGCAGAAACTCTCAGAGCGGTTCTCATCATGAGGTCGGGATGTGAGAAAACCTTGCATACAAGGTTGACCAGCATCATCGTTCTTGTGCATATTGACAGCAGGCCCTTTTTGACCGGTGCTAACCGCTCCAATAGGGGACTTTGTGTGTATGTCCATAATGTTTTTCCATTGTATCAAATACTGATGCCATATGTCCCTATCCTGTGTGACTTCATGTGGGTCTGTCATCATCATCAGTGCCGCTCATTCACACAGGTGTTGCCAGTGGTGTAAAGTAACTAAGTAAATGTACTTAAGTACTGTACTTAAGTATAATGTTTAGGTATTTGTACTTTACTTGTGTATTTCCAATTTCCAATACTTTTACTTCTACTCCACTACATCTCGGATCCAAATATTGTACTTGTACTAGTTACTTTGCAGATATAAATAAACCACATAAGCCCTATTTTATACCTTGGCTATTTTTAAAATAGCCGATCTACAAGCTCACAACGCGTTGCGATGCGACGCGTTGTGAGCTTGTAGATCTGCTATTTTCAAACATTTTTTACTTTTACTTTTGGTACTTTAAGTACTTTTTTGATGCCAATACTTTCATACTTTTATTCAAGTAAATTTTGAATTCCTGAACTAAACTCACAGACATGCACGATTGCCGTCTGAACACAGACGTACCCCTCCCATCTTAAATCATTACAGCAGGTCAAGTATTGGCGTGTACAGTATGTTTATAGATTTACTTTTACAATTGCTTCTATTTGAAGAGAGAGAGCGCAGAAATGAGAATTCACAGGATTCCCCAGCCAACAGGAGCTTATGAGAACATTTGTGTATCTCAGAGCTCTATTCATGCTTGCTACAGAACTCTCCTGTTGTTCTTTTTATGTCCATAAACGTGGGCTGAATTTAGCCCAAGCAATGAGTGCTTAGCAACGTGAAGGTACATTGTTCTACAATCACCTGAGAATAAACTCATGATATTATCATTATGATAACAACATCCACAGTCGGCGTAGTATTTTGTCAAAAAGGCATCATTTGACGGTGCTGGTCTGCTGTTTTACAAACTGTGTTACCAGAATGGTAAGTTCTCCTCTCTCCCTCTCCACTTCTCTCCTTCCATCCCTTTCCTCTCTCTCTCTCCTCTCTAGATAGATAGATAGATAGATAGATACCTTTATTATCCCAAGGGGGAAATTCAGTTGTCCAGTAGTAGCACAGCAGTATACAGTTATTTACAAAGTTACAGAGACGTAAGAAAAAATAGATAAGAGGGAAAGAAACAAGAGAACAAAAAAAAAGAGCAGTACAGTACCAATAAAGAGAAGGTGCATCAATAGAGGGGGCGAATAATATATAAGTATATATACATAAAGTGTCTTGCAAAAAAGACCATAGCAGTCAATGCTAGTTAGTGCAAACAAGTATCTCACTGTCATTGTTAAACAAAGCAAAAATACTCAGAAACTACCAACACAAACTAATAGTGCAAAGTCAAAAAAGAATCAGTGCGAAAAAAGAAGAAACTAGGAAGCGTGTCACCGCAAGACGCACATGAGCACTCTTCCTGGACGGTCCTTTTGGGTCAAAGTCAATACAGCAATAGTTCCTTAGAGGTCAATGTCAATACAGCAAAGGTTCCGTCAGTCTAAGTTAGGAAGGGAGACCTTTTCAAGCGTCCGTTATGTGTCTCGTTGTACAGCTTAAGGGCAGCCGGTACAAAAGATTTTCCTAATCTCTCACATCTCCGTCCTGGGTAGGTAAAGCGGTCGTTTCCTCTCTTACTCCAGTAACTGGTGATCTCTAGATGGAGGGGGTGGGAGGAGTTCTCCAAGATGGAATCCAGCTTCCTCGCTGTGCGCACACTGGTTACTTCCTCCACCCCCTGCAGAGAGGACCCGACGACAGAGCCTGCTTTCTTCACCAGTCTGTTTAGGTTAAACGTGTCACCTGCTCTGTTGTTGCCACCCCAACATGTTATACCAAAAAAGAGGACACTTGCCATGACAGACTGATAGAACATCTGTAGCATCCTATTGCACACCCCAAACGATCTCAGTCTTCTCAGGAGGAACAGCCTGCTTTTCCCCTTGCTGTGAATCGCCTGTGCATTGTCCGACCAGTCCAGTGAACTATTCAGGTGTACTCCGAGGAATTTGTAGTTATCCACAAGCTCAACCACCTCACCGTTAATGGTGCTTGGCACCGGGGGGACTCTCTTGGAGGTGCGGAAGTCCACCACCATCTCCTTGGTCTTGCTTGCGTTGAGCCTGAGCTGGTTAGCCTCGCTCCATTGCACAAAGTCCCTAACCACACCATCGTGCTCAGCCGTGTTGTCACCCGAGATCTTGCTGACCACCACGGTATCATCTGAGAACTTCTGCAGATGACAGGTCTTGGAATTGAAGAGGAAGTCCGATGTATAGAGAGTGAACAGGAAGGGTGAGAGCACAGTTCCTTGCGGGGCCCCCGTGTTGCTCACCAGCACATCAGACCGACAGCTCTGCAGTCTCACCGACTGTGGCCTTTCTGAAAGGTAGTCTGTGATCCATGCCACAAAGCCCTTGTCCACTCCCATCAGCGTAAGCTTCTCCGCAAGCAGAGACGGTTGGATAGTGTTGAAAGCACTGGAGAAGTCAAAAAACATAATTCTGACTGTGCTGCCCAGATCTTCCAGATGGGTGAGAGCCTTATGGAGCATGAAGGTGATGGCGTCGTCAACCCCAATATCAGCCTGGTAGGCAAACTGAAGGGGGTCCTCTCCTTTGATTGTGTAGGTTCATGTCGTATCAGTGCAATTGTATAGCACTGTATGGATTCATGCTCCAGTAAGGCTAGCTCTGGTCCAGAGCGTCAGCTGTACTGACACTCTGACAGGCGGCTGACTAGACTAGACCAGGATTTCTCTACCCCTACGAGGGCTCAACTTCAGTCAAAATAAGCAAAACTACTTCGCTACTCACCTAACCAAAGTTAATGTTGCGTCCTTGAAAGTATTCTCTGCGGTGGGAAACCTCTCAGCACCCCACCCACTATGTAAAATACATTATTTTTGTCATGAAATAAAACACATCCAACTCGACCGCAGCTATATTTCAATAGTTAACGTACAGAGCCCAAAAATTGGTGCGACACCCCTGTTTACCAGTTGCTGATTAAAAGAAAACAAAGCATCTGGGTGGGCGGTGGCACAAGGACACATCCGAAGAGCAGGGGAATGAGAGCAGAAAAGAAGATTTAAGATAAACTCTAGAAGAGAGGAAATGAGAAAAGAAGAGCCATTGAGTTGAGTTAAAAAGGTCCAAACCAGAGGGCCTGTGTGAGGCATTGTTAATTCACTGCAGGTTTCTATTGATTAACCGTCTACTCCCAGACCGACCGCAGAGCTGATATCCCCCCCAACTATGAACACCCACGTTTACTTAGCCTGTTTACACCACCTAATACACAATTACTGTGTGTCTGTCTGTTAATACACACTGCAGCTGTGTGTCTGTTAATACACACTGCAGCTGTGTGTCTGTTAATACACTCTAGCTGTGTGTCTGTTAATACACACTGCAGCTGAGTGTGTCTGTTTATTTTGACAATCAATCAGTCCATTGTGTTCTGGCTTGGATCAATGGAACCAAAGTAGTATACCTTAAAGAGGTGGTGCCATAGTTTTGTACTTTTTCTGTTTTTTATGTGTCTATGGAGTACTTCCTGAAAGCTGAAAGCCTCAGAGTCAAAAGCTCAGGGCTGGATTAACCATTGGGCTGGTGGGGCCGTTGCCAGGGGCCCTTGGCTCTCAGGGGCACTGGGGAACTGGGCCACGTGGTCATTGACAATTTACTAAAATTAAATATGTATATATGTTAATTAAAAATCTAATGTGTGGGCCCCTCCACTCCTCTGTTGTCTTACAGGTGCTTTCTTGGCCCACAGATGATCATCATGGCTTAAAATCCGAGCTGGGTAGTGCGCGTCGAGAGGGGGGGTTATGGTGGAGGGTGGGGGGGGGGGCCTAAAAGATTATGGGCCAGGAGCCCTCGCGGGGGTTAATCCGTCCCTGCAAAAGCTCAAATTGAAATACACTGATTTAATGTCATCATAAAATCATCCCCTCCCCTTTTTACTATACAACAACACTGTGGGTGCATGTGGCTAACTTCAGCTGGGTCACCAGCACCCACCTGACAACCAGGCATACCTAATGAACAGGTGGGTGTGGCCACATAAAAACATAATTTTAACACTTTCTGAAAAGAATCTTCCTCCAAGTATTAATCATAATACCTGAAGATTATGTTGTAGGGGGAAACAATCACGACATATTGTCTTTAAGTTCTTATTTACTGTATTGGTATCACTATGAATTCCCGAAACACTGCAAGTGTTACACCACTTTTTTTTCAGATAATATACGTTTAAAGGGACCATTGTCTGCGATGGATACAACTATGCTCTGGTAGGCCGTTCCACACCCGGACAGCAGTGTGGAGAAAGGTTCTGTCCAAAGACTATGTTGGGAGACTCAGAGCATGTTTTGGTCTGGATGTATATTTAAAGGTGGGTGGGTTTTTCCCTCTGCCATAGGTGGCGGGAGCATAACCTGGAGGTCTGTGGAGAAGTGGTGGCTGTGCATTCTGTAAGAGGACAGTAGCAGCAGCAACCTGTCTTCTATATGGATATAAGGCCATCGATGGAGAGTTTTTACTGGCTGTGTGTCCTGGTGGTCAACTCCAATCATGTTGAGGGCCTTGTTGTCAAGTGGAGCGTGATGTGTAGGTGGAGCAATCATCCAGCTGACTGAGGCGTGCTCCATGACACTGCAGACCTGTATGTTTGTAAACCAAGGGTCTTAAAACAGGCGGTCCGGGACCCCTAGGGGGTCCTCAGAGTTACTACAGGGCGTCCTCCAAATATTCGTGTGATAGAAGCTTTTTTTTCTCCTTTTTTATATTAACCACTTGAACCCTAGCGTACATATTCTGAAAACTTTAGCCAAAAAATAGCAGACGTACAAGGGTCCTTGGCCTGAAAACGCTGAAGACCCTGATGTACACAGTTGCTGGGCTCTCGTGGTGAGTTTTCGTTTCTGACTACAGTGTGTGTGTCTCTGTTACCTTTTCACCACTAGAGGGCGCCCAGTGGCCATAGAAAACACCCATCCACAAGCGCAGCACAAGCCCTGCGCAGCCATTACAAGCCTGAACACTTTCCTTTGTGTCATCAACAGGGACAGGATGAAGTTAGCTTGAAGTTAGCAATTGGCTACCAAGCATTTTAGAAGCCCTATTTTCGGCGATTTAGCCATGATTAAACCTTGCACACCTCATGGATATGCATGGAACAGAGAAAATGAGCTCTAAAGATCCTGGATTGCATTGGAGTGGATGGTAAATATCGGCGGCGCGACGCTCTCGCGGGCCGTGTAAACAGATGACGGCCGGCGGCCCGGCTCGAAAAAAATGTTTTTTTTATTTATTTTTATTTTTTTACAAAATGTTTTTTTTTTTTTAAAGCCGAACTAGTTCGGGATAGGCACTAAAGCAGTTAATACACAATTCAGCTGGGAGGGGAATGCGTGCGTGCGTGCGTGCGTGCGTGCGTGCGTGCGTGTCCTACCTCACGTACGCTGACCCAGTAGCCAATAACGGGGTCGGTGGCTGCAGGCTCTTTCTGCGTCCACTGCAGGTTATAGGAGTAGTTTCCCTTCATGGTGCGGATGGGGTTGGGTGTGTCGTAGAACTCAGCGCTGTATGGACGCGCTACAACAGCCAGGAAGGAGGCAATGGAGAGGAACCATGAAGGAGGGTAAGGGGGAGAGAGAAAGAGAAAGGGGAAGAGAGAGAGAAAAAAAAGGAAAAAAACACTGACTTGCTTGAGTTAATGGTTGACGGTGGTGAAAGCAATTTCATTGTTATACAAAATGTTTTTGTTGAAGTTGAAATCCTTGCTTGTCCTTCTCCCACTCCAGTTCTTTAATAAACAGAACCTACATTTTCAGGTCGGCCCACCAATTTTATCCAATCAGAAGAGAGAACACCCATGATCATTTATCAGCTTCAATGTTATAGTGTTCCAGTTCCAAATGTGTCACAATAACTATGGCTTTCTGTTGCGTCACGTCTCCGGTAATGGTTTAGCTGCCTGAAACACAATGTAAAGACAACAGCTGATGGTCATCTGATGACTGAGTTCTGCACCAGAGGAAATTACTCCCTGTGCCAGGAGGTGGCAGTAGTCTGTATCATGGCATAAATCAGAGCTGTCCTCCTAGGCAAAGAGACAAGGGCCTTTACCAGGCCTATCACAATTTATTACATTTTTACATATTATGGTTTATAAGACAATCACAATTATTTGGGCATAATTGGCAATCATTTCCATGCTGAAAAAGAAAAACCCATTATATTTTCAAACATATATTATATTAAAGTAGATATTATAGATTAACTATTTCCAGTTATGCTTATTTATTTATTTGAATGTATGCAATTATTAAATATGGCCTATTATGGTAATTAATAGTACATTATTTTGTGTTATTGGTACAGGTCATTGTCAGTCATATCTTTATTTGTCATGCCTGCTGTGTTTACACATAACTACGATTTTTTTTGTTTTAACTTTGAACAATACGGTACCCAACCTCTAGGGTAGTGGTTCTCTAAGTGGGCTCTGCGGACCCCTAGGGGTCCTTGAGGGGGTTCCAGGGGAATGTGGTTGTGGAGTGGTATTGTATTGTATCATTCGGTACTATATATATATATATATATATATATATATATATATATATATATATATATATATACATAATTGATATGCTCCAATGTTCAATGCCAAGAAGAATCAACAGTTAATCATTACAATTAATCATCATCTTGGATTTCATGATTGTGACAGCCATAGCCGTTACGTCCTTGGAAAGAATGTTCTTGTCAAGTTAACTTGGGCAGAAATGTCATGGCAACGGGTAATATTATTGGCTTATATTATGATAAATGTCTGGGCAAATAGTACTATATGTGAATGAATAACGTTAATGTCACAAATTAAATTAAAGCAAGCAGAGAGTTAGGGTTTCCCAATCATTACTGTCACCCTGACTTTGTTAGGAAGGACGGACACACTGAAAAAAATTGCTTTGAATGAGTTTTGGATGAAATGTCAAATACATCTTCTTTATGAAGATGAGAGGGACATGGGAGCTGGCTGGACATGGGTGTATGTGAAATGGACTTTATCAGAGTGGTGGCCAGAAGCTGTTTGAAAGTGAACTTCATGTTGTGAATACCAGCAATCAAAACAGAACGTGTACTGCAACACCAACACTGCCAAGAATAATGAACACTATTATCCACAACATGTGGTTTGTTGACACCTTTGGAGCTTATATTGTACACTGTAGGAGGTTTGTCAACACATTGTGCAGGTAATTTAAAATCGCGCCTTCTTCACATTTTAAGATTGCATTCGAGGTGATGTCCAGGGGGTCCCCCTTTATTTGGATAGCCAGCATTTAAAAATATCTATTGCCCTGAGATATGTATTATCTTCATCAACTCACCAGACACATCAAACTTGCAAGTGGACGTGCCGCCGACATTGCTGATTCGGCCCTCGTAGGATCCGTTGCTGTTGGGGTCCAGCTTAAACTTGAGCTCCGGGGTGTCCTTCAGGTCCGGGGGGGCCATGCGGACCGCCTCACCGTTGCGGAACCAGCGCACGTTGGTGAGACGAGGAGGGTTGGAACGCAGAACGGCACAGCGCAGCGTTACGATCTGGTAGTTCCTGGAACGCACTTCCTGGAAGACCGGGTCCAGGATGGGAGGATCTGGAGACAAGATGGGTGTTGTAATCATGTTAAGGATATTTTTAAGGATAATTATGTTCTTGATTGATTGATTGATTGATTGATTGATTGATTTAGGTTCCTCCTCATGTGCTTAAATATACTCCCACTGAGCATTTCTCGGGCTATCAGACGTCTAAAATATGTCTATACGGCTAGGCTCAAAGCGGGTTATAAGTGTTGGTCTAAGTGTTTTATTTATTTATTAAAAATAATTAATCTAATGTCAGTTCAACTCAATTGTTTATTTACACCCTTTTTTATTCGCTGTCAAATCAATCAACGATTATCTTTTTAAAAATAAAAAAACAGATAATCAATGTCTAGGCTAAGCCTACCTATTGGTAAAAGAAAAAAAAAGTTCACTTTTAGACCAGATAACATGCTTTTAGACAGACGTCTAAAATTAGATTATGGCTCACTGGACTAGTGTGTGATTATTCATTAATTTATGTTACATACATGATTCTCATGGGTTTGTTTGTTCTTTCTTTCAAACATCAGACTCTTCGGCTGTCACCTGACAGGTTTATAACTTGTGTTTTTAATTGTGTAGGCGTAGATATGGGTGTAGCTACATCTACAAAATTGTGAATTATAAATTGACACAGGAACATCCACAAGCCATGTTGTCATCCTGAACAAATGTTAGCACCACGAGGGCTCCCTCTCATCCTCCCTGCAGTCAGTCCTAGACAGTCTGCGCTAACCTTCTCTCACCAGCTGTAATTAACATGTCAGCAGCTCTCTGTGGATAATAACCATCTAGCTGTCATTACCCGCAGGTCAGCGGAGCAGCAACACAGCCAATAAGCAGCCAGCTAGCACACCCCCTCCGGCTAATCATAGATATTAGATGAGATGCTAATGTGGCTAATACAGTGCAAGCTCAAGATAAGTGAAGCCCCCTGGGAGGCCAAGCGAGCTTGGTGTCATGACTGTAAATCTGCGGTGCGAGGGAAAGACTAGCGACTAATTTGGTTTTTGATATAATTTTCTCTCAGAGGAGAGGAGGTTTAACTGGATGGACTGTAAAGGAGAAGGAGGAGAAAAAGAAGAGGCATGACAGAGTGACAAATGGATGGGTTAAGGGCTGAAAGAGGGAAAGGTAGAGTAATGAGATGGTTGGAGGGCAGAGCGAGCGCACAGAGAGAGAGAAGCAAGATGAAGATTGAGAAGAGGATGTAAGGAGTTCTGGGAAAAGAGAAATCCCTGCAGAGATACAGAGGCCAGGTGAGGAGAGAGAGAGAGAGAGAGAGAGAGAGAGAGAGAGAGAGAAGAGGGGGAGGTGGAGGTGGAAGTGACAGAGCTGTGAACAGAGAGGAACAGAGGAGAGCACATACTGTAGGTATATTCCTGTGTATGTGTGTGTGTGTGTGTGTGTGTGTGTGTGTGTGTGTGTGTGTGTGTGTGTGTGTGTGTGTGTGTGTGTGTGTGTGTGTGTGTGTATGTGTGGTGTGTGTGTGTGTGTGTGTGTGTGTGTGTGTGTGTGTGTGTGTGTGTGTGTGTGTGTGTGTGTGTGTGTGTGTGTGTGTGTGTGTGGTTCATAAAGGGCTTAGGGACTCATTTAGAATATTATCCAGGTTGTGTGCCCCTATATCTAACTATTCATTTACCGAATGTCTGTCCGTCCATCCGCCGTCTGACCATCTATGCTGACATCACTGATAGTACACAGTGTTGCCACCATGGTAACAATGCCCAACTGACATCACTGACTGACATCAGTACAGTGCCCAAATTTGGAGATGACATCACAGACTGGCCTGGACACAGAACACCATATATGGGCATAAAAGAGTGCCAGACAGACAAACGGATACCACGGGTATTGCACAACTGGACATCGATGGTGACTATTCTGCCCAACGGGCACCGGTCTGGGTTCTCCAACATCATTTCTGAGACTCCTACATTCAACCCCTCATCGCACACCCCCGGGCACAGGATTAGTATTTCTTAAACAAAAGGCCATTCTGAGCACTCCACTGGCCACTCTTCTCCATACCTACTCCAGGGAAGAGAAGAGAAGAGAAGAGAAGAGAAGAGAAGAGAAGAGAAGAGAGGAGAGTCCCAGTGATGAACCAAGTCATCGTTCATTATTAGACTGCTACACTGAACATTCTCATGCAGAATTATCCAACTGTACAGTTGTGTCCTTGGTAGGATCTCAGGCCTTCATGAAGTTAAGTGCTCTGGGCACATTTCCCATGCATGAGTATTTGGCAGCTGTTCTTCTGGCTTTCTTGTTCCTTTCTGTCCAATACAATTACTTGTTATCGTATGTGCTTAGGTTTCATATGACTACTGCATTTCACAGCTTCAGTTTGCAGGGCATTATTGTCTTTGTACATTTGGAGGAAGCCACATCGACTGTATGAATGCATTATAATTAACAATAACAATTGTCTACATAAATAATAACCTTTAGCCTCTTTTCAGCGTAGTTCACACATCAGTTCATACATCAGTACTCTACTACTACTACTACTACTACTATACGGGTAATAATAATAATAATAATAATATACTACTACTAAAATAATTGTATTCAAAACGTGTGTTTCATCCTGGTCTGACTTTGGTCTTCTTTTACAATTAATTCTTGGGGCTGTAAGAACTGTGGTCACGGACAGACTAGAAGATGGATTTTTTTTCCTGCCTTGCAATACCAGATTCAAATAACCTTGACATTAACGTTCTTCTTTAATATCTTTCTCCAACTATTTGTATTCTTCTCATGAATACTGGCAGTAGGTAGAGGAACAGTTTTTTCTCACAGGCCATCAGACTGTTAATGACATGAGTGAAAAGTGTCAATAACCCTTCCACTCTGCACTAAGCACTTTCATTAACTGGTATTCTTGCCCTGTGTTTATTGCTTATTTAGTGTTTTTATGTCTTATGTTTTTGTGATCATGTTTGTGAAGAAGAGAAGGCTTTTGCCGAAACGCGTTGGTGTTTTTTTTTTATGTTCTAGCCCGTTGCCCAAATAAAGATTTCTGAGTGCCTGGACCTGCATTGTTGTGCCTCTGTGGCACATTCTGTTCTCTTTTGCTCATGTTTATATAGTATTGGAGCTTCCGATCGTACGTTTTTCACATGTATGTACCTAAACAGTGCATCCACCTAACCCTAACCCTAACCCCAAGTGACGATACAGTAAAGTGAAGTAAAGTGAAGTGACTGTGAAAAACACTTGAACTTGAAAGCTGGGTTAAGCTTGAACTAAACTTGGCTTAAGTTAAGTTCAAGCTTAACCCGTGCTGAGACTCACAAAAATGCTTTCACATTTTGATTGAAGTAAACAAGGGTTCCCCACAGTGCTTTTCAGCCTAGACAGACCGCCTTGTGCTAAGAAACAACTGCAAGATGAATGATGTCCCCAGCTACTCCTGAGGAGCAACCTTTCCACTTGTAGCAACAGAAGTCGCAGTAGGAGTCACAGCCACACTTACACAGAACGTTGAGTTGGACCTGAGCTTCCCGTCGTTTAATGTTGAGGCCGTTGTATGGAGCGGTCTGGCAGCGGTACGGTCCCATCATGTCCCTGGTGACGTTGGTCAGCCTCAGTGGGCCGTCGCGGGTCTCCTCCACCGGCTTCCCAGATGGCATCAGCAGGTCCTTGTCCGCCCGCGACCACAGTAAGGGAGGCCGCGGCTTCCCGTCCACCAGGCACACCAGCTCTGCATTTCCTCCCTCCCGTACGCTGACCACCTGACCCCCGGCTGGCACCGTCAAGATCGGAGGAGTGACTAGAGATGGAGAGATAAAGAACAGGAGGAGACATATGTATTGAAATCCTTGTTACATACAGTAGAAATCGCTCATGAAGCTGAGAGCATAATGTACGTTTCTTTGATAGGAACTAATCATATATAGTTTACATTAGCCCATGCTAACAGTCCATGTGTTTATTGGCTTGTCTCCTAGCAACATGACTGTTCAAATGAGATGGTTTAAACTGTATGGTGTTCTTCAAAACTGTTTGAGAAACGTATAAACAAAGCAGTGAATAACAAGTTAAAGAAATCAACCACAAAAAGAAAATATTTTTGCCCTGCCCCCAGCAATGCGTGCATGGCAGGGTAACTGGTCATGGCTGTTTGTTTGTTTGTTTGTGTGTTTGTTTGTTAGCTCATTAGATCATTTGGTCAAGTCACAATCAAGGTCAATGCATCACTGTTAGCACCATAACTTGAGACATCAGTAGGCTGCCACAAGGAGATCACTAACGTTTATCAAAGATCAGGTGCACTTTAAACTCAAGATCAACATTTAGATAGCTTTTCAATGATAGGCTGCCTCCAAAGGATGGAGACCCTTTGTCTGTTTTCTATTGAAATTGGTCTCACTTCTATCTCTCTTTTTGTTTGGGGTCCGCATCAGTGTGCAGATGGGCCGGTATTCCGACACTAAAACTAACCCTAACTCTATCCCTAACCCTAAACTTAACCTCAGTAAACATGACGAGTAACTAACCTGCCGACGCTAGTCGGAACAGCGGCCCGTCGGGACACTGAGCGGACCCCTTTAGTTTGTATTATAATCTCTGAAGTTTGATATGACTGTTGTAAGAACATAATGAATAACACTCAAATGTTATATGAACAAGCTATAAATCCAATCCACATTTGTTACAAAAAAAAAGGAAAAAGCAAAGATTCAAAGCCAGAGGAATGCAGAGGAAGAAGAGGAGAGAGAGAAAGAAGGGGGAACAGAAGAACAGAAAGGAATGGAGCAGGAATTGAGATACAAACAGAATGTGAAAATGGAGTCGGGGTGAAAGACAAGGACAGTGTTTTCTTCGCCTGAAACTCTGCCAGAATGAAAAAAAAAGGTGTATACTGTGAGATGAGACCCAGACACAGAGCTGTGAATCAATTAAAAGACAGACATCACTCACATGAAGTACAGAACAAGTGAAGTATGAAAGGAAGAGGGGAGAGAGAGATCACAGCATGCTCTAGTAGCTCTACTCATTCTTGTGAGTGTGCGTGTAGTGTACACACAAGCCCAAGTAAATAGCAAAGTAATCTTTAGCTAACTTTTGAAAAACTAATTAACTGCAACTATGAAAAAAGGACCAATAACAACGCTGCATTTTCCAAAGAGATCCTTGCGTCTACATCTTACTACGTGCGGTCCTTATGAAGGCTCTGCTACGAAGACTGCCATACCTGTACGTTACGGGTGTTTCCCTAAATCACACATAAGTGCCTCTCTCAAAACAGCCTACGCAGACGCTCCGCCTTGCGTCTCCGTGTATGCATTAAGGACTTTAAGCAATGACGTCTACAGCAGTCCGCTCCGGTAACCAGAAATGGATCAATGCTCGATATATAAACCTGCTTGCCGTCGCAGCCCTTCTTACTATGGCAGAGATTACCTTTCCACGTGGCCTCTACAACGTCTGCTGCATAGACGTGTCACCATGGGAACCAAGGAGTTCAGTAAAATGGGTTAGCCTATTTTGCTATGTTGTTACTATGCTAATACACACGGTAGGATGGTACTAGAGGACGCACTACTGCCAACATCTGGCGGGGTCAGGTTAATCCGGCCCTGAGTTTGTGAACAACGAAGCACAAATCACAACATAGTTTTCAATGGTGAAGAAGGCACACTACAGACTGACTCCTTACAGGCCTATCAACCAGGGGTGTCGCACCAAATTCTGGGCCGTGGGTACAAGGATTCACTGTGGAACCCCCATGAATGTTCCTAGGGGGAACTGGGAACACATTATTTTGTGCTTTAACTATTGAAAAATAGCAGATGGATCTGTAGATCTTCTATTTATGAAAAATCGTGAAAATTTGTGCAAGTCTTTGAATAGTTCAAATCCTTGTTTCTATATCAGTGGTGCTCAAACTTTTTCACCTGACGGACCCCCGAAATTATATGTATTTACTATTTGGCCTTGGACCCCCATCTCAAAATATTTCCTTCCAGGTACCCCCCAGAAGCAAAATTTGAGTTACAAATGTTCGCTTAAAAAATACATTTGCACACATTTTCATGACTTTTCAAAAATAGCAGATCTACAAGCTTGCAGTGTGTATATGAGTCCACATTTGACCAACCAGGTTTTGGTCATATGAGTGCAATCAAACCAAACTCTAGGTTTGGTTTGATTGATTTGATTTGATTAGATTTTGATACAAGAAATACGAGTAAACACGATATAACTTAAACCCACCCAGGATATACATAAAAGCTTGATAAAACACTTTTTCCAATGTGGTCCTGTAAAACACAATAAAAATAAATAGTCCAATAAAATTACATAGCACCAATAACATATAGCACGCAGCAGGTCACATGAACTACAAAAAGAAGAGGAAAGTTGGTGCATGCGCAGTAGATTTGACCACCAGGACACAGCAGCTTCAATAATCCTCTGTGGTCCTGGGGGCTTGGGATCTCATTTAGTAGAATGAAAATAGCAGTGATTATAAATAAATAGTCACCAAAAAACAACAAAAGAGGAGAAAGAGAAGAATGTTGGTATATTTGCTGATTGTTATTATTATTATTGTTATAATTTGCTTGGCCCACTCATTGATTCACTCGTATACCAAAATGTGTTTTAATTGAAAATTCTGGTCGAATAGTTATGCGATTAATTTCGATTAATTAATTACAACAGAAGGAGGTAATACAATCACCGGCACCGGCACCTGCTGGGGAATTGTCGCGGCAGGCACAGAACAGGACCGGCAGGTCCGACCAGCAGCCGCCGCACGGACCGGCAGGTGCCGCCCAGACCGGCAGGTCTGACCGTCAGCCGCCGCACAGACCGGCACCCGCCGCAGGGAACGGCAGGTAGGACCGGCAGCCGCCGCACGGACCAGCAGGTAGGACCGGCGACCACCGCAAAGACCGGCAGGTCCGGCAGGTAGGACTGGCGGCCGCCGCACAGACCGGGGCGGCAAGAAGGACCGGCAGCCGCCTCACGGAGGACCGCTGAGGTTAGGGTTAGGGTTAAGGTTAGGTTTAGGTATATATTTACCCTGGTTAGGGTTAGGGTTAAGGTTAGGGTTAGGTATAGTTTTACTGAGCTTAGGGTTAGGGTTAGGGTTAAGGTTAAGAATAGGGTTAGGTAACGGTCCGTCACCTGCCGCGGCAGCGTCGCGGCAACGGCCGGTGCCGGGAATTGTATTCGCTGTCCCTCAATTACAAAGCCTCTACTTAATTAGATTAGTTGCTACTTAATTAGATTATTATCATTAATAGTATTATTGATTTAGCTAACTTTTTGTTAAATATAGCTGGACGAAGCAGAGTTAGTGGGGGAAGTCAGTCCAAATCTCACCGCTGGTCTGTGTTATGTTAACGTCCACACGGAGCTCCGCTACGCGGCTACCAGGGAAGTTGGCCACGCAGCTGTAGGTGGCCAGGTCACGGAACTTCATGTCCACGATCTCCAGGCTGCTGGTGCCGGGCGCCATGTCGGGGTCGCTGCGGAGCAAGATGAGGCTGTCCGAGTTGTAGACGGGCACGCCGTTCTTGAACCAGGTGTAGTTGACCTTGTCCTGAGGGGAGGCGTCGACATGGCAGGACAGCTTGAGGTCACGACCCATCTGGATGCTCTCGCTGTCCTTGTTGGAGTCTGGCGTGATCTGGAACGTCAGGTTGCTCATCGCTGAGAGAGAGAGAGAGAGAGAGAGAGAGAGAGAGAGAGAGAGAGAGAGAGAGAGAGGTTAAATGAGATGGCAAATGGGGGCATCATAGCATAGGAAGGGTGTGGGGGGTGATCGAAGAGGAATGACAGGATGATGGATGGGAAAAGGAAGAGAGAGAAGAGTTTTCTAGGCAAAACGAAAGACAGACAAACAGAGAGAGAAAAGAAAGCGGATAAACAGAGGGAGAGAGTGAGAGGAAAAGCGCGAGGAGACTGAAAGAAAGTTTTGTTGATTTGCCAGAGAGACAAAGAACGGGTAAAAAAAGGAGGTGGGACAGAAGGAGCAGCAGAAGAAGAAGAAGAATTGGAAGGGAACCTTCCCAGAGTAAAACATGTAACAGCGGTCATATTTTTTATCGCATCGACCATAACAAATGTGTCTTTTTGACCGTTTGAAGCGTCCGTATAGGACAGGTCTATGCTCCGTATGGCTTCCTGATTTTAACACTCCCTCTGCGCTAGCCTCGTGTCGCCATACAAATCTGCCATTGCAAAGAAACATTGCCCTTGGTAGATTAGGTACAGGTGACAGTCAGGTGACAGCTCAGTTATTCAAATATTTCACGGCTCACAAGTCGTGAGGAACCAACCAGGGCCCAGTCTGCAAATGTAGGACGGGTGTATCACCTACTCTGATTGGTTGTACAGACGTGCCATTTAAAAACATCACACGTCCTGCCATTGGCAAAACATTAAGCTTGTAGATCAGCTATTTTTGCTATTTTTATGACCTTCTAACTTCAAAGTTTAAATTTACCTCTGAAGTTGGATTCTGCTTGTCACTGGGAATGGAGTGGTTTCTTGCCATTTGCGAGTTTCTGCAAAAAGTACACTTCATTCTCCATACAAATGCTTTTGCAGGACATGTTCAGGAAAAGAGCAGTAAATTCGGAAGAGTTGAAACGGCACATCCGTATGTCTAACCAATAGAGTCTGTTTGAACCTTTTTGTAACCGCTCCTTGGGAAGCACTGAGAAGAACCAGACTAATATTCACGCAGTGATATTGGCTATGCAAGGCTACCTCTGCGCATCTAAACCAATCACAGCGATTGGGGGTGGGATGTTAAGGACACTCTCTATGTTTGAGATTAAATTATGCAGCCAAACCCCCACCAATCACAGTGACTGACTGGGAACATGTGAACGCGGAAGCACTCTACACAAAACTTTGTGAAAAGCACTGGGTGTGCCTGCCTGAATGCATGTGGTAATTCTGTAAGTGTGCGTCTGTGTGTCATCTTTACTGTCACCTGTACCAATGAGACGTGGCCTTCAGGCTCACCAAGCAATATCCACCAGCATACCTTCTGCACGGCAACAACTAACACAAGAGCCAAACACTAATTGCTTGCACTCCGCTCTAACTAATTGGAGTGAGTAAAGATTATTAAAAAGGAACAAGAACAGCCATCGGGGAGACAAAATTAAACTTGTTTGTTTCGACAGCTGGGGAATTAGCGAGGTTTGTTACTCAACTACACTTATCCTGACAAAGCATTATCATGGCGGTCCATGCAATCCGAACCACCCAAATACACGGATACTTGCAAAGAATGTAACCGCACAAAACCTCAAACACACCCGGCTACTCACTCCTGACTATGAGGTTGACGTATCTTCGTGCGGGGTTCCCCACGTTGTTGACGGCCGTGCAGTTGTAGAAGCCAGCGTCCGTGGCCGTGACGGAGCGCAGCAGCAGTGAGCCGCCCCGCACCTGGGCGCTAAGTGGCATGGGACCCGGGTAGCGGGACCAGGTCACGGTTGGCGGGGGGAAGCCAGCGGTCACCTCACAGATCATCAACACGTCCTGTCCGGGGTCCACCACCAGCGTCTCATTGACGGACAGACGCAGAGCGGGAGGAGCTTGAGGGGGGGATAGAGAGTGGAATAAAGTGTGGTTCGGTGTCTCCTGCTAGTAGATGGAAAAGGGGGTCCACGCGCATAGGATGGATTTTTTTTCTTAATCCTTGAAGGGTGGATTTTAAGATTGATTGAAGCAAATCCTGACTCATTTACAGGACAAGAACTGCAAAAGAAATAGCTGAAAACGTTCAGACTATTTCTCTTTTCACAAAATCTTTGTGTGGATTTTTTCTTGCCAATTGTTTATCCTTAATCCTGTAAGTGTGTATTTTAAGATTCTGCCAGGTACCAGGCTGAACTAATGTCCCATGGATGGGGTTCGTTTTAACCCTTTCTCGCACATAATACCCAAACCCGAAAATGGAACAAAATGAAGAAAACCCTTTTAAGTAAACAACTCAGGGACAAATGAACACATATTACCATACAATTTGGACCAAAGGAATTAATTGAAATGGATATTAATACGATTCCACCACAACTTGACAAAAACAGCAAAAGTAAATAAATAAAATTAGTAAATAAGAAAGAAAAAAGCAGAACATGTTCAGATGATATATTTTCCCTATTTATTAATAACCTCTTTCTAAGATCAGTGCTGTAAAATAGCTATATCTATTTGGAACTGTACCAGTACCATCCCACTGAAATGAAAGACAAACTACATATTCCAGCAACATGTCAGTTTGGTTATTAGTTATTAATAAAGAGGGAAAACATATGACCTGAACATTTTCGGCTAATTTTATTTGCTGTTTTTGTCCTGTAATAGAGGCAAGATGTGCTTGCATCTTAATAGTAACCATTTGAATGAATTCCTTGGGTCCACATTTTATAGAGGAATAGGTACATTTGTATTAGCAGGTTGTTTCCTTCAAAAGTTATGCTTGTTTCTATTGTTAAAACATAACTTACATTATTTCAGCTCGGCACCTTGGCAGAATCTTAAACACCCTTCAAGGATCAAGAAAATAAAATCCACCCTATGCGTGTGGGGGAGAGTGTATTTTGCAGGTCGTTCAGTCCGAGTGTATCAAATAGGCAACTAAGGCAGACCGAAGCGTGTGATTGGCTGCGAGGAGGTGACAAAAGTCTGGGGAACAGAGATACACCTAAACCTAACGTTAACCCTAACCCTAACCTCAGAAAAACTAACGCTGGTGAATGCTAACCTGGTGAATGCTAACCTGCCGACGCTAGTGAATGCTAACCTGGTGAATGTTAAACTGGTCGGGCCAACGGTGCTTAACCCAGTTGCTTTTTTGATACACTCGGACTTAAAGACCTGCAAAAAATACTCTCCCATGCCATGTGTGTGGACCCCCTTTCCATCCTATGTGATTTTCAAGTGTTCTAGAGATTATTGAAGTGGGTGATTTAAAAGTGATCTATGATTTATAGCAGAGTAGGCCTGTGAGAAACCATCAGTCAACAGAAAGCAGTCAATCAATTTATATTTGCATATTAAAATACTTAAGAGACAATGATTGCACAAAGGGATTACATGATCCATGCATAGGCCTATACTGTAGCCTAAGTAATGAAGTATGCAGTATGATGACGTCTAGAGGCATGCGTGTGCGTGTGTGTGTGTGTGTGTGTGTGTGTGTGTGTGTGTGTGTGTGTGTGTGTGTGTGTGTGTGTGTGTGTGTGTGTGTGTTACTTGTCTAATGTTGGAGCCACTACTTGACGAGCAGAGCAGATGAACATGACTTGATGTGAAATGAACTCCTAAATGCTCCTCAGTAGCACTTAATGTCATTGAGATGATGAGCCTCTGGCAATGTCAATATCATTTAGAGATGGGATAGTTCCATACACCACTTGACTGCTAAACATTGAGGCAATAGACAAGTATTGCCTTGGTGCCTTGGCCTAAGCACACGAGTCAGCGCTCGTCGTATGAAATGTGCTATATAAATATTTTGATTTGACTTGATTAAACAGGGACTGCCCATAAAGGCGGCCCTACACTAACCGATAATCGGGCTATTTAATTACCCTCCCGACAATCGGGCTGCCTCCGACTGAAACGGGCCCGACTATCGGGCATGAATGTCGTCTAGCGTGAGGTCTCACAGATCCACTCGGAGCCCAGCCAAGTGGCTCGGAGGACGCTCTGGGGTAGCCCGACTCTTTTCAAAAATGTTTGATATTTTCCTCTATCACTACTGGTCTGGAAGACTGGAACAGCAGCAGGGGACTGAGAGAAATTAGAAACAAACAGAAGAAATAACGCTACCAGCAACTGTCTGCAGTCCAGCACATCACATCACATCAAAGAAGTACACGCCTATCCTGATCTACGGGGGCTCTCCCCTGATCTACAAGCCTACAACGTAGGCACGGAAGGGACCCAGTTTGGTCTTGGAAATCTATCAGGCAAGGAGCAGCACTTACTCAACAATTACTCCGACTACGTGGCTACGTGAGTGTTTAGGGATAGGGTTAGGGTTAGTAATGGGGCGAGTCGGACTAACACAACGTCGGAGTAATGTGCTGTCGAAACAATGCACGGCATCGATTAAACAATAGACAAGTATTGCCTTGCTGCCTTGGCCTCAAATCACTTTCACAGGCTTGACACAGCATGACACTTAAAGGAGTAGTTCACCACTTTTCAACCTGTCTTCATATAATAGGTCCTCACTAATGTTCATGATAAAATATCAACAAAAAAATCTACTCAAACTCAGTCCAAGTCTCCTAGGAGAGCTGTGGGAAGTCCAGAATCCATCGTCTTGTGACATCATCATTTTCCACAAAAAAAATGTATCAATATTTTTGAAAAAAATATTTAGATTTTTATTATCGTGAGAACAATGGCTTCCACTTTAAAATTGCAACTTTTCAGGAATAGAAAGCCTGCAGTTTCTATAAGCTGGATTGGCAATCGATGATGTCACAAGACGATGGGTTTCTGACCTGCCCACAGCCCTCCTCTGAGGAAAAAATAAATAAAAGCCATTTTTGAGTGAGGACCAATTATATGAACATAGGTTGAAAAGTGGTGGAGTGCCCCTTTAAGTATTTGACACTTTAGAATTTACCTTTTAATCCCAAGTGACTTAAGTTTTAATTAGAGGAGGAAAAAGTACTCACATTTTGTACTTAAGTAAAAGTATCAATATAGTCCGTTAGGGTGCCCTCACACCAAAATACCTATGAGAGTGGAATCTGAGTTCCGCCAATGCATTTCAATGAGAAGGGAGCGTTTTTTGCAGAAATCCTCTGCTGGCATGAAACCGCTTCACTCTCATTGAAATGCATTGGCGGAACGCGGATTCCACTCTCATAGGTATTTTGGTGTGAGGGCACCCTTACAAGTAAATGTCCAGAATTCAAAATGTACTTGAGTAAAAGTATGAAAGTATCAAAATGTACTTAAAGTACCAAAAGTAAAAGTACTAAATGTTTGAAAATAGCCAATCTACAAGCTCACAACGCCTCGCATCGCAACGCGTTATTTTCAAACAGCCTAGGTATGAAATAGGGCTAAAGTGGTTTATGTATGTTTTATAATATTATTATTTATGTCTGCAAAGTAACTAGTAAGGGTGCCCTCAGACCAAAATATGGTCGGCAGTGGATAAACTCTTCTGGTGCACGGCTGGCAAAAAACGCAGAGAGCATATTCCGTCCCAAAGCCAGTGACGCCCCTGTCACTCAGGGGTAGGGCCCGACAAGCCTTGTGGCTTCTCTCTACCCCTTTTTCAGGGACTCGGACAAATACTGTGAAATGTATGTACAGACATTTTCGTATGCATATTTATACTGTTGATTATATTTTTCTATTTTTTTCAATAATAACTTGTATAATGCCCAAAGAACTGAAAATAAACTGAACTGAACTGAACTGAACTGAACTCACTTCCCGCACCGCCCTCCCTCCCTGTAGCCTGTTACACTAGCGTAGCGATCCTCATCATATTTTACGCGTCAACTCTATAATGGACAGGCGAAGGGTACTCGCCCTTGCTTTATTGGAAGGGGAGATGCAACAAGCTAAAAAGAGAAGAGTTTGGGTGCATGAGACTCTTGATCAAAACAAAACATCTCCCAGTCCCTTCCTGATTCTTGGAATGTTACGCCTTCGACTCACCCGATTGGACAGAGGGGGGAAACCAGAATCTGCGTGGAGAATTTCTTTGCTCCAGCATAAACGCAAGGTCTGCGCGGAGCGCAGATATCCTCCACTGACATGAAACCGCCGCCTTCTCATTGAAATGCATTGGCGGAACGCGGATTCCACTCTCGTAGGTATTTTGGTCTGAGGGCAGCCTAACTCAAGTTTTCAAATAATTGTAGTGGAGTAAAAGTACAATATTTGGATCCGAGATGTAGTAGAGTAGAAGTAAAAGTATTGGAAATACTTAAGTAAAGTACAAATAAATACTACAGTACTTAAGTAAATGTACTTAGTTACTTTACACCACTGGTTTTCAAGTAAAATCCTTCTGAATTTCATATCAAACCCTCCTGTAGATCTCACAGCAATTATATCTACTGTCATGGCTCCTTGATCCTGCAAACTCCTTGGGCAGTTATACGAGTACATAAAAAGAATCCTTGTGCGGATTTTAGTGAAAGTGTGGCTTTTTTCCCCTTCTGTACCATGTTTTGTCGACATCGAGATCGAAGTAGAATGATCTACGGCTATGACACTTTTCAGAGAACAGGAACTTTTTTCAGTTCATGTCAAGCAGACAGACGTAAAGTTCACACTAATTGTTCAAGTTGTCCTAGCTGTCTCAATTACCGTACAGACATTAAAAGAAAGACACACACACACACACACACACACACACACACACACACACACACACACACACACACACACACACACACACACACACACCATAATGAGATAGAAAACAAATATTTTGCTTTATTCCAAAGTGAATGCAGGATGCTGAGTGATGAAAGGTATCTTTTTGGCTTTTTTTTGGCTCCTCTCAGGGAATAAACAAAGCTCACCTCAGAGCCAAGACATCTCAACTGAAGCAGCCATGCTCCCATACATAGAGAAGCACAGACAGGTATCTAGCCAATTACCAGCAGCCATGTGTGTGACCGCTGTGAACCTGTTTTCATTCAGGGCAGAAATATGTTGCCTGCTTTAATTTGGACCCCAGTCACCCTGTTGTCATCCTCACTGATGCATTCTGACTATAGGCTACACTGCCTAGAAAAACAGAATGTAATATTAATATGTAAACATTGTTATTTTGCAATTGTCACAGTAAAAATCGAAGTGTTGAGCCTAATTAGAGTCATTTTTTGTTTGCAGTTGACTTTCCGGGCCGCAAATCCAAGGGAGGTTCATGAAAGGATTGCAGGCTTCCAGAAACAAAAGATGGTTTTATTTTACCTTTCTAACCAACCAACTCATGTAAATTCCTATACCTAAAACCTACTGTACAGTATCACTTTAACTATATCGTCATACTCACTGCATGGAAGTTGAAAAATGTTTCAATCAACACAATACATTTTGTCCAGAGTCGGATAATGATAATTAAAATCTGATCATTGACTGGCATATCATAGCCTATTAGTTTGCATGATATGATTTTTCAATAACAAAATGATTAACTAGTGGAAATGTAACATATGTTTTGGGCCCTAAGACGTTTTTCAACTCGGCTTGTTTTGTACCCCTTATCAACTTACTAAGCTGAATAGAGAGATTTATCTATTTAGAGCGGCCATCTTGAAAATATACACTTTCCCAGGGTCAGACTTTTATACTTGTTTAGTGCCAGAATCGGGAGCCTTAGGGTTTTTTCGTGCTAATCAGTCTAAAAGCGCCACATTTTGCAGAGATGTATCCCAGGGCATGCTCGAATGATTTAGCTAGGGTGCCAGAGTCGGTGACCTTCAGGGTCGTCAGTCACAGCGGCCAAATCAAGTTGGGCTCCCATCGACTTTCTATACAGAAGGAAAATACCCAGAAAAAAAACCCTGCTTTAAGTAGGATGTGAGGGGTCTAACTAGGGGTTTGTCATGATTCTGAATCCATTGCAAGCATTTGTTTTGCACAATAAGCGTTCCTTGGGCTAAAAATGGCCCCAGAAAACGCCCACAAAACTGTGAAAAGTGATGACTCATCACTAAACCATCTTTTGTGGTTAGACCCCTCACATCCTACTCAAAGCAGATTTATTTGTCCTCCTGTAGTATTGTGTATAGAAAGTCAATGGGAGCCCAACTTGATTTGGCCGCTGTGGCGACCCCGAAGGTCGCCAACTCGGGCGCCCTAGCTAAATCATTAGAGCATGCCCTGGACTACATCTGTGCAAAATCTGGCGCTTTTAGACTGATTAGCACAAAATTACCATTCTATCTCCCTAAGGCCCCTGACTATCAGAAAATGTGTATCAGTTTCTTACTGTACTTACTGACCTGCATGTCTGTCGCAACATCAATGAGAAGTAAATACAATTACAATCTATATTGTGTATTTAGTTGGTATAGGCTATGAGTATAAAGAGCTGTACAAAAGACTAGCCTGTGATATGATGTGGAATATTATAGAATATGAATTCATTATTTCTATTTTTGGTGTCAAGAGGCCTCTACCAGGTAATGGAGGATGGCTTGACATCACTGGAGAGAAAAAAAATAACCTCATCTGACAGGTCACCAATTGTGGCACCCATCATAGTCACACATTGTGTGTGTGTGTGTGTGTGTGTGTGTGTGTGTGTGTGTGTGTGTGTGTGTGTGTGTGTGTGTGTGTGTGTGTGTGTGTGTGCATGGGTGTGTGTGCGTGCGTGTGTGCGTGCGTGCGTGCGCGCGCACACGTGTGTGTGGTCCTGTAGCCTGTCAACCTGTGTTTTTGTAATGAACACTATTCTATGCAGGACACATTGTCATGCGCACGCATGAAACACTCACACGCGCACGAGAAACACTCACACTTGTGCAAGCAATATCCCGCCACTGCACACGCATTGATACACATACACCAAGGCTGCATTTTACAGCATCACCCACGATTCTTTGAATTAGGGAGTAAAATACAGATTGCCAAGACAAAGGTTGAAAAAGAAAACAAATCAGAGCCATATGAGGTCTGGCAGGAGAGGACAATAAAAGGAAAAAGCACAGAGCAGTATAGAACTGAGAAGAGGGGGAGGAAAGATTGTGAGGAGTTGAGAATTACAGCTTCAATTTCCCGGGGAGGCGTGGGTTCAGGGAATGGTTGGATCAGCCAGCGCTTCCTCAAACCTAGCAGAATTTATTTATGTGCAACACAGCGCTTTACAAGCAGCTAACACACATCTCTGTCTCACACAATGTTCTCTCTCTTACTCACTGTCTCTCTTTCTTTTATCTCACACTCTCTCTCTCTCTCTCTCTCTCTCTCTCTCTCTCTCTCTCTCTCTCTCTCTCTCTCTCTCTCTCTCTTTGTCATCTAACTCTTGCTCACTCACCCAGTTTCTCTTACATTAATTTTGTTCTCTCTCTCTCTCTCTCTCTCTCTCTCTCTCTCTCTCTCTCTCTCTCTCTCTCTCATTATGTACTCTATGTAGCTTGATAGTCAACCACTTGTAGACGATGTTTCACGTTTGCTGGAAATCTGTCCTTAATAATAATAATAATAATAGATACCTATTTCCTCCCACGAGGGAAATTCAGTATTTTCAGCCCAACCCAGCTGATTCGCCTTCCACAGGAATGCGTGAGCAATTAGGGGTTAAGAGTCTTGCTCAGGGACACACATCGACATTGCTATAAAATGCTATACCCTGGCCTGGAATCGAACCAGGGACAACCAGGGACTCTGGTTCCACAGGCGGGCTCCCTAACCATTCCCTCCTTGAGTGTGAGTGTCAAAGTTGTCGGTTCAAATCCCAAACGGCCTCTGAGCAGGATTAAGTGTACTTCTCTCACCATCACTGTGAGGTGTAATAGACCAGTGGTTCTCAACCTTTTCAGGCCACAAAACCTAAATAATTTTAAACTGGGGACCAATTGGGAAAACAATGTTGCACATGAAGTTAATCATCTGGAGTCCCCCCCAAAATAATTTGGGTACCCCCTGGGGGTCCCGACCCACAGGTTGAGAAGCACTGTAATAGAGCAAACCTCCCAGTTGCTCCAGTGTAGCAGTTCACTGTTCATAAGTAGAAGCATGCAGGAGTGTCATATGTGAGAACTGAGAATGCTATTCATTGACTACAGCTCAGCATTCAATACCATAATTGCCCTCAAATTAGTCACCAAGTTAAAGAGTCGGGGTCTAAATTCAAGCCTTTCTGACATAAAGACGTCAAGTGGTGAGGGTGGGAACAATGACCTCTTCCCCTCTGACTCTCAGCACAGGTGCCCCCCAGGGATGCGTTTTGAGCCCCCTCCTCAACTCCCACGACTGTGTGGCCCTGTTCAGCTCCAACCAAGTGATCAAGTTTGCAGACAACGCCACAGTCATAGGCTTGATCACCAGCGATGATGAAACAGCCTACACGAGAATCTGCAAGCATGGTGCCAAGAGAACAACCGATCTCTCAATGTGGACAAAACTAATTAAGAGATAATCTTTGATTACAGGAGTCCACTCTTCCATAAAGATCGGGGGCACTTTAGTGGAGAGAGTCAAAGAGTTCAAATTCCTGGGAGTACACATCACTGAGGATCTCACCTGGGCAGTGCAGACAGAAAAGGTGGTCAAGAAAGCACAACAACGCCCCTACTTCCTTCCAGGAAACTGAAGAAAGCTGGGATGGGTCCAAAGTCCTACAAGCTTTCTACAGGGTCACCACAGAGAGCATTCTGACTGGCTGCTTCACTGCCTTGTACGGCAGCTGCACAGAACTCAACCTCAAGGCACTGCAGCGGATGTGATCTCCCCCCATCCAAGCCTTGTATGACGGACACTGTGTCAGCAAAGCCTGTGGAATAATCAAAGATCTACACCAACCCAACCACAGTCTGTTTAAGATGTTGCCACATGGAAAACGCCTACGCAGTCTCAAAGCTACTAGCAACAGACCGCAAAAAAGCTTATTTCCAAGAACACTCTGGCACATGAACAAACTGTCAAGAACGAGAAAGATATAGAGCAAAAGGAATCGCTAGCCCCCCTTTTTGTCCCCTCCTTGAGCTGCACCTACTTCACATGAAGCGATATTGTTGAATTGCACCTACTGTACATAAATGTATACTGTGAAGTTGAATATACTAACCTGTTGCACATCTTCACATACTGTGAAGATGTTTACACAAAGTTAAGTACAGTAGCAAATAGCAACTACTGGAAAAAATGCTGTTGGCATATAGAATATGCCAAATTTTATGCACACGTCATCATTTGAGGATGCTCTTTTATTTTTTCTTTGCTCTTTTGCCTTTTGCACTCTCTTTCTTTTCTTTCTACGTCTTTATTATTATTATTATGACACTTTAAGATTTGTTTGTATCTATTGTTTGCTGTTATTATATTTACCACTGCATTGACTGAAGGATGCCAAACAAAAACAAGTTTTACTCTTATGTACCTGTACAAAAGACGTAACAATAAAGTACATCCTTGAACCCTGGACCTTGACCATGTGTGCGTGTGCGTGAAAGAGAGTGTCACTGTGAGAGTGACAGGATGCTGTGTGTCAGACTTGCAGGTTGACAGCAGGATATTGCTGTCTCCCCCACATCAGGATCAGCTCACCCACAGTGATGGTTTAAGTTCATAATACTGACAAGATATTTCATTATAGTGCCTGCATGGAACTCACAGCAAACGCAGCTAGTTATCAGACTCGTTTGCCATCTGCAAACCACAGGCTGTTGTGTTTTGATGATACATTGATTGTCACGCACGCACGCACGCACGCACGCACGCACGCACGCACGCACGCACGCACGCACGCACGCACGCACGCACGCACGCACACACACACACACACACACACACACACACACACACACACACACACACACACACACACACACACACACACACACACACACCAAGCCTACACCTTTTGACCTGACAATAATAACACCAGACCAAGACTCCCTAAGACCGTCAGGTCGCATACACAAACTTTAGAAGGCAATGGTAGCCAATCAGGAGGGAATATGGGAAATGAGACAGATCCATGTTGATGACATAACTTTAGAGATACTGTGTACCGCTTTGCGTGATTTTAGGGCAATATATGTAGGAGCAGTGTCCAAAAATGGCAAGAATCGGCCTCATGCTGGCGCTAGAAGAGGGCCATGTGAGAAATGAGGAGGTTGTGGTTTGGCAGCCAAGGAGTGTGTGTGCAAAGTTTGGCATGGATCGGGGCAACGGTGGAGGAGATATGAGTTGGGGGAAAGTGTGACGTGACGGACAGACAGACAGACAGACAGACTGACATACTGACATACTGACATACTGACTGACGGATAGACTGACAGCCGGTGGAGGTTTTGATAGTAACTGCGACCTGACGGTCGCAACCACGTGTTGTTCTATTGTATTTGGACGACAGGGCTGGAAAGAGGATTTGTGTTCAGTTGCTGGAGGGCAGTGCGTGCCTGTTCAAATCCCAAGCTAAGATTATGATCTTAAAATCAATCAATCCTCTTGTAGCGGCACAGTGAATCAGTGGCAATGACATGACATGACCCACTTGGATGAATCAAATCAAATCAAAGCAGCGATTGACACCACTATACTGTGTGTGTGTGTGTGTGTGTGTGCGTGCGTGCGTGCGACGTGCGTGCGTGCGTGCGTGCGTGCGTGCGTGCGTGCGTGCGTGCGTCTTACAGGTGGCGTTGGTGAGGCGGAAGGTGACAGACTTGTCCTGGATTTCACACACGTTTCTCACAGACACCTGACAGGTGTAGTCAGCAAAGTCCCTGGACCTCAGGTTCTTCAACTTCAACACTTTAGTCTCGCCCTAGACAACACACACACACACACACACACACACACACACACACACACACACACACACACACACACACACACACACACACACACACACACACACACACACACACACACATTCTGCACCTTAATGACCACGCAGTCGTACATACTGGTGCAAAGCAGTCTTGATTGTACATGAAATGCTAATAAACAGCTTCAATTTGTGAAAAGTAAAAAATAAATAAAAATGAACAGTTGCTGTACAACAGATGGGGCATGACGTTGATGTAGTGTAGTGATTAGTGCATATGTTACAGTATGTTTGGGTAACTCAGTACGTTCATTGTAAGAGCGCTTGTTTTGTCGTTCACCACACACCAATCACCACCAGATGGCGACGACAGCCATTCACTAGTGAAGGCGCTGACGTCACTCGTTTGCGACTCTCTTTCTTTATTTACTAGCCTAGCTCGGCAGTGTTTAGCCATTAGCTTACTATGAGCTAGGGAGCGCTCCATTGTAGTCACTTGGACAGGGCGTTTATCGTGGGCTTGCACAGGCCTTACGGCCTGGGCGTAAATATAACGATTGCATTCACCACGGCTTCGTAACTCTCCCTGGCCCGCTCTTCGCGGCCACTCGCGCCTGCGGCGCTCGGGGGCGAAGAGCAGGACCAAGGTCCGCTGGCCTTCGCGCCGCTTGCAATGTCGTGGACAATCGAGCGGCTCCGCCTGGAGGACGTTGTTTTGGCTCAAAGCGACCGTTTGTTCCGCCCCGTGCCGCACGACGAGTGCTCCGTTTCTCGACCGTACTGTTTCTCTATCAAACCGTGACACATATACCCTTCAACCGCAAGGTGGGTGATTCAAACCCTGCCTAAGCCAGCGTCAGCAAGCAATCGTCAAAGACGATGATACACGAAAGAAGAGGAAGAAGTATAACTGATGGTGTGTACTGTATGCTCCTGTAGGCTGGCGGTTGACAGTGACTAGATTGTGTGTAACTGCCGTTCTGTTCATTGAATTGGATTCTACATGTAGAAATCAGGAACAGTGTTGAGACACTTGGACCATCAGGACCGTTGGCTGTGAGAGGCCGCTTGATTTGTTGGTTGTCTGCTTGGCTGAATCAGGCTGATTGACTGCTTGTGATTCGTTAGTTGACTTTGGTTGAGTGTGCAGGGAATGTCTGAATTGTCACCTGGCTGAATGCAATTTGTGACTGGCTCACCGGCATATATATTTTTTACACTCACTCTTATTTATTATTTTTCCTCGTATCTTGTATGTCCAAAACCTTACTTTTTTAGTTATTATTTTAAAAATGATTTAGAATAGTGAAAATAGCCGATCTACAAGCACACAATGCCGCGAATCGCAAGGCGTTGTGTGCTTGTAGATCTGCTATTGTCACTACTTTTGTGCGATATAAATATATATATAGAGTATATAGAGTATATATATATACATATATACATATATACATATATATATACATATATATATATATATATATATATATATATATATATATATATATATATATATATTAGGGCTGTCAAATGATTAAAATTTTTAATCAGATTAATCACAGCTCAAAAATTAATTAATCATGATTAATCACGAATCGAACTATGTCCAAAATATGCCATTTCTTTATGTATATTGTTGCGGTAATGGCAAGCTAAAGGCAAAGATACATTTATCATACAATATGTAGGCCTATATATATGTTTATTATCATTATTGTTATTATTATTACTATTTATGCATTTTTTTACCTTACCATTTATTGTGTAGCAATAGCAAATATTTATACAATAGGCCTATGGCTACGTCTAAAACACTGGCTTACACATGACTTTTCAGGCTGTGACCCCCCAAAATAATCATATTTGAACTGGGGACCCCCTTCCCCTCCCCCCCACACCACACCCTGACGAGCACTTGGAATTGTAGGAGTTGGCATTACATTAGTTTTGACTGTTTGCTTGTGAAAATAGCAGATCTACATGCTTGTGAGCATGTAGATCCACAAGCATGTAGATCTGCTATTTTCAGAATTTCTGCCTCTAATATTTGATAATTTGACTAATGTTTGACCAGAGGTATGGTATAGGCCTAGTAAAAAGCCCTTAATTTGTCAGTTTAGAAATGTGCAGATGCCACACCTATACTGTATGTTGGTCTGTTTATTGTTGAGTGAGAAAACAATGTTAACATTAAGCTTAACATCTGGGGACCCCCCAAAATAAAATTGGGGATCCCCCTAGGGTTCCCAACCCACAGGTTGAGAACCACTGCAATACAACACGGAATTATTTGACATCTAGGTTACAGATAAAACAGCTGACACACGTGCACAAGACAGAGAAAACAAGCGTTTGTAACAGCTGCCATTAATGTGCTGTTGATTGCCTGCATATCTATCTGGGTGCGCATTTTCAACGAGGTGATCGATCGTTAAGCTAATGTCATGCCTGGCAGTGCCGTGCGTCTTTCATCTGATCCAAGTAAAGTTTGGAGCACCCAGACCAGCACACCAACAACATCGCGGATTTTAGGAACAGAGGTAGAAGTAGGCTAGACTATATATTTTTTAGATGTATTGTATGATGATCAGGTATTATTCCAGTGAACGATTTAAATCCTGTTTCACTTTGAAACCGCAGCTCTGAGTTCTCCTCCGTCTCTCTCCCTCGCTGCTGCAGTCAGAGTGACATGCTTAGAAAGGGGAGGGGAGGGGAGGGGGGGTGGAGGAGGAGCAGTGGCAGCGCTATAGGCTACAGTAAGACAGTGTTCCACCGCAGGTCATTCTTTTTTGGATTAATTGCGTTAAATATTTTAACGCAATTAATACAAAAAATTAATTACCGCAGTTAACGCGATAATTTTGACACCTTTAATATATATATATATATTCTGTACCTGTGTGTAGAGCGGTTCATAGATGTCAACACCGTTGTCCTGCTCGATGGCCGTGTTGCCACGTTTCCAGATGAAGCGTGCAGGTGGGTTGGAGTTGACGCTGCAGCGCAGAAACACGGTCTTCTCCTGGTAGTAACTCCCACGGACGTCACTGATGGTCTGGTGTACCGTCAGGACTGGTTTGTCCAGGTCTGTTATACACACACACACACACACACACACGCACACGCACACGCACACGCACACGCATACGCATACGCACACGCACACGCACAGTCGCACACACACACACACACACACACACACACACACACACACACACACACACACACACACACACACACACACACACACACACACACACACACACAAATACTTCACATGTTGGTGCTGAGGGAACATTGTCTGGTTAAATCAACCCACACATACAGTATCATCGCTGTACATATACTGTGCAAACTATAGCCTAAGTGTGTGTAAAACAAACGCACAAACCATCAGAAATAAAGCCCATATCAAATCACAGATGAGTGGTTAAGCTCAACATGGTTAGGATTCAATTCATATAGGGAGAACGGGGTAAGATGAACCACTTTTTGCTTAAGTTGCCCTGGAAGCAAGAAAAAGTGGGATGGCAGTAAAATCAAAACATCTAGACATATATCAGGATGTCTTCTATCATTTGAAATTATGAGTTATTGCCAGACCCATGAAATGGGTAGGCCTACATAAGCAAATGTCGGTCTGTCCCTTTTCTATATAAAGGGTATATATGATGATGACATGATGATGACATGCCTACAAAAGGCATGATGTCATAAATGATGATGACAGACAGGGTCTGGCACAACCAGGTTATCTATGACAAAGGGCCATAAAAATATGACTTATTAAAAAAAGTGGTCATGTGGCTCAACTTGCCCCAGGTTAGGGGTAAGTTGATCCAAGTCAAGGGGTAAGTTGACCCACGTGATATTCTTAACTTTAACAGTTTAAACCTGAACAAATAATGTATTTACGTATCAGAAATCAACACATTTCCCTTTAGCAAATAGTCTTATTTTTTTTCTTACAGTTATTTAAACCGTAAGAAAAACTATTAAACAAATTAAATAAAGTTTGTTATTCAGAACCTTTTAATATTTGCAAATATTAATATAATAGTCAAAACTTCTCTTAAATGAGTGAATACTTTCAGAGAAACTTTTTACTCATCTAATCAGGCTTTTGTGAGGCTGTGAGGTTCGAGCTCCAGGTTTGACTGCCGTCTACACGTTTGACTGGGACACAAACACACAGTAGCAAGCTTAACCCATTTCACCCGCACAGTTGGCTAAATAAATTCTCTGGCTGCCGTTTGAGACCAAATCTGAATTGTTTTGAAAAGGTTGGGTCAGGATCTAACAGTCGAGTCACAGGGAAAATAAACAGAGCTTTGGACAGAGTGAAAGTTAAGCATTTACTTTTCACATTTTATGCAAGGCTTCTTCCAGTCTGCTAGCATACTGATGACATCAGGAATCTCAATAGGCTTAAAAGGGATAATAAGGACTGACAGATACAGAGATCTCCTTATGGGCATATCAGCATGCCTATATATGGTCAATTTTGGGCATATATATATTGATGACATCATGGATCTCCATTATGGGCATATACTGATGACACCATGGATCTCCATATATGTGTATAAAAGAGACATATACGGATAAAGATATCTCCATATATGGGCAAAAAAGAGACACCGACAGACGGGTACAACAGGTACTCTGACAAATCCCCAGGATCTCTAGATGTGATGGCCTCGTATAGCGGCGGTCCAAACCTCTCGTAGTAAAGCTCACTGTAAAATGGTAGTTTCACGGCTACAACCGCTACCGTACACAACAGTAAGATAGAGAACACACAGGATAGAGAGACATTCCTTCATTATTCAACTCAGTTCGGTCCAAAACAAGGGTCTTCAACAGGGGGTTCAGGAGGACCCCTTTGTGTGATATAAACTTTTTTTTCCCTGAGAACTTTTGCCAAAAATAGCAGATCTACAAGCTCTCGAGCTTATAGATCGGCTATTTTAGGCAGTTTCGTTTGGTGTAGAGAGCAGACTAAGTACATAGTGAAAGGTCAATTCATTATGTATTGACGGTTCAAGTGGTATATCTGAAAACACAAATTGACATGAATCCAAAATACACTGATGATTGTGCTGTCAAACGATGAAACTATATGGAATCTATGAAAAGGTTGTGGGGGTCCCTGCTTCATCTCTCTCTCTCAACTAAGGGGTCCTTGGCCTGAAAACGTTGAAGACCCCAGATCTAAAAGGTTGAGCTGCATCCATTTAGCTCACTGCGAACATCTTTTAGCTCACTGTGAACACTCATCTGAAGATATCCTATAGCTTGAAACAAAAGGCTCAGCATGAAACCAGACAACAGAATGTACTGTAGTTTGACTGTCTGTCTCCCAGCGTGGCATGATGGGTAGTGTAGTTTGACTGTCTGTCTCCCAGCGTGGCATGATGGGTAGGCTGTGCTGGCAGCAGGGGCATAGTTCTGCCGATTTAAAATGACTCCAATACGGAAGTAAAACTTCCTATGATTGGCCGCTAGTTGCGCTGTTTTCCCCCCCTGCCGATCGCAAAAAGTATTGTTCTCCATTGGATCCCATTCATTTTCCCCTTTCGTTTTCTAACCTTAATTAACATTTTCATGAATTACTGTATGGTTCCTATCGCTAGTTAAAAATTGCCTTTCAATCACCATCATATTCGTTTTGTTGAAATGTGGTCCAATTTATTTTAAAATAAATGATAAAATTGCGGGGGGGCGTGGCCAACTAAACTGATACCAGCCGGCTGTGTTCTTCTTCGTGTGCTGTATTTCGGGAGGCTCCGACCACATTCTCCCATGTATCCCTGCGGTTGCACGTGACCGTTGGCAGCCAATAGCATCTCTGATGCCTTTACAATTCTATGATGGCGACACCCATTCCAAGGGGTAGAAAAGGGCCGTTTGCGCTGCATAGAAACCAATGGCTTTGCATCGTCCATATTTTTCTACAGTCTATGGCTGGCAGCCTAAACCCACACAGTGTGTGTGTGTGTGTGTGTGTGTGTGTGTGTGTGTGTGTGTGTGTGTGTGTGTGTGTGGTGTGTGCGTGCGTGCGTGCGTGCGTGCGTGCGTGCGTGCGTGCGTGCGTGCGTGCGTGCGTGCGTGCGTGCGTGTGTGTGTGCGTACACGTGTGTGTGTGTGTGTGTGTGTGTGTGTGTGTGTGTGTGTGTGTGTGTGTGTGTGTGTGTGTGTGCGCGCGTGTGCGCGCGTGTGTGTGCGTGTCCGTGTGTATCAGAGTTATATTACTGGCTGCTACTCACATACTGTAGTTATGGCACAGGACAACAGCCTAGTCAGAACTGTGAGTAAGAAGTGTGTGTGTGTGTGTGTGGTGTGTGTGTGTGTGTGTGTGTGTGTGTGTGTGTGTGTGTGTGTGTGTGTGTGTGTGTGTGTGTGTGTGCGAGCGAGTGTTTAACATTGACATTAAATTACTACTTATTTAATACTTATTACTACTACTACTATTATTAATTATTACTAATACACTCGTAATTAAATTATTAAAGATATATTACACTTTTAACAGGGAAACAAAACACCCATTGTAACTTCAAACTCCATTTTAACCATGATAGATTCAATAAAAACAACCATTAATTTTCTGGTGACTCATACTACCCTCCTAATATGTGAACAAGCTGTGTTTTTTTCAATAACTTTTTTCATTTCAACACCTATCACGAGTGCTCATTAATGAAAAATTACTGCTTGAGCAAAAGTGGTGTAAAATAAGTATTTTATTATTTAACCTTTAATATTTAACCAGGCAAGACAATTAAGAACAGATTCTTAATTATTCATGGTGACATGATGGTTAAAACAACAGTAAGTTACTGTGAACAATGCTGATATGCTTTCATAAGCCAGGCTCCCCAGGTGAGACTTACAGGTACTTCACTCAATCTGGACAATTAAGAGAACAGCATGAAACTTTAATGAAGGTTTTGATTTCCCCAAAGTCCTGGCTTTGTGCACTGGATCAATTCCACAGCAAGGCCATTGTCTACTTTCCAAACTTCTTGTGGTTTCAAAGTTTCTGTTATCATCGTCCACTGAGAAATGAGACTCCAGTGCTGACATGAAATCATTAAGTTGCTCTTTTAAGAATCCAGTCACATGCACAATGGTAAAGCACTGCTTTCTAATGACTGAGTGAAAATAAATGTACGGTACAATTAACCATAAACCAATATCCTTTGTTTTAGTTTAATGCAAAATGACAGGCTGGACTAGAGGGTCAGGCAAATGAGGCCAGCTCCAATAGAACGACTGACAGCATATGATTTAAACACTACTACTCCTACTACTACTACTACTACTACTACTACTACGGGTAATAATCATATTCGTGTACACTGTAGGGAGCTACAATGGAAAAAACTATGGCTCGTGGACCAACCGGTGACTTTGTACACGACTTCGTACATTTCCCATAGATTCTATGGGACTTGACCACTTGCTCCTGCCCTTCGTGTACACGGTCTGTGCCGTCTATAGTTTCTTACTGGGGGGCAGCAGAGAGCCATATGTACACAGGCCCTAGGTGGTGTCCACGACCAGTAGTTTTACATGAACCCTCAGAGGGACACTGTGGGCTTATCAAGTGGTCCGTGGTGGTTCTCAAAGTGAGGTCGGGGGACCCTCAGAGGGACACTGTGGGCTTATCCATACCTTGGCTACAGGGGGGAAATAATTAAATGTACTTTTCATCGTGCCTGTTGCTAAGGTATGGCAACATGATTGGTGTCTTGCAAGACACCAGTCATGTTGCCATACCTTAGCCTTTCCTGAACTGACGCAGCTGTGAACATGTGTACACAGCCAGCATATTACTCAATGCCAAACTTTGCACACACACTCCTTGCCTGCCAATCCACAACCTCCACCCCTCCAGGGACCCCCAGGGCTTATCTCCCGATTAGGACACTTTCCAGCATAGTGACATGCAGAACAAACTGTCCATATAGTATGGTTTACATAAAAGTCAGTTGTCTTTCACACACACACACACACACACACACACACACACACACACACACACACACACACACACACACACACACACACATATATATATATATACATATATATATATATATATATATATATATATATATATATTTCATTTATTTATTTCATAAATATTTTTCATCACAATTGGGTTTGTGGGGAGCCATCCCTGCTTCAAGCTGTCACAGCATGGCACCAACACTTCAAACTAGTTAAAAAACCCAATACAGCAGATCTACAAGCACCTCACAGATCTACAAGCACCTCGCACATGCCAGGGACAGAGTAGGTTGGCCTGTATAAGCCTTGCTGTCAACACACTATACTACACCACTCAGGCCACCAAGCCAGGTGTGGTCAATTAGTGCCTTCTTTTGATCAGTGGCTTCTGCTTGATGAGTGGCACCAGTCTGTCTTTGTTCCCTGGTCAGTCAAGTTCACTGGGAGAGAATGTTTCAGATCAGTGCAAGTGTATTTGTTTTCCATTTGGACTTACTGTGTTTTGTTGGTACAGTATGCGTGCGACTAACTAATATTTCTGATAATTCCAATTTGTTTGTTGTTTAATTAGCCGGATTGTGAATGCCCTGCATTTTTCTTTCATCTTTAGAACCACACGTGTGTAACAAAACAGAGTGGTGATCATTTGGTGTGGGTGAAGAGAAGAAAAACATTTCATTAAAGGAGTAGTTCACCCCCAAAGTGACTTTTTTTCTATTGAACTCAAGTCTCCATGGCGTGAGTAATACATTGAAAAAATAAGTCATTTTGGGGGTGAACTACTCCTTGAATGTCAGTTTTGTGGTGTTTTGACTGGACACCCTGAGGATATTGCCAGATAGACAGACAGACAGACAGACAGACAGACAGACAGACAGACAGACAGACAGAGAATTGTAGGCCTTGCATTTATTTGACTTGGTTCCAACAGATGGCGAAAATAGCTAATCTTCAAGCTCACAATGCCTCACTGTTTGGACAAAGAGTTGAGGCGTTACATTTTGTAAAACACGGCCTTGTGAAAATAGCAGATCTACATGCTCACAACACCTCACAACGCAGGGCGGCGTGAGCATGTAGATCTGATATTTTCACAATTTCTGCCCCTAATATTTAATTTATCATTTTAAAAGTATTAAAAAGTCCTTAAATTGTCTCTTTAGAAATGTGCAGATAGCCTCTGTATACTGTTGAGTGGAAAAACAATGTTTCACATTAAGCTAAACATTTGGGACCACCCAAGATCATTTGGAGACCCCTCTAGGGGTCCCATAGTTGAACCACTGACTTATAAGGGGAGTATGGAGACCCCTCTAGGGGTCCCATAGTTGAACCACTGACTTATAAGGGGAGTATATGAGGCTGGATCCGTCTGGAACACTGCACTAGGCTCTCGCCAGCTCTGTAGCTCTCCACACTTGAACAGTTGTGTCCTTAAATTCAATTATAATAATTAACCCCTGTATATACGGGCAATAGTTTCACATGACTTTGTGTACACAGCCAATAGTTTTACATGAACATGTTCAGGCTTTAGTACTGTACTGTCTCGTGTAGCCCAACAGAGCCCATCACAGCACAACACGGCCCACCAGAGCCCAATACAGCCTACCAGAGCCCAATAGACTCCAGCAAACCTAAGTCCAGCCCAGTCCTGCCCAATAGGAGTATAGACCAGGGAAGGGGGGTAGTTAGATGACTGCACCAGACTCCACCAGGCTGCTCCATGCTCCAGCCAGCTCTGTAGATCCTGTGTACACGGCACTCCTAACTCGAAAGGTCAAGGAAAAGGGTCGTTTTAGGCGTCAAAACAGGCCCTTTGTCCTTAAAATGAATAAAAAAATCAAAAAAATATGTTTTGTTTCAGGCAGGACACACGTTTCATATTTGAAGCATGCCCGATCTGGTCCATGGCCGGTTCTCAAAGTGAGGTCGGGGGGCCCACAATGTCCCTCTGAGGGGACACGGCACAGATTGTGTACACGAAGGGCAGGAGCAAGTGTTCAAGTCCCATAGAATCTATGGGAAATGTACACAGGCGTTTACAAAGTCTCTGAGTGTCCCACCAGGCTGGAGCAGCCTGGTGTTGTCTGGTGCAGTCCTGTCTACCCTAGTCTGGCCTATTCAAGCCAGATCTGGACAGTAATGGCCTGGTGGAGTCATCTAACTACCCCCTTTCCCCGGTCTATACTCCTACTCGGCTGGGCTGGACTTAGGTTCTCATGACCCTTTACGATTGCGAAAAAGACACCGAAACCCGGATTTTTGTCCTTAAAATCAATAAAAAAATCTAAAAAAATCTGTTTGTTTTACGCAGGAAACACTTTTCATATTTGAAGGATGCCTGATCCGATGGAATGGGTTTCGTGTCTCTCCGACACTTTGAACCCTTTATGATTGCGAAAAAGACACGAAATTTGCACGCCACCAACACGATTACACATTCTTTCGGATAAAAGACACTTATTCTGACTTACTTTTTGACGCTGAATCCAACAAACCCGGTCTCGTGTCTCTACGACACTCCTAACTCGAAAGGTCAAGGAAAAAGCCACTGTGTACACAGGCAATAGTTTTACATGACTTTGTGTACACGGCCAATAGTTTTACATGAACATGTCTAGGCTTTAGTACTGTACTGCCTCGTATAGCCCAACAGAGCCCAGCACAGAACAGCACAGCCCACCAGAGCCCAATACAGCCCCCCAGAGCCCAACAGAGTCCAGCAAACCTAAGTCCAGCCCAGTCCTGCCGAGTAGGAGTATAGACCGGGGAAAGGGGGTAGTTAGATGACTCCACCAGGCCATTACTGTCCAGATCTGGCTTGAATAGGCCAGACCAGGGTAGACAGGACTGCACCAGACTCCACCAGGCTGCTCCAGCCAGCTCTGTAGATCCTTGCACATGCGATTAACCACTGTGTACACGGGCATTAGTTTTAAGTTTTACATGAACCCTCAGAGGGACACTGTGGGCTTATCAAGTGGTCCATGGCCGGTTCTCAAAGTGAGGTCGGGGGGCCCACAGTGTCCCTCTGAGGGGACACGGCACAGACCGTGTACACGAAGGGCAGGAGCAAGTGTTCAAGTCCCATAGAATCTATGGGAAATGTACACAGGCATGTACAAAGTCACCAGTAGTTTTACATGAACCCTCAGAGGGACACTGTGGGCTTATCAAGTGGTCCATGGTCGGTTCTCAAAGTGAGGTCGGGGACCCTCAGAGGGACACTGTGGGCTTATCAAGTGGTCCATGGTCGGTCCTCAAAGTGAGGTCGGGGGACCCTCAGAGGGACACTGTGGGCTTATCAAGTGGTCCATGGTCGGTTCTCAAAGTGAGGTCGGGGGCCCACAGTGTCCCTCTGAGGGGACACGGCACAGACCGTGTACACAAAGGGCAGGAGCAAGTGTTCAAGTCCCATAGAATCTATGGGAAATGTACACAGGCGTGTACAAAGTCACCAGTAGTTTTACATGAACCCTCAGAGGGACACTGTGGGCTTATCAAGTGGTCCATGGTCGGTTCTCAAAGTGAGGTCGGGGGACCCTCAGAGGGACACTGTGGGCTTATCAAGTGGTCCATGGCCGGTTCTCAAAGTGAGGTCGGGGGGCCCACAATGTCCCTCTGAGGGGACACGGCACAGATTGTGTACACGAAGGGCAGGAGCAAGTGTTCAAGTCCCATAGAATCTATGGGAAATGTACACAGGCGTTTACAAAGTCTCTGAGTGTCCCACCAGGCTGGAGCAGCCTGGTGTTGTCTGGTGCAGTCCTGTCTACCCTAGTCTGGCCTATTCAAGCCAGATCTGGACAGTAATGGCCTGGTGGAGTCATCTAACTACCCCCTTTCCCCGGTCTATACTCCTACTCGGCTGGGCTGGACTTAGGTTTGCTGGACTCTGTTGGGCTCTGGGGGGCTGTATTGGGCTCTGGTGGGCTGTGCTGTTCTGTGCTGGGCTCTGTTGGGCTATACGAGGCAGTACAGTACTAAAGCCTAGACATGTTCATGTAAAACTATTGGCTGTGTACACAAAGTCATGTAAAACTATTGCCCGTATATACAGGGGTTAATTATTATAATTGAATTTAAGGACACAACTGTTCAAGTGTGGAGAGCTACAGAGCTGGCGAGAGCCTAGTGCAGTGTTCCAGACGGATCCAGCCTCATATACTCCCCTTATAAGTCAGTGGTTCAACTATGGGACCCCTAGAGGGGTCTCCATACTCCCCTTATAAGTCAGTGGTTCAACTATGGGACCCCTAGAGGGGTCTCCAAATGATCTTGGGTGGTCCCAAATGTTTAGCTTAATGTGAAACATTGTTTTTCCACTCAACAGTATACAGAGGCTATCTGCACATTTCTAAAGAGACAATTTAAGGACTTTTTAATACTTTTAAAATGATAAATTAAATATTAGGGGCAGAAATTGTGAAAATATCAGATCTACATGCTCACGCCGCCCTGCGTTGTGAGGTGTTGTGAGCATGTAGATCTGCTATTTTCACAAGGCCGTGTTTTACAAAATGTAACGCCTCAACTCTTTGTCCAAACAGTGAGGCATTGTGAGCTTGAAGATTAGCTATTTTCGCCATCTGTTGGAACCAAGTCAAATAAATGCAAGGCCTACAATTCTCTGTCTGTCTGTCTGTCTGTCTGTCTGTCTGTCTGTCTGTCTGTCTGTCTGTCTGTCTATCTATCTGGCAATATGTTCAGGGTGTCCAGTCAAAACACCACAAAACTGACATTCAAGGAGTAGTTCACCCCCAAAATGACTTATTTTTTCAATGTATTACTCACGCCATGGAGACTTGAGTTCAATAGAAAAAAAGTCACTTTGGGGGTGAACTACTCCTTTAATGAAATGTTTTTCTTCTCTTCACCCACACCAAATGATCACCACTCTGTTTTGTTACACACGTGTGGTTCTAAAGATGAAAGAAAAATGCAGGGCATTCACAATCCGGCTAATTAAACAACAAACAAATTGGAATTATCAGAAATATTAGTTAGTCGCACGCATACTGTACCAACAAAACACAGTAAGTCCAAATGGAAAACAAATACACTTGCACTGATCTGAAACATTCTCTCCCAGTGAACTTGACTGACCAGGGAACAAAGACAGACTGGTGCCACTCATCAAGCAGAAGCCACTGATCAAAAGAAGGCACTAATTGACCACACCTGGCTTGGTGGCCTGAGTGGTGTAGTATAGTGTGTTGACAGCAAGGCTTATGCAGGCCAACCTACTCTGTCCCTGGCATGTGCGAGGTGCTTGTAGATCTGTGAGGTGCTTGTAGATCTGCTGTATTGGGTTTTTTAACTAGTTTGAAGTGTTGGTGCCGTGCTGTGACAGCTTGAAGCAGGGATGGCTCCCCACAAACCCAATTGTGATGAAAAATATTTATGAAATAAATAAATGAAATATATATATATATATATATATGTGTATATATATATATATGTGTGTGTGTGTGTGTGTGTGTGTGTGTGTGTGTGTGTGTGTGTGTGTGTGAAAGACAACTGACTTTTATGTAAACCATACTATATGGACAGTTTGTTCTGCATGTCACTATGCTGGAAAGTGTCCTAATCGGGAGATAAGCCCTGGGGGTCCCTGGAGGGGTGGAGGTTGTGGATTGGCAGGCAAGGAGTGTGTGTGCAAAGTTTGGCATTGAGTAATATGCTGGCTGTGTACACATGTTCACAGCGGCGTCAGTTCAGGAAAGGCTAAGGTATGGCAACATGACTGGTGTCTTGCAAGACACCAATCATGTTGCCATACCTTAGCAACAGGCACGATGAAAAGTACATTTAATTATTTCCCCCCTGTAGCCAAGGTATGGCAGCTGCCATAGCTTGCCATACCCAATTGACGCCCCTGCATGTTCACCTCCAGTAGGTTGGGAAAGTAGCCTGCCACCCTGTGGAAATAGGCTTGAACTGCAAGATAGGACCCTAAAACAAATAAAATGGAATAAAAAAGCATCCGTAAGACGGATGGGCGAACAAGTGGTGTCCATACGTAGATGGGGTCCCAGAGGACATGTAGAGCCCACCCCCTTATTTTTCACGCCCCCAGGGAACACACAGCGGGGTTTGGAAATTTGTCGTGTACACCAGCCCTAGGACCTCGGCTTCGTGGACCGATTTAACGATAGGGGTAATAATAATAATAATAATAATAATAATAAGGGTAATAATAATAATAGTAATCATTGAAATGTACAGTACTCGCTCTTGAAATTGACATTTTTTAATATATACACTATAATAAATACAAACAATAGTTAAAAATCCATGCATTCATACAGGGGAAAGAACTTCATTTTATTAGTGGGTATTTTCATGGTTTTGTGGTGAAAAAGTGATGAGTCATCACTTTTCACAGTTCTGTGGGGTCCATTTTTAGCCCAAGGAATGTTTTTCGTGCAAAACAAATGCTTGCAGTGGATTCAGAATCATGAAAAAAAAACCTAGTTAGACCCCTCACATGCTACTTAAAGAAGATTCTTTATTTTTTTTATTTTTTTTGGGGGGGGTAGGTACAAGACATCATTAAAAATGAACCCCTTGGGATGATATTTAACAGCCTGTTACCTGGCAGAATCTTAAAATATACCCTTTAAGGATTAAGACAAAAATAAAGAATCCACCCTATGCGCGTGGACTCACTAAATACATTGAATTGGAGGTTGGGGTCACCGAGTCAAGACTGAGACCAAGTTGAGACCTGGACTACTAGTTATCTGTAACTGTCAAAAAGTTGTAGTTATGTATAACTACATGTAGGCCTACACATAGTTTACTTTATGTACAAATATTCAAAAACTTTCATTTGTTCAATTAAGTAATGAGGTTCAGTCACGTGTGGAAAAACTGGATAATTTAGAACATCCAGTGAATCCACTAAGGTCACCAAATCTGAACGCTATA
>NC_137816.1:43318514-43333514 GCF_963921795.1 Nannobrachium achirus | reverse complement strand
GAAGCTGAAGAAATAACCGCACTAGTATAAAGGCTATACACTCTGTTAGTTATGAGAAGGCCCGCAAAATCTAGCAACAGGGGCAGCCGAAATCTAGCAAAAGGGGCAGCTATGAAAAAAATCGACTAAAGCAGGTATAAAGGGGTATGATAAAAGACAGATTTAACCCTATATGTGTTTTGGTCTGGATGACTCCTTTAAGAGGGAAAGTTAAAAAGAGGGGTCTAATTACCTTTCTATTCCATATAGGCTCCAATCCGCACCAAACTTAGAACAAACATGTCTGCCATGAAAATCCTCACACCAAAGAAACCTTAATTGCACACATACTCTATGGAGAAAGAGAGAGAGAGAGAGAGAGAGAGAGAGAGAGAGAGAGAGAGAGAGAGAGGAGAGAGAGAGAGAGAGAGAGAGAGAGAGAGAGAGAGCACTATTCCAGTGGTGTAGACAAAAATACAGCTACCGGTAGCTAGCCTAGTAAACTGACTCCTCCCATCTTCAGTTTGCTCGCATTCGAATGAAGGCAGGAAGGGAGACTGGTTTACGAGGCTAACCGGTAGCTGCATTCAGTCTCTCTATGCCAGGGGTTCCCAAACTTTTTTGTCTCAGGGCACCCCATGAATATTATTTTTCATCCGAGCCACCCCTACATTAATAATAATAATAACTTGCATTTAGATTAAATCGTCGTTGTCGGGTGGAAACCTTGTATGTCCAAAACCTTCTCTTTTTGTGTTATTATTTTAAAAACGATTTAAAGTAGTGAAAATCCGATCTACAAGCTGATCTACAAGCACACAACGCCTCGCGATGTGCTGTAGATCTGCTATTTTCACTACTTGTGTGACACTTTTTTATGATGAAGTATTTTATTTTACCAAAAAACATACACATTTGAAACTTGGAGATACAAGGTTTTTGCCTGACAGTGACGATATTGATCATTTTCACTCCCAGCACCTTATATTTATAGCATATTTTAGTGATTATGTTGTGAGGAAAACATTGAGATAACAGCCATTTTGGTTAGAACTGCCTGAAAATAACTTTGTACTTCAAGTTTAAAATGATACTAAATATATTTTTAAATGTCCAAATACATTTCAAATATTATAAAATTATCTCGCGGCACCCCTGGAGTGCCATCGCGGCACCCCAGGGTGCCCCGTCACCCACTTTGAAAACCCCTGCTCTATGCACCATTGTGAAAACAGCCCACAGTGAAACACTTTGCAGGACGTATTGCACAGTGTGTTACAGTGGACATAAGCCTCTGGCTGCAATGGTTATTGCCTACAATACAAAGTGATGTGTGTGGCGCTCCCTGGCCACTGCAGACTAACTGTGGCTGCACTCACAAAGTGCTGAGCTGGCATGCAACTCTTAAGGAAATGTAAAAGCGTGGGATTGTAGAGGCGCGCCCGCTGGATACCTATTTCACAGTTTCTCTCCTGGTTTATTTCCTGGGTTATTGGCCTCCTGTGTTTACTTATTCATCTGTTTATGTCCCTGCCAGGGTTTTATCACTTTCTCTCTCAGTCTTCACTGACCTGCTGTGAAACTGAAGACCTGAAGGTGAAAGGTCTCTTTTCATGTTTACAAGTTTACTGTCTTGGGAGAAGAATAATGCACTTCACAATGTTTTGTCATGCAAGAACAGCGTGTCTAGAATAAAAAATCAAACCTCGGTTCAAAGTGGAGCGGTGAATCTGAGCAGCTATACCCTGTGTGTGTGTGTGTGTGTGTGTGTGTGTGTGTGTGTGTGTGTGTGTGTGTGTGTGTGTGTGTGTGTGTGTGTGTGTGTGTGCGTGCGTGCGTGTGTGTGTGTGTGTGTGTGTGTGTGTGTCTAGTCTGCACAATAGTGTCCTTCTCAATAATGTTCCTGTCTGTCAGAACAGTACAGTACTGACCTTACTGTACTGTACCTTACTGTACTGTACCTTACTGTACTGTACCTTACTGTACCTTACTGTACTGTACTGTCCCTTATTGTACTGTACTGTACCTTACTATACTGTACTGTACTGTACCTTACTGTAGTGTACCTTACTGTGCTGTACCATACCTTACTGTACCGTACCTTACTGTACTGTACCTTACTGTACAAGTCAATTCTTTAAGAAGCGCTATGTATTCTAGATCTATGTTTTTGATTCTGTGATTTAGATCTGTTTTTGATTCTGTGATTTAGATCTGTTTTTGATTCTATGTGTTCTATAACTAGCATCATAATGTAAGGAGCAGCTCATGGAGGAGTGTATATTTATGATGGATACAAATAATTTAACAGCTAAATTAGGTGAACTAGCCCTTACCCGTTCAAAGATATGAGCTCCGAAATGATGTGCCGTGTGTAGGTTATGGGATGTGCACTGTGCACACAGTATATGAGGGATGGAAAGTAACTTTAACTGGTGCTTGCATGATAATAATAATAATAATAATAATAACTTGCATTTATATAGCGCCTTTCATAAACCCAAGGCGCTTTACAAAACTCTATACAAACAACATAATATGTAGGAGCATCAATGTAAGACATACCCGTTTAATTTAATGGCTACAGAGATACTGTGTACCGATCTGCATGATCGGTACACAGTACACACACACACACACACACACACACACACACACACACACACACACACACACACACACACACACACACACACACACACACAGCTGGTTAAACATGTTGCCTCATGCTAGATGCAGAATATATATGCCTCATGCTAGATGCAGAATAGATAGTAGATACACCATAAAAATGCTAATATACAGCATATGATTTGTGAAAGTGACAAACGGGCTTCACAGTTATGTCAGGTGTGTTCATATGCTAATGGTGATGCGATTTCAGATCAATTGCTCCAGCCACTGAGGAGAAACGCTGTGACAGACAGACACTCAGACAGACAGACAGACAGACAGACAGACATTCGGAAAATTATATGTTTGCTATTATATATGCTTGCTCCACATAGTTTTTTCATACCCGTTGGAAGATGAGACACACATCAAACGCACCTGGTGAAAGCGAGAGAGAAGAGAGAGAAAGAGAGAGAGAGAGAGAGAGAGAGAGAGAGAAAGAGAGAGAGAGAGAGAGAGAGAGAGGGGAGAGAGAGAGAGGGGGAGGGAGGGAGAGAGAGAGAGAGAGAGAGAGAGAGAGAGAGAGAGAGAGAGAGAGTGTGTGTGTGAGAGAGAGAGAGAGAGAGAGAGAGAGAGAGAGAGAGAGCGAGAGAGAGAGAGAGAGAGAGAGAGAATGCACATTCCTAACTGTGAGAGAGAGGGGTGTGTGTGTGGGGCTACAGATCCCATGGCCTGGAGGAACGGACCGTAACCCTGACGACAGGCTAAGAAAACGCTAATAAACAGCTTTAATTTGGGAGAAATGAAATTCGGGCTCCGTCACCGTTGGTATAATGCTAATGGCCAATACCATGTGAACTTTGGGATCAGTTGCTGAAGCGAGTGAATAGATAAACGTAGATAAGCGTGAGCGTTAGAGCGTTAGAGTGTGAGTGTGTGAGTGTGTGAGTGAGTGAGTTTGCTGGTTTAATAGATATAGATCACACATGTTAATTACTGTTTTTTTTTTTTTTTTAACATGAAAATATATTTTGAATGTATAAATGATGCTGTCATCATCCTGGAGGCTCAGAATACAACAGCATGGATGCAGTAACAAGATAAACACTTTAAAATGTGAGCCCCTCTCTGGGGTGTGTTACCAGGAAGTGATGACAGTGGTGCGATTGAAATCTGATCATGCGTATTGATCAGGAGGTATCGAATGTACTGCTGGATGTCTGCATTATTGCAGCGTCACGGTGATGCCATTATATCACATTTCTATTGGCTTCACAGCAAGTTCCATCGGGAACAGACCAGTATGCATTAAAGGTGAAATGAGTATAGCTTGAAATTAATGTCATTTTACACGTTACTGCAAATAGAGATAATATTTGGACACACATTTTTGTTTGTGGATATACTGAACCAGCTCGTAGAGTTCAGTATTTATACCTTTCCCAGTCTGTTTTCATTGTGTGTTTGAATCTTAGGTGAACCCTTCTTATTCAGTCTCCAAGCAATGTGTGGATATATCGCTGTACAAACTCTTTTTTAATGCATCAAGTGAATACAATTAATCAAACTGCAATGTAAAAAGAAAAATAGAAATACAAATAAAAAAAAGATTCATCAAACCACCTTCCAACCATTAGTGTTAATCTTCTCCTCAATGCGAGCCCCTCGATATAGGCATCTTACTGGTAACTCATATATTTCAAAGTGAGACAAAAGAGAATTCATTTTGGCTGAACGAATTCAGACTAACCTGTGATTTATTATGCTCAGATTACTGTATATATTTTCACACACTTCCTTTAATTCTCTCTCTCTCCCTGGCATTGTCTGTGATTCATTTATTTCCTGCTCATGTTCACATTATGCTTCTTTCCCCCCAGAAAACAACACCAGTGAGCAGCAAAATGAGCCACTGTTAAGGTCAAGGTCATTCCAGACCTATGGTGTGTAGTGGTATAACCTTCACCGAGGGGAGAGAGAGACAATAAACAAGACACGCATGCACACACTCACTTTAGACAAAGCAGGTAAAACGCTGTGTGGAGTGATCTTATCATCTATTCACGGTCAGAGGGCAGGTTATAAGCCGGCCACAATACGTGTGTGTGTGTGTGTGTGTGTGTGTGTGTGTGTGTGTGTGTGTGTGTGTGTGTGTGTGTGTGCGTGCGTGCGTGCGTGCGTGCGTGCGTGCGTGCGTGCGTGCGTGCGTGCGTGCGTGCGTGCGTGTGTGTGTGGTTGTAAGAGGCTTCCAACAACTTAGGATGCTTAGGATTGCAGCTAAACAGCTTGCAAAATTCTGTCGAACAATCTCTTCTATTATTCGTAACCGCTAAATATGACAAAGACGTTGCCCCTTGAGGGGTGTGTGGGTAATGGATATTTGTCCAACATTAGCTGACTGCACATTATTTACAGCACCTTGTAATATTTGTGTCCTTGTATTGTAGGCCTATATTTTAGAGCAGTGATGGCTGAGTGGTTAGTGTCCATACCTAGGACTCCGGAGGCCCCAGAGGTCGCAGGTATGATTCCCCGCTCCAGCTATCACTGCTCCCCTCCCCCTCGCGCTCCTTGTGGGCAGCACTGGGTTCAGCTGGGTTAAGATGAAAAAAAAAGTAGCTGGCTTGGGCTGCGATATCTGAATTTCCCTCGTGGGAGGAGTACAGTAGGTAACTATTGTAACTATCTTATCGATCTCTTATGTGGACATAAATAAATGATTAAATGTGTGAGCAGGGGTGTCGTACCAAATTCTGGGCCCTGGGTACAAGGACTGCAGGCCCCCCATGAATGTTCTTCAAGGGGAAAAATCTTGAAAATGTGTCTGTCTTTCAATATTTTTGACCCGATTCTATAAATGTCATCTAAATCCTTCTAAGGTTTTTGGAAAAACCTATACCGGTATGTTTCTATGTTAGTGGTGCTCAAACTTTTTCATGTCAAGGACCCCAAAATTATATGGTATTCAAGATTTACACGAGTAAAAGTACAAAAGTATTGGCATCAACATGTAATAAAATTATCAAAAGTTAAAGTACTCATTATGAAAGAAGGTCCCATTTCACAATCCTTTGAAAGTAGCAGATCTACAGGCTCACAACATGCCACTTTGCGATATGTTGTTACTTGAGTAAATGTACTGTAATGTGTGACTTACTTTCCACCACTGCTTGCTGGGTTGTATTAGTGTGATCTGCAACCCTATAGACCAGGGGTTCTCAAACCTTTTTAGGCTGTGACCCCCAAAATAAACATATATGAACTGGGGACCCCCACCCTGGCAAGCACTTGGAATTGAAGGTATTACATTTAATGTGACTCGGTTCTACAGATAAATATTGTGAAAATAGACAATCTACATGCTCACAACGCCTCGCAACGCGAGGCGTTGTGAGCATGTAGATCTGCTATTTTCACAATGTTCGCCTCTTGCTTACTTAATGTTTGAAAGTTTGGTCTTGAAAGTCATTAAATTTTCACTTTATAAATGTGCAGATAACCTGTATACACTTATATACTGTGTGTTGGTTTGTTTACCGTTGAGTGAACAAAAAAATATATACTTTAAGCTATATCATCTAGGGACCCCACAACATAATTTGGGGACCCCACTTGGGGTCCTGACCCCAAGTTTGAGAACCACTGGTCTAGTCTCCTCCATACCACTAAACCATGGTGCACCCACAGACCCAAGAACCTGCATCCGTGGATTGGTTTGTTTTGTCCCGGGGGGAACCTCTGCCCCCCCACCCCTGCATAATGTCCCCATCTCAAAGCCCCGGCCTAGTGAGTGAGTTAGTAGCATTTAAATGTCCTGGTTTAATGGTCCTCTGGGGTGATCGATTAATCTAATAGAGAGAGCATGGCCAGTGTGAGACAGAGAGGACATCATTCTCACCTAATTAACTAAGTAATGGCTCCCATGCAACAGTGTTGTGACAGCACTGGGTGTTTGAGGAGTTTTAGTGTGACACTGTACAGGACACTGCTGTCTCATTCACTAGATTCCTGTGCTCATCATATTTTAAATCACTTTTGAGTGTGAAAATAAATGCAGGACAGATGCATGGCAGTGAACTTTACTGCACAATTTACTACCACAATAAATCTTTGCAAGGAGGCATAAACATGATTTGTCTGTGTGGTGGTTTTGCAAAATAATAATAGGCCAACTAGTTATTGTTTTTACATTTTAGCCATTAAGCTAATGTGTGTCTCCAGAGTGACTTGAAGGGAGCCAGTATCACCACATGTAGCCCAAGAAAAGAAATAGTAACACAACGGTAAGGGCAAACGGGGTGTACTGTAATGTTGTTGGTTTTCTTTGGTGTGTGCAGCAATTGTGAGATATACTGTATGCATGAGAATAAAATGATTGTACTCGTATGTACCCATATAGGCCTACACAATGTAACAATAAAGAACCCCATGAACCTTGAGTGCTTTTCCCTGTTCGGTTTGGTCTCTCTCTTCTCAGACATGGAGAAGACATTATGTGAAGGAGTTTCTTCCTGGTTGTCTCAGTGTGTTCGTGCTCTGAGGTGACACCGGCGCACACGTCTGGAAACACACATGTGACAGATGGTAACAGAGGCTTTTCGCTAAAGATCTGATGTTCTGCTAAACACTCACTTATTCACTCTGTCTCGTACTAACACCACCCCCTCTCCTCCTCTCTCTCTCACTCAAACACAAACACACACACACACACACACACACACACACACACACACACACACACACACACACACACACGCAAACGCACGCACGCACGCACGCACGCACGCACGCACGCACACATCTGCACTCAGGCAGGCACATACTGTACAAGCAGGCACACATCTACAGTGTGCATTTCTTACAAATCCATAGTGCGTCGTAACACTTTTAATGGGAAATTGGACGTGGATCTAAATGAATAATTAATTATCATCTTTCTAAATTTAGTACAAGCAAAAATACGATTTCCTGTTTTTTACTTACATTTCTTGATTTTTACCAAAAGTATGCTAATGAGGAAAGGTTGCATGACTTCACCATGGTACTAATGACTTTCTGGTCATCAAAAATATAAGCTGGGTTCAAACCTGGATGGTTCGAGCGGCGCGATTACATACAAAGTGAATGCAAAGACGAGACGGCGCGTGACCGGGCGCGGCGCGAACGATCCGAACGGGGCGGCGCGTCGCCTCTTATCTTCGCCCCCACACAATTCAACTGAAGCGACCATCGCTTCACCACCGCGACCATCGCTTCACCCCCACTCCCATCGTCCTGACAGCCAATCAGCATTGATGATGTCCGGAGACACAGAAATGTTTTTGGTGTTTGGTGTTGGGACTTCCTTTTTACCGGGTGTTTCGCCTTGATTCCAACGGGACATGATTTTTTACCAACGTGGACCTGCACGACCAAAGTGAAGCGATAGAAGCGACTAGAATAGAAGAAATAGCTTCAGGTTTGGACGCAGCTTTAGACTCTTAGATCAGGGACAAAAACATAATCTCCGCCCACGGCCATTCCGACTTGGCAGAGATAACAAACACACACCCAATACTACCTTCACCAAAGTTTTTTCATTTTAAATTTAAAGTTTAAATAATAGCGGAGACAGTTCCCAGCCAGGCAAGGTTGAATTCAATTGTCTGTTATCAAGTAGCCTACGACGTCTAAGATCTTAGAAATACAAATTAGAAAAATAGGATTTTCCAATTTCTGATCTAATATGTAAGAGGGAACTGTGAGAAATAAATAAAGAATATTTCTATCTCACGTAAAAAATAAATAAAAATGATATTATCAGAAAGCAAAAGTTAATCAAAACAAGTGTATATTCACAAGGAACCTGAGTGCCTTCACTTCACCTTTTCATAGCAGTATGTCTGGCTGTTCATTCAACAGATGACAATGACTTTCCCACTGAGCTTTTATAGAAAGATAAAAGAACACGAACACGCACGCGCACGCGCACGCGCACGCGCACGCACGCACGCACGCACGCACGCACGCACGCACGCACGCACGCACGCACGCACGCACGCACACACACACACACACACACACACACACACACACACACACACACACACACACACACACACACACTCTCTCTCTCTCTCTCTCGCTCTCTCTCTCTCTCTCTCTCCATTAATGTGTTGTTCTAATTAGTGCATCACTCTAATGTCATCCTATGTTGTCTGGGAGCTAATGGGCGTCCTCCCCACACGTGTGCATGTGTGGGTGGGTGGGGGGCTGTCTTTGTTGCTCAGTATCACAGAGCTCCTGTCACATCCACCAACGGAACACAATCTGCCTGCAATTACCAAGCCCACGCAGAGCTGGTGACAGAAACACAGTGTCCATACTCTGATAACATGACATTAACTAGTTATCCATGTCTGCAAACAAGCCTGGTATGAAATGTTCATGTAGTCGTGAAACATTCCTTTTTATCAGAGCAACAACGTGACTGACAGGAACACTGGAATACAGGAGAGGAGGCCTGGCAGAATGGATAAATGAAAGATGAATGTGCACGTACGCATGCATAAGTATGTGTGTTTGTGTGGGCATGCGCGTATTGGGTAGATGAATGATAAATGTACACACACGCATGCATATTAGTGATGTGCGGGCCGGCCCGAACCCGCAGTCCCCCGCGGTCAGCCCGCAGGCCGGGTTGAGCTGGGTCAAGAAATGTACACTTTATTGAAGGGGCAGGTTGAGGCGGTTGAGGCGGGCACTGTAAAGTAATGTGCTCATCAGCACTGAAGGTTTCTTCTCTAATGATGTTTTCGCATGGTTGGGATTTGCTGCCTTTCCGTGATGGATGGAATAAATCCACATTCAAAGACATATTTGACATGTATTTAATGAAGGCGTCACACCAAATTCTGGGTCCTGGGTACTTAAAATATTGAAAAATAGCAGATATAATTTACAAGCTCACAGCGCGGCACCGAGTGACGCGCTGCGAGCTTGTAGATCTGCTATTTGTGAAAATTTGTGCAAGTCTTTGAATATTTCAAATGCTTCTAAGGTTTTTTGAAAAGCCTATGTTTCTATGTCAGTGGTGCTCAACATTTTTCATGTGAAGGACCCTCAAAAATGATATGTATTTGGCCCCCGACCCATCTCAAAATATTTAGTTCCAGGGTTCCCAAGAAGCAAAATTTGAGTTACAAAAGTTGCACATTATAACCACACCCGGTGGTCTATTAGAGTAATGTTAAGTTGTTAACTCCATAGACACATACAAAACAGAAAAAAAGCACATATGGCACCACCTCTTTAACCTGTTCAAACTAATTTGTCAAAGTTGCTAACAGAATGTTTACTCTTACATACCGGTATGGTGATGTTCCCACGGTATTGCAGTATTGATACTTTTACATAAGTAAAGAATGTTTGTACTTTTTTCACATTTAGAAAGGAGCGGCTCCCTACTGTGAACCGGATCCCGTAGTTCATTTCAAAGAGCTGTTCAAAAGACTTGATTCGTTTGCCAACGTTCCATCTATATTCTTCTCTGCTGCTGCTGCTTTGTACTCTGCGCTAGTTCTTTGCTCCCACCACCACCCCAGCAGCCACCTGTGGGCTCTGTTTCTATGATTCCCTCGTGGGGTCTATTTCATTTCATTCCCTGTAACATATAGTTGGCAAATCATTTATTATAATTCTGCTCACAGGGAATGAATGAAATGGGACAGAGCCGTGACGCCAAAACTATGCTTCATACTGTCTAGGCTATTCTCAGATATGCTCAATAAAAATATATTCTAAATTCTAAATTCCAAGATTTGACTGACTGAACTTGTTTCATGCAAAACGAGGGACAACATGGGAAGTTGGGAAATATATAAATGATTATTCAGCCGTCTGGCAGAGGGAACAAAAGCCACTCCCTGGTAAAGAAATAAAACGATCTGCAACGATGAAAGGAGGGAAATGGAAGAGAAGAGAGCGCCTAAGGCTAGAAGGAAGAAACAATGGTGCGGGTGGGGGCTGAGGGTGTGGGAGAAAGAAGACAGAGAAACAGAAGAACAATTATCATAAAGAAACAGAAAAATATGTCTGAAGCAAATACAAGCAATATAAAGAATCACACGGGGACAGCACAAGGAGCAGCAAAGAAACAGAAGAGAGATACAGGGGAGAAAGGCAGAGAGAGAAACAGAGGCAGAGAGAAGCCTGATCCAACACCTACAACCCCTCCCTCTCACACACATCACCTAACACAGTGGTTCTCAACCTGTGGGTCGGGACCCCTGGGGGGGGGGGTTCTCATTTTATTGTTCTTTCCTTTTCTCTATTCTGTCTCTTATCTCATCTATCACTTTCTTTTCTTCTTGTGCTCTCCTGTCCTCTTCCTTACAACTACTGCTCTCTCTTTCAATTCGTCAGCTCAATTCAATTCAAATAGCTTTATTGGCATGACTATAACAATTACAATATTGCCAAAGCATCAAGTGCAGTCGGGGAAAAAAAATAATAATAATAACAAAACAAACAATATCAAACATACAATTTCTGTCATAATGATTCAAATGTGCAGAATTGAGCTGTGTGTGTCAAGATATATTCCATTGTCAAGATTGTCACATGAGTGTTGTTTGCTCTCTCTCTCTCTCTCTCTCTCTCTCTCTCTCTCTCTCTCTCTCTCTCTCTCCATTATTCCTTTTGATCTAATTAGTGCATCACTATAATGTCATCCTACGTAGTCTAGGAGCTAATGAGCCACGTGTATGTCTTTGCCGCTTAGCATCACAGCTCCTGTCACAGACACAAATGCTGCACAATCTGCCTGCAATTACCAACACCACGCAGAGCTGGTGACACATTCCCAGGGGGGTAACAGCACTTTGTGCAAATCAATGAGTGTGCGTGAGTTATACGTGAGTGGCTGCTGCATGCGTGTGTGTGTGTGTGTGTGTGTGTGTGTGTGTGTGTGTGTGTGTGTGTGTGTGTGTGTGTGTGTGTGTGTGTGAGAGAGAGAGAGAGAGAGAGAGAGAGAGAGCGAGAGAGATCCTACAGCGGATGTGAGGTGTATTGGACCAGGGGTCCTCAGGGACCCCCAGTGAACCAGCCTTGTCTCCATGACCTGACCCCTGACTCAGAGGGACAGTGGGACGGCGAAACGGACAGCAGCACGAGACCCCTATAACCAAGCACTGCTTCTCAACCTTGACAGAACAACACAGCTCCAAGACACTGAACCTTCACTGTCGGCAGTGAAGAAGGGGGTCTTTAAAAACCCGTGTTTCAAAACAGCAACATGGCTCCGGCGGGTTCTTGTAAAGGAGCGCCTGTTTTTCGGTGATGACGACGGAGGCGCGCTGTATCAGGCGACCTTGAGCCACGTGAGACACCGGCGAGCGAGTGGCAGCGAGCAAGTCGCTGTGTCGAGCATTGCGGAGGTTGCATAAGCCGACTCAGCGCCTTCCCGAGTTATGTCACGATATGGACAGAATAGTAAATCTCCCCCCCCCCCCCCCGACTTTCGGCGCTACGCACGGTCCAAGGGTACCCAAAGGAACGCTCCCTAGCTCAGGTTCAGCAAATCACAAGCTTCCGTGGGCAGGTCTTGGCGTACCCATGTTGCTGTTTTGATACACACTTTCAAAACACTGTACAAAGACCACCCAGTCGGGTGGGATGGGTACTGGGGGTGCAGTTTGTGGAGAGTGTTCCTCCATTTGAAGGCCAAAACATACTAAGAGCCTTATAGATTTTGCACTTTTAAAAGAGTGCCTTGGCTCCCTTTGCTAAAAGCGCAAAGAGTATTTTTTTATTGCGACCATCAAGTCGCAGTTACTATCAAAACCTCCACCGGCTGTCTGTCAGTCCCTACGTCCATCCGTCTGTCCGCCACGTCACGTCACGTCACGTCACGTCACGTCACGTCACGTCACGTCACGTCACAGTTTTGGCCCTACTCTTATCTCCGGCACCGTTGCCCCATTCATGCCAAACTGTGCACACACTCCTTGGCTGGCAAACCACAACTTCCGCCCCTGATTTCTCACATGCCCCCCTTCTAGCGCCACCATGAGGCTGCTTTTTGCAGACAACATACATGCGACCTGACGGTCGCTTATCTCCCGATTAGGGAGTCTTACTGGTGATCATTTTTATGGAAAGCAAGGGCACCTTCCTTTGTCCTCCCTCTCTTGCTTGTCCAAATTGTCATCGTGGATTCAGTTTATTTGTGTCAAACACTCGAAGTTGACCAGTTAAACCCTATATACCGTACAGTACTGACTATATCTCACAATCTGATGCGACATGATCTTGTAGATCTGCTAATTTGGCCAAATGTTTGCTTGTTATGAAATACTACGTCAGAATATGTCATACTACAGCTAAATCCGGTAAAGGGTTTTTGTCATTCTTCTCTCCCTACTGTCTGGATAACTGAAAACCGGGGTACAGGGGGAGTAAACAACCCGACATTACAAAAAAGAATAATAATACCTCGTTGGGTAAAGAAAGTATGTGGTTTATGAGCAGGACAGAGGGACTGGACTGTTGGTTGGTTGAGAAACAGTGGGCTAGGGCAGTGGTTCTCAACCTTTTCAGGCCGTGATCCCCAAAATAATCATATTTTAACAAGGGACCCCCTGACCACCCTGACGAGCACTAAGAGTTGAGGCATTACATTTTGTATAACATGGTTCTCGCGTTGCGAGGCGTTGTGAACATGTAGATCGGCTATTTTCACAATTTCTGCCTCTGATATTTAACAATTTGGCCAATGTTTAATTTGTCATTTTAGAGGTATTAAATATTCACTTTAGAAATGTGCCCATACCCTCTACAGACTCAAACTTTACGTTGGTTTGTTTACTGTTGAGTGAGAAAACAATGTTGCACATTAAGATAATCATCTGGGGACCCCCCCAAAATAAATTGGGGACTCGACCCATAGGTTGAGAACCACTGGGCTAGGGAGCACGTACCGCCTGGTAGTAACACAGTTTTAATCTTAACCACCAGCTTCACCACTTTTTCCTCTCTCTGTTGGTTCTGTATCCCTGTCCACTTACACTGCACATCTACGCGGATGGACTTGATAGCAGCCACCCCCACCCCGTTGTCAGCCTTGCAATAGTAGCGGCCGCCCTGCACTCTCTGGATGGCTTTGATACGCAGTGTCTCATTGTAGATGGACGTCTCCTGGAACTTCTCTGACGCACTGCCTGCCGTCTTCGTCCACTTGACCTGGAGAGAGAGAGAGAGAGAGAGAGAGAGAGAGAGAGAGAGAGAGAGAGAGAGAGTTTGGGTGGTGTCATCAGTTTTTGTAAAGACGGTCTAAATGCAAGTAGAGATGCTCCAATCACGGATCAACTGTAATCAGTAGGCCTATCTACCGATATTCCCGATCACAGCGTCAAATCCACAAATTCTTCTATTTATTGTGTTACTGTAGCAGCATTTATATATTTAATGATTCTTCTTACAAAACATTGACATTGTATATTAAGTATAAACATTAAGAGACTGCAGGCTGAGGTCCTTTAGTATCCAATTCAACGTGTAGGAGTTGAAGCTGAGGTTACATTCAGTCCCACAGATAAATATTGTGAAAATAGCTGTTCTAGTTTGTAGATCGTCCAAGCTGATAGAGGCAAAGCCGATACCGATCAAAGCCGATAGAGGCATTATCGGTCGATTGCGATCACTCACCGATCAATCGGCACATCTCTAAATGCAAGCATAATGATTGTGATCGATACACAATAAGGATTATACATTTTTGTCATTAAAATGTCTCTAGTCTGAAAAGTCTGATTGTTAATTCTTGGTTTCAACTAACTTCAATTAACTTAAATAAAGCGTACGATTAGAAATGGTGTTGGCGTTGGGTATTTCGCTGCGTACCCTACACTCGAATTGCAAGTTAACTCTTTTTGGAGGGGGTGAGAGAGAAAGAGAGAGAAAGGGGGGAGGGGATTAGCCTGCAGGATTTATCGTTATTACCAATCTAATAAAAATCACACCCGCGTGAACTTGCACTTTTAAAAGAGTGCCTTGGCTCCCTTTGCTAAAAGCGCAAAGAGTATTTTTTTATTGCGACCATCAAGTCGCAGTTACTATCAAAACCTCCACCATCTGTCTGTCAGTCCTTACGTCCATCCGTCTGTCCGTCACGTCACGTCACAGTTTTGGCCCTACTCTTATCTCCGGCACCGTTGCCCCATCCATGCCAAACTGTGTACACACTCCTTGGCTGGCAAACCACAACTTCCGCCCCTGATTTCTCACATGCCCCCCATCTAGCGCCACCATGAGGCTGCTTTTTGCAGGTGTCAGCGGAGGTATTGCAGGCTACATACAGGCTACATACTGTACATGCATACCACACAGCTCCTTATAGGAGTGGTGTGACCACCACTCAAAAAGACAATT
>NC_137816.1:43256014-43313514 GCF_963921795.1 Nannobrachium achirus | reverse complement strand
TTCAGAAGAAACCATGTTTAAACCATGATTAAAGGATGGGAAAGTGACGTCGCTCCACTGACTCACAATGGGAGATCCGCGGCCCGCCATCTGTGCTCAATCCTGTTCAATTCGTGCTTGATCGTTTAAAACCACCATCGGTCTGGGAAACGGATCGTATACAGACGCCACACAGTACATTTCCGAATCAAAATCCGACCTAGTGAAGCTGCGTAAGGGTCGGATGGTTTGCAGTGAGCCTAACGGCTAGCAGATGCTATTGTAAACAGGAAGGCCTGGTTTAGTGGTGACGTCATAATCGTATCCTTTTTTTTTTCACGGTCTCGTGTTACTACCAGCTGAAGGTAAGGAAACCGATTTGCTCCGTCTATTAACCCAAATAAAAGCTTAAACAATGCTTTAATATAAAAGTCGATTGGCAGGGACGTCCATAATGACATAGTCGATCTAGGAGTCGACCGGCGCTAAGTGAGTTAACTAATCACAGCTAACGAGATGGCTCACCTAAACAACATCAGCTGGGGAGAAATTGGAAGTAAAGTGTCACTGCGAGAACATCTGCAGGAACACAAAAGGTAAAAATACATCAAGCCAGGACCAAGTGTGGAGAAGAGGGGTCACAGGCAGGAATAACTCCACAGTACTGGAGAACTCTACGCACCTGTGTCACCTCAAGACCTCAGGAGGGACCCACCCAATACCTCCCCAGAGGAGCCTCTTGTTGGGAAAAAAACAAATAGAGCAGGAGAGGGGAGTTTAGCCTTAGCCAGGAGGAGGAGATGGGCAGTGATTTGGCCACCACTGCCGACCCGGCCATCAGGAGGGTGTAGCGGAGGGTTCACGGGTCGAAACACCTGATGATCGATGGTTACCGCCTGAAGACATCAAATTTTCCTGGCCAAGGCTACATTCACCAAACATGAATGGAGGAGAAGCATCGTTAGATGTAATTATAATCTTTTATTTATTGAATTAACTGAACATTGGGAAATTCCTCCTAATGAAAAAAAAGTTTCCCATTAGCCTATGGCAATATTGCAATTGATTATTTTCAAGTAAAGAAACACCATGTCACTCTCTTTCAATTATATTCAATAACATTTCTGCTTACATGGTTAATAGCATATTTTGGTTAATAGCATATTTCTTTAAAAGCATAATCAATAATAGGCCTATTTGATTTAGGCAAATGTATTTGGAGAAGAGAGGGTCAAGAGATGTGTTAGTGGCTGCCAAAGTTGTTTTATATACCAGTTTGCTTGTTTCTCTCGCAGAAATCTGGCAACACTCTTCCTTCCACAGTGTTGCTAATGGCTAACGCTAGCTCCGGTGGAATTGGTCGTTTTAAACTCTATAAAGGGAACTAAAAATGCTATCCTTAGATCGACAACAAGACTTGTTCCTATATACTACTCCCATGGACTTTGTTTGGAATTATCGTTTGTTGTTCTTGTTTTTGGAACAACGTTTAACAGCAACGTGACTCACGCACACACACACACGCACGCACGCATGCATGCACACGCACGCACGCACGCACTCACACACGCACAATCGCACACACACACACGCACACGCACACACACACACACACACACACACACACACACACACACACACACACACACACAGTCGCGCTCCTCCCTCCACTGATTCCACTCTCTCTCTCACACACACACAAACACACACAGATCGAGGATTAGCCAGTAAAAAAAAACAAAAACAATGACCCAGAGCAGTAGTCCAGTCCGTGGAGCAGAGATGAGACAGAGTCAATAAATCTGACTCACTGATATTGAACACGGAACACCTGTTTGTACCTGATGAACATATCACTGTCTCTGGCTCTGGAATGGGACGTCCCATCTGCTGATCAAGTTACACTTACATCTGAAACCTTAGAGGAGAAGGTCACAATGATGATGATGATAATGATGATGATGATAATGATGATGATAGATGTGGGTGGTGGATTTGTGTAAAGAAAAACTGATGTGATGTCATGCTTTGCTGTAGACTAAACCATATGGTGTTTTTCACCAACTGAATGAATGAATAAATGAATAAATTAATAAATGAACAAACAAACAAACAAATGGTTGATCACCATTACTGTTTCCCGAGCGAGGAACGGCTGCAGCTCACCGCTCCAAGAGATGGAGGCGGAGAACAAATTTTGTTTACAGCAATGTATGTGACAATAAAGATTATTATTATAAAACCAACAAACAAACAAGAATATTAGCACATGGGAGTATCACCATTGTCAGGTTCATCCACATATAGTCCACAAAGGGCAGTAACTTTCACAGGTCCAATCCACATGGTAGATCCACAAGGAAAAGTCCGATGGTGGTCACACTTTGTTCAACAGTGTAATGGTAGCCGGGTGGAAGCTGGTTCATAAACCTGGTGGTCTTCTGTGGTGGAGAAAACGGCCTCTGATAAGACTGGAGCCAAGATAGTCTGAGCGTTTCGGGCAAAGATCTTGCAATTTACGATAAAAACATGACATTTGGCACACAGTTAGAACATGACATATGGAACATTTTTGACTATAGGGCCATCGCAGACTTGTCTTGGGAAACTTTGTGGGAGCCAATCAAAGTTGGGGTCTCAATGACTTCACTATACAGTAAATAATACAAAAGAAAATACAAGTAGCATGTGAGGGTTCAAACTAGGGATTTTTTCGGGATTCAGAATCCAATGCAAGCATTTGTTTTGCATGAAAAACATTCCTTTCCGAAAAACGACCCCCACAAAACTGTGAAAAGTGATGACTCATCACTAAACCATAGTTTTTAGCCCAAGGAATGTTTTTTGTGCAAAACAAATGCTTGCATTGGATTCAGAATCAGGAAAAAACCCTAGTTTGATCCCTCACGTGCTACTTGAAGCATATTTATTTGTTGTATTATTTTACTGTATAGTAAAGTCAATTGGCTCCCACAAGTTTCCCAAGACAAATCTGCGATGGCCCTAGAGCCGAAAATGTACCATAATATGGCATGTTCTAACTGTGTGCCAAATGTCATGCATTTTTATGGTAAAGTGCACAATTCCATCAAAATATTGCCCGAAACGCCCGGACTAGAATGCACTGGACAAATCACCAAATTAGGGACACAGGTTGAAAGTGTCTAATGCATGTATGGTTGCAGAGATGTCATAGACACGTGTCTGTAGGTGTGGATGGGCATGGATTGAGATGCAATCAGTGCCTACTTAGATTTAGATTAATCTGTAAAGTTAGGCGCATGGAGGAAATGTGCATAAACAAACTGAATTTGAGCTTAAATGCAAACGCTAAGGTTTGGCAAGCGACCCCTGCATGGGGCCCCAGGGATGCCCCTGGGAGACACGTTGGTACTCTGGAGAGCTGAGGCTACTCATGCCTGTGTTCCTTCCACCAACTCAGGGGAAAGGGGAAATTCCTCTCTAAACGTCTTCATCTCAGCTGCAGCTGCACCATGTGCAGCATGGCACAGGCACTAGCTGTGGAATGCTGTACTGTCCTGTTCGTCATGCGGCAGAAACACATCAAAACATAAAACTTGCTTTAACTACAATAACATAATCTGAACTCAATTTATTCTCTCTCTCTCTCTCTCTCTCTCTCTCTCTCTCTCTCTCTCACAGTGTCTCCCTCTCTTTGGCATATCTCTTTCCCAGATCTTGTGGGAACAACCTTGATGTCATTCACGGTCACTGTCATCCTGGCTTTCTTTCGTGCCATCGACAAGATTGGCATGAAGTGGTTTGAGACAGTAAGGGCATGCTCTACTCTGATATTACCAAGGTTGGCATGAAGTGGTTTGAGACAGTAAGGGCATGCTCTACTCTGACATTACCACTTTTGGCATCCTTCATTGGCTTCAGAGCCTTGAGCACTTCCTCTGAGCATGTGTGCCTCGCTCAGTGTGAAGATTTGCTTTTCACTCTCTTTGATCTCTGATGAAAGAAAGGAGTGCTGCAATGATGGCTGGTTGTTGTTCTAAAAATCACACCTAGTGTGAAGTGAGCGGTGCTATTTATGAGTGAATTTCATCAAGTGTTCCACTGGCCAATCACAGAATGTACTGTGAAGCTTGGCCAATCGGGCCCTGGGTGAACAACAAACTTTGAGCCGTTAGTGCCAAGATGTAGGCCATATCCAGGCCAGATGTAGACCAGATCTAGGCCAGATCTAACATCAGCAAGAGTGCACATGTTACCAACAAGAGCCTGTATGAGGGAATACCAAGGGTGAGTGAGAAAATTGCTGCCAGAATAATGAGACTAGCAAGACACTGCCAAATACACCAGGAGATGCCTGCCAGCAAATTGGTGCTGTGGGAACCAACACATGGGCACGGGTCACAAGGACGTCCCACACTAACATACATGGATGTACTCAAGAAAGACGCAGGAGCGCAAAGCACCAACGAGCTGGCCAGATGTATGGAGAACCGGGATGACTGGAAGCGACGATGGAAGGCTCGTCTGAGGACGACCTAGAGAGAGATGAGTGCACAAGGCCCAAGTTGGCACCTCGGCAGAGTGCAGTATAGTTTAGTTTAGTTTTTTAGTTTAGTTTATTAGCACATGATATAAAACATGTACCATTATATACATGGGAACAAAATACAGTGCGAGTTGACTAGTTGACTAGCTGACTTTGGTTGTATGGGTTCAGGTCGATGGAAACTTTGGTGTTTTAACTCGATCCAAAACTTGTTGAGACGATTTTTAGAATCAGCTATTAGCTGCTCCATTTGCTGTACAGAATGGTGTCCTGCCAAGTGCGCTCTCAGATTTGTTGTGCTCTTTGGCATGGCACATTTAGCAAGCAGCATGGCTCGTGTCTAACTCCTTAGTGCCTTCTGTATTGTGGAAGCCAAAGTGAGCCCACACTTCAGTTCCACACACAGCGGGAGTCGGTCTTATTCGCTCATATCCAGCAATTGAGCGAGTATAGCGTCTAGTCAGCTAGGTTTGATATTTCTAATGCAGGGCTCTTTAACAGGGGGTCCGGCACCCCTAGGGGGTCCTCAGAGTTACTACAGGGGGCCGCCAAATCCTGATGTGATAGGAAAATTATTTTAAATTAACAACTTGTACCCTTGCATCCTTTAGCCAAAAATAGCAGATCTACAAGCTCTCAACGTCTCGCGCTGCGAGGCATTGAAAGCGTGTGTAGAGGTAAAAAGGAGCATAGCAAGTATACAGTGAAAGGTCAAGTTTTCAAAATATCGACAATTTAAGAGGTTAAGTGTCTGAAAATAAACATTAACATGAATCCAAAATGGGCTGATGACAGTGCTGTCAAAGAAGTCTACGGATCTATCTATGAAATCGAAGAAAACCTGCAACACACATGTATACAATATGTAGAGGGGGTCCCTGCTTCATATCTCTCTCTCAGCTAAGGGGTCCTTGGCCTGAAAACGTTGAAGACCCCAGCTCTTATGCCCTAACTTAAATACTGTCTCTGACAGTATTTATTTAGTTAGTTATGCCTTAACTATCTCCAACCACCAAACTTTTCGTCTGAGACTTTCCGACACGCATGCTTTCCGAACTCTAATTCGGGGTAATGCTTTTCAGAAGATGCGAGTGACGTCATTTTGTAGTTGAACCGGACCTTTCAGACGATAAGTTCGGTGGTCGGAGACAGTATGGACAGGCCTTTAAGTTAAGGCATAAGAGCTGGTACTTCAAAATCAAAACAGAGCCCTCAGAATCAGAATCAGTTGAATTTGAATCAGAAATTTGTTTTTGTGCAAGCTTCATCACCCCTCCTCTCCTCTCCTCTCCTCTCCTCTCCTCTCCTCTCCTCTCCTCTCCTCTCCTCTCCTCTCCTCTTCTCTTCTCTCCTCTCCTCATGCTGTGATCTCATTTGTGTCTTGTTCTGGTTCCAGATTGGCTTCTCTTTCGGTCTCTCTATCGATTGTCCTCTGCTCAGCCCTCAAGGACGGAAACCCAAACCCTGAGGCCCCCGACTGCAGCACACACGCACACGCACGCACACGCACGCACGCACGCGCACACACACACACACACACACACACACACACACACACACACACACACACACACACACACACACACACACACACACACACACACACACACACACACACACACAGGTCTCAAGGTTGCGGTGACCAGCAGATCCATGAATAAATAATAGGAAAGTAGGAATCACTTTCCGAAAAACCATTTACTCTTCTATTGTGTTCTAAAGAATGTGCGCTTGTGTGTGTGTGTGTGTGTGTGTGTGTGTGTGTGTGTGTGTGTGTGTGTGTGTGTGTGTGTGTGTGTGTGTGTGTGTGTGTGTGTGTGTGTGTGTGTGTGCACCTGTGTGCGTGTGTCAGACTACAGTTGTTTGTTAACTAAAAGTCTCATCCTTGCAGTCAGTCTGAGAGACGTTGAAACCAGGGGTGTTGCACCAAATTCTGGGCCCTGGGTACAAGGATTCACGGCGGGCCCCCGATGAATGTTCTTCATAGGGGGAGAGGGTTTAACCCACTTAGACTGGGAAGGCATTATTTTGTGCTTTAACTATTGAAAAATAGCAGATCTACAAGCTCACAGCGCAGCACCGAGTGCCGCGCTGTGAGCTTGTAGATCTGCTATTTTTTAAAAATCGTGAAAATGTGTCTTTCTTGGAATCCGATCCAAGCTAAACAAATCGTTCTAAGGTTTTCTGAAAAACCTATGTTTCTATGTCAGTGGTGCTCAAACTTTTTTCAAGTGAAGGACCCCCAAAATTATATGTATTTGGCCACGGACCCCCATCTCAAAATATTTACCCCCCAGAAGCATTTCTTTTTGTTACAAATGCTTGCTTAAAAAATACATATATTCAAAGATATGCACACATTTTCATGACGTTTCAAAAATAGCAGATCTACAGCTTGCTGCTTATTTAAAAATAAATAAGGCCCCTTCGCCTTGGGCCCTAGTAACTCAGTCCCACTTTCCCCCCCTTGTGACGCCCCTGTATAAAACAAGCAGGATTTCTTTTTTTTTTAGATAGTGAGCTTGTATAGCGGCCTGAACTCTAGATGTGGGTGCTGCGTAGCGGCCCAAACCATATACAGTATGGGATGACATCAGATATCTCCTGAATACAGTATTGGCATAACGTCATGCCAGGTTCATTTTGACCCACAACACCACAGATGTCACTGTTTTATAGAGACCATCAGAATTGAAAAAAATAATTTTCCTGAGTTAATTAACTATCAATTGTTTCTGAGGATGTCATGAAGCCTTGTTCCAATAAATACATGTAAAGAGTACTTTTAACTTAACAATTTTGCTGCCAAAAAAAATACCCCTTTGTACCCCTTCTCTGCCATGCCCGTAGAACCCGGAGATTTAATAAGCTTTAATTTAAAAAAAATGTTTTATCGAAGCGGAACTAAAATAGGCCGGAACTAATGCTCCGTGATCGGTTTCTACACGGACACATTATTGAGCGGACCACTTATCATTGAGCCCTGAACCGGAAGCTGATGGTCCGTCGTCTATTTTGGCCCGTTAGCTTTCTGTATAAACTCCGCGGCTTACAGATGGAGAACGGATTGATCAATTGAAAAAGTTTCAACGGATTTGAGAAGCTGATGGAATACGCGAACACACGATGCATAGCAGTGTCCGATCACGCACGATGGGAACTGGATGAGCGCCCACGTTAACAGGTAGGAGAAGCCGGCAGTGAAAGACATAGAGAAATCTCCGGGCTCTACGGCCGTAAACTACGAATGAGTTAATTTGACCTTGAAAACAGAGGGTTAATGAACCTGACATATATATTCATTCTCTGACCTTCTTAATTGTCACAGTATATTATCCAGACATTTCATAATATTCACGTCCTTTATAAACTTATGAATTTACTGTACTAAAGTGCTAAAGTAAAGGGCTTTGCACACAGGACCGTTGCGTTTCTTTCCGTTTGCTGCATGATTAAAACACATTGGATTTGGTGTGCAAGGCTGTGCGGATTCCACACTGCGGATCCGAAGAGGAGTCATTTGTCAATGAGTTTTTACCGCATGCGGCAAGACGCACAAATTGAACTGGGTTCGATCAGGGAAAAAACGCACAGCCGCAACCACCTGCCGCATGGCAAATTAGGAGCCGGTGTGCTTGAGGTCATAGAGAATCATTGTTTTCTTTAAAGAAATTGAATCGTCAGTTTTTTTCCGTGCGAGAAAAACATGTCTGTGTGCAAAGAGCTTAAATGCACGTTAATAGACCTGAACACGCATAGGGGGAGAACGGGGTAAGATGAACTGCTGGGTAAGATGAACCACCCACTTTATCTTTAAAACTATACACATGAGTTGTCATTTGACCTTAAAATAAGAATGCAAACATCATTTCTACCTGGCTGTGGAGTTGACAGACACATGGGCAAAGTGGAAAGTATATTTCTACCCCAAAAAGTGTTTTTTGCTGGTCGAAGTACATTTTTTACTTTTATGGTATTATGATTTTTATGTTAAAGCAAATGTACCCAGGTCTAAACTTATATATCATGCATGTTGGTGATATCCCAATGTATAAAACTATGTGAATCATTTAGCTAAAGATGAGCCTTAAAAGGATCCCTGGCTAATATGACAAATATGCCTTAAAACATTATAATTGTCCTCTATAACTACAATGTAAAATTAAAAACACCTTAAATATTTTATTTCTTCTAGAAATAGCTAATCTTTCACTCAATAGGGGAAATGTCTGTCGCAAGTTGATGATGTCATAAATGTCATGTGTGATCTATCCCTATGGAATTTATGGCATGCATGTGCGAAAAACACATTTGAAATGTTGATTTGATGCTCATATTAACCATAGGAAGTATTACATTTGTTTTTATTTGCACATGCACGCCATGAATTCCATAGGGATAGATTACACTTGACATTTATGACATCATCAACTTGCGACAGGCATTTCCCCTATTGAATGAAAGATTAGCTATCTCTAGAAGAAATAAAATATTGAAGGTGTTTTTAATTTTAGATTGTAGTTATAGAGGACAATTATAATGTTTTAAGGCATATTTGTCATATTAGCCAGGGATCCCTTTAAGCATTAAGTTAGCCAGGTTTTGTCAAAATGGTGGCCGTGTGGCAAGATGAACCAAATGCCTTCGGGTAAATTGAACTATGTCACCATTCATATTTTTTATTAGGTCTTTGCTACTCAAATTATGCTGAATGATCTTTCATTTTGATGAATACACTAATTTAAGAGAAGTTTTAAATATTATATTAATAATTGCAAATATTAAAAGGTTCTGAATAACAAACTTTTTTCTTACGGTTTAAATAACCGTAAGAAAGGAAATAAGACTATTTGCAAAAGGGAAATATGTTATTAAAATATTTTTGATAAGTACATACATTCTTTGTTCAAGTTTAAACTGTTAAAGTTTAGAATATCACATGGGTCAACTTACCCCTCACCTGGGGCAAGTTGAACCAAATGACCACTTTTTTTTAATAAGTCATATTTTTATGGTCCTTTGTCATAGACACATACTTATAATGTCAAATGATAGCAGACATCCTGAAATATGTCTAAATGTTTTGAATTTACTGCCATCTCACTTTTTCTTGCTTCCAGGGCAACATAAGCACAAAGTGGTTCATCTTATCCCGTTCTCCCCTACTTATCTACAGGGTAAGACAAGTCAGTTTGATTTAAAGCACATGTAAATAGGCAAAAGTCGACCAAACAATGTAAAGCAACTGCTTGCATTACTAATAAAAGTGCAGGTGGTAGAGGGAAGGATCATCAGGTTATCCATATAGCTTGTAGAGGAGAAACCCAGTAAGCCCAGAGGGACACAATCCCAGAATGCAGCAGTGTTCTGCAGAGGACAGGACAGAGGAACAGAAGGTTCTAGAAGAATGTTGAGCCACCAAGGTCATCACAGTGACTGTTAAATGACGTAATTTAAAGGTTTAAACGTCAACTAGACGTCTAGCTAAAACTAGTTTATCAGGGGTTTAAAAAGGCAATTCTTTTCAACGTCTACACATAAACTAGATGTTGTTTCAACGTCATTTAAACGGCTACATTAGCCGTTAGCATCATTATAAAAATAATGGCAGCCAGCAGTGATTAAAATCAAAATTTCTTGGTTATGAATCCTGTACCCTACCTGGACCAGGGCAACTGATCGAATTTGTAATGCATTCAAGCGTTGTTAGTATTTTATTTAATCAATATTCATTGAATAATGGTGGGGGCAGGGGTTTGGGGAGACAGCTGTGTGTGTTTGTGTGTGTTGCTGTCAGAATGAATTATGTAACTCAGAGAAGTATGCTGTCCCGAGCAGTGCCACGGCATTATGCCTTTATTTATTATACTTTTAGAATTTTTCGAAGGATTTACTAAACGGCTTCTATACGTCTAATAGCTAGAAAACTGCTCGAGCATTTAAACGGCTATTAACCCATTTAGGCCTAACCTATTAGTTAGGCCTAAATCAGAAATTATCCTACAAAAAGAAATATGTTGCTACATACTGTACAAGTACTGTAAGCCCCTCCCATACACTAAAATGTGAATGGGTTAAACGTCTATTTAATAGCAGGAAACTTCTCATGAGTATATATGCCATTATTTAGCTATAACAGTGAGATTTAATCATTTAAACCATAATGTTAGCATCCGATAATGAACAAATTCGCACAACATCAATATAAATGAGCATAATTATGTTTAATGGTTTAAAAATGGTATGAACCAAGACGTTGAAATATGGTTGAACTATAAACGTTTAAATCGCGGCTAAAACTAACTAGACCATATATTGATCATTGGCTCTTAAAACTATTTTAGTCTAATATCAGGTGTCTATATTAAATGTTTTTTTTTTCATCTACAAGTGTAGAATAATGCATTAATTGCGATTTGGTCTATGTTTCGACCTCATTTCAACCGGTTGAAATGAGGTCTAACCATAAACCAGACGTCTAGATCGGGTCTAGTGCTCAGTGGGTGTTTATGTTGTTATACTGTGTAGTTCTTGCCTGGTTAATAAACCAGACCGAACACAACAACACCCCCTGGCGGTAGTGGTGTTGTAGTACGGTCTGGCACCGATCCATTGAGATTCTATTTCCTCAACCAGCTTCAAGGGTTGGCCAATCAGGGTTGTATGCTTGGGGCACGTGGTTTCTGTAACCCCAGAAATGAAAACTCTTCCTGAAATCCCAGACTCTCTTCCCAAAACGAAGTGTGTGATAGAGGCCGGCAACGCCAGGCAAGTGTAGTTCAGCCAGGATGCCAAGACACTACCTTCCTGCCCTTTGTTTCTATCGTGGTTAAAACAGAGTGTGTGTGTGTGTGTGTGTGTGTGTGTGTGTGTGTGTGTGTGTGTGTGTGTGTGTGTGTGTGTGTGTGTGTGTGTGTGTGTGTGCGTGTGTGTGCGTGTGTGTGTTTCAGGGTGCTACCTGGGGTCGGGGGTGTCCTTTAACGATACACTGCAGTACCAGTGTGTCTCCTTCTTTGATGGTGTAAATCCTCTCACTGATGTTGTCTTCCTTGACGTTACATGCTGCTCCCGAGTGCACGATCTGAGCATTGGCTGGAGCTGTGCACACACACACACACACACACACACACACACACACACACACACACACACACACACACACACACACACACACACACACACACACACACACACACACACACAATTTTGTTCAATTTAACAAGAAATTCTTGAACACAAAAAAAAATGTACAACAACACTACTTCAGGATACAGATCACAAGTACACAGGAAGCATTGTCTCCATATATGGCGACTGGGAAATTATCACAGACACTGAACAGTGGGCATTCCTGCAATCTGCAGGCCTCTCTGATTTATGGGCATTACCGAGGCTTCCAAATATGAACAAAAGCAGTTTACATTTGTAACCAAGCTGTATAATAGCATCTTTAGTACATATTACCGTTGTTCCCTATTGAGCATGTCACACATGTCACACTCGTCTTCTTATTTTTTTCACTCTCAAAAAGCGCCTGCAATGTAGTGCATTACATACACCCCATGATCTGCAGTGCTCATCATGGGGTGATCACTGCTTGCCTCCTGTGAATTGTTTTATTTCCATTTTTGTTTGTTTTCTGTTTATTTTGTGGCTGAATGAGGTCAGCAGACAAAGTGACGTGAGTGAGATGAAAGAAATCTCAACAGGAAACAAAAGTGTCACTTCCAAAATGCTCACACAAACATGGCAAGATTTTCTTATAGATTTCGGCAGTATGTCCTTAAAGGAGTACATTTATTATAATCAAATTATTAGGAATTCTTAGGAATGCAACACAAAACTAAAATAAATAAATAATTGAACTCAAGTCCCCATGGGGTGAGTAATCAATAGAAAAAATACATTCCCTGTTAACAAAAAACCTTTCACCTGACAGAGGGAAACTCCCCTCTGTCAGGTGAAAAGAAGTGGCTTGGCCTCCTCATGCATAGAAGGAAGCATGAGGTCAGTCCGTTGCTCTCTCCAGGTTGGCAGAGGGAGTGTAGCGCCCAGGATTAGGCTACATTAGATAATTGGCACTGGGTGAAAAATGGGTTACAAAATCGTGGGATAAAAATGGAAAAGAAAGAAAAAGAAAAGCTGAAGGGGTAGGTCTACACTACAGTATTTTAACATCAGTCATAATGGTGGTAATTGGAGAGCCAAATATTTTCTGAGGTGATACTCAATCTTAAAAGGTAAATGGTAAATGGTGCATTCATATAGCGCTTTTATCCAAAGCGCTTTACATAGATTGTGCATTACATTCACCCATTCACGCACACATTCATACACCGGTGGCAGAGGAAACCATGCAAGGCACCAACCTACTCACCGGGAGCAACTAGGGGTTCAGAGTCTTGCCCAAGGACTCTTCGACATTAACTCAGGGGGAGCCCGGATTCGAACTGGGAACCCTTCAGGAACCCTTCGTGCTCTAATAACGGTTTCTCTACCCCTGAGCTATGCCGCCCCCAAAAGGTTGAGAACCACTGCTGTATTAGATTTCATGAGGTGGGTCTACTTGCATGATTAATCACAGTTTGAAAACCAATCCTGGGCCAGTTATACAATGTGTGCAGGGCCGGATCTACAATATGGGCACTTTGGGCACGTGCCCAGGGGCCCTTGGCATCAGGGAGCCCTCCAGGGTGTCAAAAAAAAAAAGAAAAGAAAAGAAAACCCCCAGCCATTTAGTTGTTATCTAATCCGAATGAAATACATTAAATGATGCCCCCAACCCCCCGATTTTGTGTGTTTTATTGTTGAGAATGCTGCTGCTAGTGCGATTGTGTATAGTACAATGTGCCACCAGCGCTCGGCTGCTCGCTGCCTGCCTGCCTGACAGCGCACAATGAGTGCTGCAGCAGCAGCATGTTTTGGGGAAGGATATGGCTTGTTTTGACCATGTAGTCGTTCTATAATAGTACATTGTTATTTATTTTGATTGTCAGTGGTCACACTGCCACTGTTTCTTAACTCGGACTGTTATTGTCTTAAGCACTGGCTGCTGATATCGTTAAGATACTTTTTAAAATGCTGAAAAGGTTAGTCTGGACCCCTGTAGCGCGTACGTAGAGTGGGGCCCTTGGAGCTTCAGTGCCCAGGGGCCCTCAGAGGTGTTAATCCCGGCCTGGATGTGTGTTTGGAAGTTTAATAGCCTTCAAATTATATAAAAACCACTCCCCAGATGTTCTTTGATGCAGACATAAGATGCCAGCCAAGGGCTCTGTTCTCTTTAGCCTTAGAATGCATTCAGCATTAAGTGTGTGTGTGTGTGTGTGTGTGTGTGTGTGTGTGCGTGTGTGTAAGTGGTTTATAGTGTACATGAATGTCTGAGTGGACTGTGCATGTGAGGATCTCATCATAAGACCAGTCAACCATTCAACCGTTATATCTCAATTTCTTTTCATCAAATGCCTCCTTAGCATATATTATAGATAGATAGATACCTTTATTATCCCAAGGGGGAAATTTAGTAAATTATCACTGCTAACTCTGTCCCACATCTCTCCCCCCCCCCCCCCCCCCCACACACACACACACACAATATTGGCCAATTGGAAGCTCCGAGCCTGCATCAGACTGGCCGGTGGCCACATGAAGCCATGCCTCCATGCAAAGTGTTTCTGAAATGTTGCTTCTTGCTTGGTTGAGAGGCATTAATTTAAAAGCAAGTTTGTCTGTGTGTATTAGAGTTCTCAAACTCTGCCCGAGCCCGACCCTACCCGACCCGACCCGATGTATTCGGACCGAGCCGGGCTCAAAATGTATGCTAATTAGTCGGGCCGGGCAGGGCCGAGCCTCGGGTTCTGTGATTATATATATATATAAAAAAAAACTGACTGGCGTTTCATTTGCATATTTACTATGTGACCACAAGCGCACCACCGGCAGCAGAGGAGCAGAGCAGAGTGAGTGAGAGACAGAGAGCATCGGTGAGACGCGCGATGCTGGCAGCAGGCTGCTGATTTATAAGTAAGTACTCTGCTATAATAACACATGGTACGGTCACCGCGGTGGCACCTGGAGGCGTTTTTTTATGTATTTATTTTACTTCAGTCTGGCTTTTTAGGGCTTCGGGCTTTTAAAATGATGAAACTCGTTAGGGTCGGGCCGAACCTCGGGCCTGCCCCGTCGGGCCCATTTAGGGCCGGGCCTTAATTTTCAGGCCTGTTGAGAACTCTAGTGTGTATGTCTATGTGTTTTTCCATTGTATCTAATACTGATGTTGTAAAGTTGCCCGAACGGCCAGGGCTCAAAGAACAGTTCCAGGATGGTCTTTTAAGGGTTCCAAACACCTCCCATCAGCAGTGCAGTTCACAGTGCGTCCAAGTAGACAAAAAATAAGACCAAAAAGATCCAAAATGAGAAAATAGAACAAGCTGCAAAATAAATGAACAATTAGGCGAACACCAACATAACCCAACTGGCTAAGAGCTCTCTTCGGGTAAACCTTGATCGCTGCAAGGCCCGTAGCTCTCCCTCAGGGAATGTTAACAGTGCATATGCCCACATCGAACTAACTTGCCTGCCCTGTAGCCTCCCTTTAAATAGGGAGTGAGTGGGCCCTACCACAGGACACCAATTATCCTTAGCAATACTTCCCAATAAACATTCCGAAATAATTAACCCACAGCTAGTATGAGTAACTTAACATTCTATATGATGCGTGTTGCACATAAACTTGGGGAACTTCAAATGAATGACAATTTAACTAAACAGTTTACTCTGAAAACAAAAGGAAACACCCCTCTCCTCCACAGCACTTGGCACATTCATTAACCAAGGAACAGCCATCAGCTATGCAGGAGAGACAACTATGGAGGTGACCACCCCCCTGATTACCACCACCAATCATTCAATACATTAAAAACATTAGAACAAACTCAAGCTTAAGAACACTTGTCCATTAACCAACCATTCACAGTCATTTCCAAAGCCGGCCGGCAAAGTTAGTCAAATAGAAACGCTGTTTTAGTTGGGTGTTTGTACATTGTCCTCAAACATTGTTTCTGTGTATAGGGCACAGGCTGCCCCGTGACAAATGTCTTATGTCCCTATCCTGTGACTTCATGTGGGTCTATCATCATCATCATCATCATCAGCAGCAGCAGCAGCAGCACTGCTCACTTCACACTGGTGTGATTTTTTTCATACCAGCATCATGTTGAAGTTTTCTTTCGAAGATTTCTGGTGGATGTTTGCCCAGAGTTAACAGCAAAGCTGGGAGTCTGTCAACATAGTCCATATTTGAGCAACAGTTTATGCTACATCTGTGTTACGTCATGTTCCACAGAATATCAGCATTTAACTGCAGTACCGGACACATTTCAATATAATGATGCATGTTTTTGAGAAAAAGAATATTTTAAAAACTGTAAATTAGCTATATTTTATGGGTCTTCATATATTTGAGATTCAAGAACTTTAGTAATTTATATTTTGACAGTTTAAGTTAGATATTTTGGTATTTTATAATTATAAAATATATATAAATGTTAATACATAAATTGGAATATAAACTACACACAGGCAAAACGACATAGCATACAGGTGACAAGATACAGCAGATGATCAGACAACAGCCAATTATTATATTATTATAGTTTCAGGAAACAATAGACTTAAAGATGTATAAGTTTAATACCTTCTTCATGAAACACTATTCAGAGAACCTCAGGGAAAAGATACTTGAACAGCAGCAAAGCTTTGATGATGAGAAAACACTTGTTGATGACCTGCAGTTGTCAGATGAAAAGTTATTTCCCACAGAGAAAAGAATTAAAGTAATGGAAGAAGAGAGCATAATGAAAGACTACAAGTGCCAGGCAATGGACAAGACCCTCCGAGAATATGAGTTCCAGGCAATGGAAAAGACACTCCTACAAATCCAAAAACTATTGGATGACAAAGAGGTAGAGATAACAGACCTTAAAGAAAGTCTGTCCGAGAAAGACAACGAATGGAGAAAGGAAATCGATTTGTTGCAAGGCCAGTGGAAAAGTAAGGAACATGTTTGTCAGAAGGAACTCATGAAGATGATGAGTGACAATAGACAACTCGGGGAGGAAAGACATGCACTGACTGGAGAAAAGGAAGCTTTGGCTGAGAAGAATGGGAAACTCCAGTACAAACTTGACCTCAACCAGGACGAAAAGACAGCCAAAGATGCTCGTTGGTTAAAGGAGGAGGGAAAATTTAGAAAGGAGACAAGAGGACTAGCTGGGGAAAAGGAAGCCTTGGCAACAAAGAATATGACACTCCAGAACCAATTGGACCTCTACCAGGAAGAAAGGATTACCAAAGATACTCTTTGGTTAAGGAAGGAGGCAAAATGGGGTAAGGAGAGACAGGGATTAGCCGCAGAGAAGGAGGCTTTGGCCAAGAAGAATGGGCAACTGCAAAACCAACTGGACCTCACCCAAAAAGAACTCAAAAACAAAGATGATCTTTGCTTAAGGGAGGAGGAGAAATGGGGGAAAGAGAGACAGGGACTAGCTGGAGAAATGGAGGCTTTGGCTAAGAAGAATGAGCAAATGCAGAATCAACTGGACCTCACCCAGGAGGAATTGAGAAACAAAGATACTTGTTTGCTCATGGAGGAGGAGAAATGGGGAAAAGAGACACACGGACTAGCTGTAGAAATGGAGGCTTTGACTAAAAAGATTGAGCAACTGCAGAACCAACTGGACCTCACACAGGAAGAATTGAGAACCAAGAACAATCTTTGGTTAATGGAGGAGGAAAAATGGGGGAAGGAGAGAAAGGGACAAATTGAAGAAATGGATGCTTTGGATGAGAAGAATGGGCAACTACAAAAGAAACTGGACCTGACCAGGGAAGATCTGAGAAACAATGATGCTCTTTGGTTAGGGAAGGAGGCAACATGGGAAGAGGACAGAAAGGGCTTAGCTGGAGAAAACGAGGCTTTGGCTAAGAAAAATGAGCACCTGCAGAACCAAATGGACCTCACCCAGGATGAACTGAGAGCCAAAGATGCTAGTTTGTTAATGGAGGAGGGGAAATGGTTGAAGGAGAGACTGGGACTAGCTTCAGAGAATGAGGATTTGGCTATCAAGAATGAAAAACTACAAAACCAGTTGGACCTCACCCAAAAAGAACTAGGAACCAAGAATGATCTTTGGTTAACCGAAGCGGATAAATGGGGGAGGGAGAGACTGGGACTAGCTGAAGAAATGGAGGCTCTGGTTAAGAAGAACGAACAACTGCAGAACCAACTTGATCTCATCCTGGAAGAACTGAAAACCAAAAGTGCTATTTCAATAATAGAGGGGGGGAAATGGGAGGTGGAGAGACAGGGACACGTTGAACTAATGGAGGCTTTAGATAAGAAGATCGGGCAACTGCAACACCAACTTGACCTCACCCGGGAAGAACTCAGGACTAAAGATGATTTTTGGTTAATGGAGGAAGAGAAATGGGGGAAGGAGAGACAGGTACTGGCTGGAGATAAGGAAGCTTTAGCTAAGAAGAATGGGCAACTGCAGAAGCAATTGGACCTCATCCAGGAAGAACTGAGAATCAAAGATTCTTTGTGGGTAAGGAAGGAGGAAAAATGGGGAAAGGAGAGAAAAGTACTCTCCGGAGAAAAGGAGGCTTTGGCTGAGAGGAATGGTCAACTGCAGAACCAGCTGGACCTCACACAGGACGAAGTAAGAACTAACAATGCTTATTGGACATTGGAGACAGAAAAATGGGGGAAGGAGAGACACAGACTAGCTGGGGAAAAGGAGGCTTTGGAAAAGGAGAATGGGAAACAGCAGACCCAAATATACCTCACCCAGGAAGAACTGAGATCCAAAAATGCCTTTTTCTTAATGGAGGAGGATAAATGGGCGACGGAAAGACAGGGTCTAGCTGAAGAAAAGGAAGCTTTGGATGAGAAGAATGGGGAACTGCAGAAACAACTTGAAATTGCACAGGAAGAACTGACAACCAAACATGCTCTTTGTTTAATGGAGGAGGAACATTGGGGAAAGGAGAAACAGGGGCTAGTTGGAGAAAAGGACACTTTAACCAAGAAGAATGCACAACTGCAGAACCAGCTAGACCTCACCCATGAAGAATTGAGAACAAAAGATGCTCTTTCATTAATGTCAGAGGAGAAATGGGTTAAGGAGAGACAGGGACTAACTGCAGAGAAGGATGCTTTGGTTATAAAGAATGGGCAACTGCAGAACCAACTTGACCTCTCGCAAAACGAACTCGGAACAAGAGAAGATATTTGGTTAATGGAGGAGGATAAATGGCAGAAGGAGATAGAGGGATTAGGTAGAGATAAGGAGGTTTTGGCTGAGAGGAATGCGCAACTACAAAACGTACTGGACCTCACCCAGGAAGAACAGAGAACCAAACATGCTCTTTGGTTAAATGAGGAAGAGAAATGGGAAAAGGAAAGACAAGGACTAGCTGCAGAAAAGCAGACTTTGACCAAGAAGTTTGGGCAACTGCAGAAACAACTAGACCTCACAGAGGAAGAATTAAGAACGAAAGATGCTCTTTGGTTAATGGAGGAAGATAAATGGGGGAAGGAGAGGCAAGGACTAGTTGGAGAAAAGGAGGCTTTGACCAAGAAGATAGGGCAACTGCAGAACCAAAAAGACCTCACCCAAGAAGAACTGAGAACAAAAGACTTACTTATGTTAAAGGAGGAGGAGAAATGGGGGAAGGAGAGACAGGTACTAGATGCAGAGAAAAATGCTCTGGCTAACAACAATGGACATATGCTGAACCAACTTGACCTCACCCAAAGAGAACTCCGAAACAAAGAAGATCTTTGGTTAGAGGAGGTGGAGAAATGGACGAAGGAAAGAGATGTACTAGCTGGAGAAAAGGCGGGTTTAGCTGAGAAGATTGAGCAACTTCAGAACCAATTAGACCTCACTAAGGAAGAATTGAAAATGGAGGATGATAAATGGGGAAAGGAGAGAAATGGACTAGCTGGGCAAAAAGAGGCTTTGGCTAAGCAGATTGTGCAATTGCAGAATGAGCTGGACCTTACCCAGGAAAACCTGAAAACCAAAGACGCCCTGTTGTTAATGGAGGAGGAGAAATGGGGAAAGGAGAGAGAGGGACTAATAGCAGAGAAGGGGTCATTGGCTCTGAAGAATGTACAACTGCAGAACCAATTGAATCTCAACCAGGAAGAACTGAGAAACAAAGACACTCTTTGGTTAAACGAGGAGGGGAAATGGGTGAAGGACAGACAGGTACTAGCTGAAGAAAAGGAGTCTATGGCTAAGCAGATTGGGCAATACCAGAAACAACTGGACCTCATCCAGGAAGAACTTGGTACCAAAAATGCTCATTGGTTTATGGAGGAGGCAAAATGGGGAAGGGAGAGACATGGACTAGCTGGAGAAATGGAGGCATTAGATAAAAAGAATGGGCAACTGCAGAACCAACTGGACCTCACCCAGGAAGAACTGAGGATCAAAGATTCTCTCTGGTTAATGGAGGAAGAGAAATGGGGGAAGGAGAGACAGGTACTCTCTGGAGAAAAGGAGGCTTTGGCCAAGAAGAATGGGAAACTGCAGAACCAACTGGACCTCACCCAGGAAGAACTGAAAATCAAAGATGCTCTTTATATAATGGAGCATGAGAAATGGGGAAAGGAGAGACAGGTACTGTCTGGAGAAAAGGAGGCTTTGGCTAAGAAGTATGAACAACTTCAGATCCAACTGGACCTCACCCAGGAAGAGATGAGAACTAAAGAGACTGATTGGAAAATGGAGGAGGAGAAATGGGGGAAGGAGATACACAGACTTTTGGGGGATAAAGAGGGGTTGGCTAAGATGAACCGGCAATACCAGGATCAACAAGACCTTACCCAGGAGGAACTGAGAACCAACGATGCTGTTTGGTTACTGGAAGAGGAGAAATGGGGTCAGGAAATAAAGGGAAAAGCTCAAGAAATTAAAGCTTTGACAAAAAAGAATGAGCAACTGCATAACCAACTGGACATCACCCAGGAACAACTACAAACAACGGATGCTTTTTGGTTAACAGAAGAGGCAAAATGGGGGAATGAGAGACACAGTCAAGCTGAGGAAAAAGAAGCTTTGAATAAGAAGTATGGGCAACTCCAGAAGCAACTAGACCTCACTCAAGAGGAACTGAAAACCAAAGATGCTCATTGGCTTATGGAAGAGGTGAAATGGGAGACGGAGAGACAGGGACTGGCTGGAGAGATGATGGTCTTGGCCGAGAAGAATGGACAATTGCAGAACCAACTGGATCTCACCCAGAAAGAACTGACAACCAAAGATGCTGTTTATTTAATGGAACAGGAGAAATGGGGGAAGGAGAGACAAGGGCTGGCTGGAGAAAAGGAGGGTTTGGCCAAGAAGAATGGGCAACTGCAGAACCAATTGGACGTCACACAGGAAGAACTTAAAATCAAAGATACTCTTCATTTAATGGATCAAGAGAAATGTGGGAAGGAGAGACAAGGATTCTGTGTGGACATGGAGGCTTTGACTAAGAAGTATGTGCAACTTCAGAACAAACAGGACCTCACCCTGGAAGAGGTAAGAACCAAAGAGTCTAATTGGAAAATAGAGGAGGAAAAATGGGGAAAGGAGATACAAGCACTTTCTGGACAAAATGAGGCTTTATCTAAAAAGAATGGGCTACTCCAGAAGCAATTGGAATTCACTCATGATGAACTGAGAACTAAAGATATTAATTTATTAATGGAGAAGGATAAATGGGGGAAGGAGAGACATGGAATAGCAGCAGAAAAGGAGGATTTGAGTAAGAAAATGTGGCAACTGCAGAACCAACTGCACATCACCCAGGAAGAATTGAAAAAGAAAGATGTCCTTCGTTTAATGGAGGAGGAGAAGTGGAGAAAGCAGATACAGGGATTAGCTGGAGAAAAGGAGGCTTTCGCTAAAATGAATGGGCAACTTCAGAATCAACTGGAACTCATCCAGGAAGAACTGAGAGCTAAAGAAAGTCATTGGTCAACGGAAGAGGCAAAATGGGGGAAGGAAAGACAGAGACAAGCTGAAGAAAAAGAGGCTTTAGCTAAGAAGAACGGGCAATTGCAGAACCTACTTCACCTCACACAGGAAGAACTGAAAATCAAAGATGCTCATTGGTCAATGGAGGAGGATAACTGGGAAAATGAGAGACAGGGATTAGCTGGAGAAAAGGAGGGTTTGGCTAAGCTGAATGGGCATCTTCAGAACCAACTTGGGCAACTTCAAAACCAACTGGATCTCACCCAGGACGAATTGAGAACCAAAGGCATTAAATGTGGGAAAGAGATACAGAGATTAACTGTAGAAAAGGAGGATTTGGCAAAGATGAATTGGCAACTGCAGAACCAACTTAACCTCACCCATGAAGAACTGAGAAACAAAGATGTTCATTGGTTAATGGAAAAGGATAAATCGGACAAGGAAATACAGGAAGTATTCGGAGAAAGGGAGGCTTTTGCTAAAATAAATGGGAAACTTCAGAATCAATTGAACCTCACCCAGGAAGAACTGAGAACCAAAGATGCTCTTTGGTTAATGGAGGAGGAGAAATGGGAGAAGGACAGAAAGGTATTATCAGAAGAAAAGGAGGCGTTGGCCAAGAAGAATGGGAAACTGCAGAACCAACTGGACGTTACCCAAGAAGAACTGAAAATCAAAGATGCTCTTTCTTTAATGGAGCAGGAGAAATGGGGGAAGGAATTACAGCTATTTGCTGGGGAAAATGAAACTTTGGTCAAGTACAATTATCAAATGCAGAAGAAACTGGAATTCACCCAGGATGATATGAAAAACAAAGAGAAATGGGTTAAAGAAATGCAGGTACTTGCTGGAGAAAAAGAAGCTTTGACCAAGAAGAATGGGCAACTGCAGAAGAAACTGGACCTCGCCCAGGATGAACTGAAAAAGAATGAGAAATGGGGAAAGGAAATACAGTTACTTGCTGTAGAAAAAGATGCTTTGACCAAGAAGAATGGCCAACAGCAGAGGGAACTGGACCTCACCCATAATGAACTGAAAAAGAATGGGCAACTTCAGAAGCAACTGGTCCTCACTCAAGAAGAACTGAAAACCAAAGATGCTCTTTGGTTAATGGAGGGGGATAAATGGGTGAAGGAGAGACAGGCACTAGCTGGTGAAAAGGAGGCTTTGGCTAAGAAGTATGACCAACTGCAGAACCGACTGGGCCAGATAAAGGAAGAGCTGGAAACTAAAGACAATCGTTGGTTCATGAAATTCAACAAGGATAAAGATGAATGGGAGAAGCAGAGACATGCACTAACAGCAAAAATTGAAGCTTTTGATCAGAAAAATGGGCAACTCCAAATCCAAATTGAACTCATCCAGGAAGAACTTCGAAGCAAACAGCACAATTGGCTAATGGAGAAGGACAAGTGGGGCACAGAGAGACAGGGGATAGCTACAGAAAAGGAGGCTTTGGCTCAGAGGAATGGACAATTGCAGAACCAACTTGAACTCACTCAGGAATTACTGAGAACCAGATATGCTCAGCGGTTAGTGGACGAGGGGAAATTGAGGAAGGAGAAGCAAGGACTAGCGGGAGAAAATTAGGATTTGGACAAGAATGGGCAATTTCAAAAGCATCTGGAGTGAACTGAAATTCATAGACTCTCCAGATCCATGCAAGCAGATACAGACTACCAGGACAAAAGGAGCCTTTGGCTAAGTTGAATGGACAAGACTTTAGTTCAGTGGTTCAATATCCAGGTCCTTTACTTCCCCTCACAAGCCAATTTACATAGTTGCTGCTCTGAAATATTATGTTTCTTATTCTGTATTGTTTATATCATTTAGAAAACATCTAATTTCATGCCTTATAGCATATTTTACATTGAACTCATTTGCACAAATACGATAATGATCTTCTTCCCATGGAGAAATAATCTAAACAGAAGAAGCTTATGGCTATTAGAATAGTATAACCTTAAAGTAGGACAAGGATACATTTCATTAATACAACAGGTTGGAACTGCAAACTCTAATTGGGTGTGGTTATTAATCACAAAACAGCAATCAAAGGTCAAACATTTGCTGCAGATAACAATAATGGTTCAATTCTAAAATACAGTATGGACTGTGCTCAAGTGATCTGCGATTAGTGAATCAAGTTATTTTCTGGGCCCCTTATACAGCTCTTAGCGTAACATTAACCTTTTTGTTATTTTCTTTTTTCTTTATTTCTTTTTTGTAATTTTACCATTTTAAATACATTGCAAGTCTACATTGCAAATCCCCTCCCCATGGTTATTATGCAGTTTCCCCATTTATACACACACACACACACACACACACACACACACACACACACACACACACACACACACACACACACACACACACACACACACACCTGCTGAATACAATGCATTGATATATATATATATATATATATTTTTTTTTTTATTATTATATATTTTTTTTATATTTATTTATGTATTTTTTATTTTGAAATCAAGCTATTAGTGTTTCCCCTCAACACTGGTAGGACATTGTCTAACTGCCATGGATAATAGATGAGCAACCAACAATGTGTTTTTTTCTTCTTTTTTTTCTAGTTTTTGAAGCGGTGAAAACCGCTTCCAATGAGTGGCTTTGTGTGTCCCACGCCCATATTTGGTCATTTCAGTCCAGAATGAACAGGTTTTCTCAAAAACAAAATGTGTTTAATGTCCATATATGGTCATCTCAGTCCAGAATGAACAGGCTTTTTCAAAAACAAAATGTATGTCACCTCATGTCCATATATGGTCACTCCAGTCCAGAATGAACAGGTTTTTTCAGTCCTGTACGTCCAGAATATCAGTCCAGAATGAATAGGCTTTTTCAAAAAGCAAAATGTGTGTCCCATGTCCATATATGGCCATTTCAGTTCAGAATGAACAGGTTTTATCTGTCCTGTATGTCCAGAATATGTGTGTAGTGTCCCTCCCGGTCTGATGAATGGATACTTTGAGGATTGGTCAAGCTTCACATGATAATTCGGCCCTCCATTCTTTATATATTCATTCAGAATATATAAAGAATGTAGAATTCAGAATATATAAAGAATGAATAGATCACAGAGTCCATAACTGTATAGATGTATAGATCACAGAGTTCATAACTCTAGAACACATAGAATAAAAGTTCACCGCTTCACTTCGAACCGAGGTTTGATTTTTTTTTTACCTACCAAATGATTAGACTCTGTTGCAGTTGAGATCTACATGGAACAATGCTGGCTCTAGTTTTGATCACACAACTTAATGACATTTCAGAAAGCTTGTCAGAACTACTTTTGTCAGAACAGAACCCTGACTATTAGACGACGATTTTGCTATTGCATATTGTATGACATTGTCACTTGCCAGAAATAAAGATCTGTGAAAGGGGGACACACACCGGCTGCGGAAGGTGCACATCAAAATATCCACCTTCATTATTTTCAATGAACATACGCATCTGTGCGTTTTGCGCCTCGCCCGCCTATTTTCGGCAAGAGACATCGTGGTACTAGAGTGTAAATGTGACTTGCCCTCTGCTTTCTTACAGTGTGGGCACAGTGCACGCACTAGCTGTTTCCTCTCGCCAATGCTTACATTCTTCTAGTAATCTAGGAATCTTGTTTTATTTTTCCTTTGAGAAACTACGATCAGCTACATGGATACTTGTACTCACCGGGACTGTATGTTCTTTGTGTGTGTGTGTGTGTGTGTGTGTGTGTGTGTGTGTGTGTGTGTGTGTGTGTGTGTGTGTGTGTGTGTGTGTGTGTGTGTATGTATATATGTATGTATACATACATGTATATGTATAGATAGATAGATTGATAGATTGATTGATTTAATTTTCCTTTTACCTGCAGTGCATGAACCAGGCCTAGCTTTCAGCACAGTTCTATACTGCAGTCACTGGATACGTGGCACTTAGATTACATTGTCATATGAAACATTGCTTTTCTTGTTATCCCAGAAATTGATATGCGGTTACGGCTTGCTCACAAACATTTCTTTTAATAGATTTTATTTATAGTATGTTGTTTTTAGTTCCCTTGTAAAAATATTTTTTTCTAAAGCTTATTCTTTTGTAGATGGTGTGTAGATGGTGTTTATTCAAATCAATAAAATTAACATTTCGCAATGCAATACAGAACAGTATTGCATTGCGAAATGTTAATTTTATTGATTGTTAGTTCATTCTCTCCAGCCGTACCAGTGTCCCATTGACATATTATGTCCATTGTTGTTTTTATTATTTTTTATTATTATTAGTTATTGTATTTGTTCAGATATGTTTTTGCCAGCAAGGTCAACCTTTTGACTGAAATAAGGCTGGATATCTTGGATAATATAATGTCCAATCAGACATGACTGATCATGCTTCACTTGACATCACAATATATAATTGTGGGCTCGCTGAAAGTGAGCACACATGATCTTCATTATTTCTTTATTATGTATATCAGTCAGTCAAGTTCTCCTCAAAACGTTGTACCGACAGTACAAAGGCAGAGCCCTTAGCGAATGAGGTGCAGCCAAAGGGTAGATCTTTGTGCCCATACATTGTGTTACATGCGAGCCCACACTGTTTCGTAGGAACAGTATTTCTAGTTGTTGTTAACCTTTTTTGTAATATAAATACAAGACAGAATTCAAGAAGGGGACTTTCTATTAAACCCATGGATTACAAGTGTGCAAATGGAGAGTCTAGTCGGCAGCGTTCCTCCTACCCGGGCTGGCCCAAAGGCCTCGTCAAACTCAGACTCAGTTACGGGTGCGCTGCAGTGAGTGCGGCGGCTCTCCTTTCTATGTGCCTCGAGAGTATGATATGCTTGGCCGTGACACACCAACACACCTGGTGGTTGGTGAACCTCCTCTTAGTCTAGCGTAGTTGGTTCATTCCCTCTGTCTTGTGTGGCGTCATTCCCAGTGGATTCCTCATGACTCGCGTCAGTACAACCACACTTGCAATTTCCAAGAATTGCAGCTTTCTAGTTGTGGGCTCGTCTGAAAGGCGAGACCAGTATGTTATATCTTCATTATTTATAGAGTGAGTTCCATCGCAGACAGACAGTACAAAGGCAGGGCCCTTAGCCAGTGAGGTGCGGAAAATCTGGGAGTGATGTTGGAGTATTGGTTGAGCTTCACATAACAGTTAGCACGCTGCATAATATAGTACGAGCGAGCCCACACTGTTTCGTAGGAACAGTATCTCTAGTTATTTTACTATTATTATACATAATAACAATAGTAGTAGTAGTGATTGTCCATTGTAAGAGAGAGAGAGAGAGAGAGAGAGAGAGAGAGAGAGAGAGAGAGAGAGAGAGAGAGAGAGAGAGAGAGAGAGAGAGAGAGAGACCGGAAACTGAATCTGTCTCCTGTTTTTTCCCTGGGGAGTGTATGCATGTAGCAACAATTTAGTGCATTGTATTTGTTTTATTTTTGTTTTCTATGAACGCTGACTGAGATTTGTTTCAGACAGATGGCCCAGCAAATTAAGTTTAGGATTGTTTACCTCTAATGTGAAACGTGAAACGTGCGTGCCAGTTAATTTTACAGTACATTTTTTAGCTAAATGTAAGCCAGGCACACATACTTTGTTAGTGGGAAGTTTAACTTACCTATAGGCCTATTTTAGCGCAGCATGACTGACGACCGTAGAGGTAATGAACGTGACACGAGGCATGCCAATTCCTTTAAGCGGTCACAGCTGTTTAATTTTATTGTGGACTGGACATTGCCTCATGAAAAAATATGGTTACTTTACAAACTATACAAAATAACACAAACTCAGCCAGACACATGCATACAGAGATTTAGCTTTTTTATTGATAGATATATTATGTCATAATTTATTTCCTGCATTATTATTTCAGAAATTAACTAGAAAAATCTCACCCAATGTGAAGTGAGCGGTGGTCGTGCTTGCATAACGTCTTCAATTGGTGATGTAATACAGGCTACACACACACGCACATTGCTATGGAAAAACGCTGAGGAAAACAAATTGTTATGGCAAAACGCTGAGGAAAAGCGGCTACAGATAGCTCTAGGATGTAATTGGTGATGTAATATGGCTACACACACACACACACACACACACACACACACACACACACACACACACACACACACACACACACACACACACACACACACACACACACACACACATATTGCTATGGCAAAACGCTGAGGAAAACACATTGCTATGGCAAAACGCTGAGGAAAAGTGGCTACAGATAGTGGCTACAGATAATTGGTGATGTAATATGATTTAATATGGCTACGCGCACACACATATTGCTATGGCAAAATGCTGAGGAAAACACATTGCTATGGCAAAACGCTGAGGAAAAGTGGCTACAGATAGTGGCTACAGATAATTGGTGATGTAATATGATGTAATATGTCTACGCACACACACATATTGCTATGGCAAAACGCTGAGGAAAACACATTGCTATGGCAAAATACTGAGGAAAAGTGGCTACAGACACACGCATAGCCACTCTTAGGAGCGGTTTACCACCGCTCAAAAATACTGTTCCTATGAAACAGTGTGGGCTCACAAGTAACACCCCTTTGGCTGCACCTCAATTGGCTAAGGGCCCTGCCTTTGTACTGTCGAGGAGAACTTGACTGATAGATAAATGAATGCCCTACTTTATACTGTACTTCAGTGTCACACAAAAGCATCAAAGGTAGGCTGCACCTCATTGGCTAAGGGCCCTACTTTTGTACTGTCAAGGAGAACTTGACTGATAGATAATTAATGAAGATAACATACGTGTCCACAATTAATAATTATAATATTTGATTGATCCAAATCAAATATAATTAAAGGTTACATTCAAATGATTAGTTCACCAGTTTTTTCAGTATTTGGCTGAAGCTCCACATGTGTTGGGTTGTCAGTTTAGTGACTTTAGTGACTTAGTGACTCACTGAACTGTAAAAGTGTGTACATTACACAGAACTACACACATTTTGTGCCATTAATTCACATTAATTTAAACTGCTGTTTACAGTAAGAGTACATCCACACAGAGCTTGAATATAAAGAAGCAATAAAACAACATCTTTCTGAACAAGGTTGATTTGTCCCAGCAAATAAAATCATCCACCTGTACGATTGAGGCAACACCAAATCAAAATCGTTTGATGAATAATCACTTCATATTGTGTTTATTTACGTTGCTACAGTTGTGTTGCAACCGTAACAGGGGAAAAGACTAGAGGTTGGCAAGAGCAGTGATCCATTTGAGACCTATTTAAATAGTACTGAAAATAGCCAATCTACAAGCTCACAATGTGTCGCATTGCGACTGTACCTCATATTTCATTAAAGTATCTTTATTGAAATGTTTATTTGATAAACGTACTCACCTACTAAAAGTTGATTAGATGCGGCCATGTCTCTTTCGGGGAAATTTCGCTATGTCTATGTCCCATTATTTCGACTTCGGGTGTCGGCAGGTTAGCTACTCACCAGCGTCGGCAGGTTAGCATTCACCTGTGTCGAAATACTGGGATGTAGAACAAATGTTATGTTGAAATATCAACACGCTCCCGTCTCTTTCTCTGTTTCTCTCTTGCTTACTCACTCTTTCACTTCAATGCATTCGTGTGTATCATCGTCCTTTGATTGGGTGGCGACATTTGTTTCACAAGATTTTCTTGTTACTTGCAGGGGAGGCCACATGGAGGCTGTCGTCTTCCCTCCCAGAAATATTATTCTAAAGTAGCAATGCTCTAAACAGTATAGAGTAAAGTTTAAGGAAATACTCAACCCACATCTGGATTTACAAGCAAGCGAGTTTGTTCATACTAGCATTATTTTGAACGGAGATTTGAGCTTTGGTGTATGTACATTTGCTCAATTTTAACAAAAATTCAAGCGACAGCGTTAGTTTATGCAGGATATGGGAGTCGTCGCCCAGCTGTTGTCAGATGTCAGTCAGCTCTGTTCTCATTCCTCACTCTCTTATCTGCTGGTCATTACGTCACACTGGCATACACCAATCAAAGCGCTCACTCAGTGGGAAGGCTACTTTAAATACGGCTCTCTCTCTCTACCTATGCTTGGTTCTGAAGCTTCAGAATCTTTCGCTGCTAGCTGCCTCCTCCTCCACCTAGCTCCACCTAGCACGATCAGTCCGGGTAAGCTCAAATACTTGTGATTGTCTGATTACGTTGATTGTCTGATTAACACGTTGCAAGCCGCGGCAGAACCCTCTGAACAGAGGTAGCGCCGAAGAAATAAGCCATTTATTTACAAACATGTTTTAAAAAAACAAAGCCCACATGATAACAACACGTAATGGAGTGCTCGATACAGCGTACATATTCATCCTGCAGAGGTCGGCGATCTTACTTTGGCGAGGCGGAGGGGAGATCAATTCCATTCGTTTACGTGCGGCGAAGCAGGGAAAGGAGCGATAGAGAAGCGGCGCCCGAACGTGATTGAAACCGCGATCCACGAACAGAGACAAAGAGTAGCCATCTTGTGTGTCCTTCTTGTTGATTTTCAACACTGGGGAGAGTTCATGGCCACTCCCAGTGTTGTAGTGGGGGGGGCACGCGTGGGCACGGCGTGCCCACACTTCTCTCACGTCGCGTGCACGCGCATTGACGCGCGTGCACAAGTGATGCGCGTGCCGGCAGGCTGGCTGCTGGTCTGTCATCAAGTACCTACAGTACCGCAGACAGAGTGCAGAAGCCAGGCAAGTACAGAGCAGATCGTCCACCGATTGGTTGTAATATTGCCATGACAACCAACAAGGCAACAACCAACCAACCAGCAAGCTGACTGCCCCTTCGGGCTATGGGATAAGACCTATGGATAAGACTCACTGACCAACCAACCAACCAACTATGTGTCTGTGTTTACTTCTTCAAACGTTAAGCGGTTCATAGCCTGCAGCAGTTTGTTTGTTTGTTTGTTGTGAATTTTTGTTACCTTAATGGATTATCTACCCAAGTATTTTACCAGCACTGTCTGTACAACGGCAACGTGGTGCTACACGTGAGTAAATAAACATGTCTTATTCTTATTGGAGGGCTGGTTAGGTAAGACATAATGCCTATATTAACTATTATATTAAGCCTAAAACGGTTCTGTTATGCCGCCTAGCCCTGAATACAGGACTATGAGAGTCCTGTATTCAGGGCTATTATGCCGCCGTGCATTAACCATGTGAATTGTGAAATATCTCTTGTGAAAAGTCTTTAGGAAATATTGATATTATATTACAGGTCGTTCTGACCCAGCAATTGGTTGAAATAGGCTCGCCTGCCGTGCTGAAATGAGCATGATTGACACAGCAGATGGTAATAGAATATTTGAGAATGGATTAATGAATTGGAAATATCAGTTGTGCAGCTATTTTGCATGGTTTAGCTGATGATCTGGTCATCAAATTATTGGTTGAGAATGAGAACCACTGGTCTATATCAACTTGTTGCACTAACTAGCATTGACTGCTATGGTCACTTTTGATTTGGACACTGTACTATTTAAGTTTAAAGTCATTCGATTGAAAGTTATTGCTCTACATGCGAGCATCTCGCTGCGGCCGTTTTGTTAGGCGACAGACAGGGAGTGCACAGAATGTTAGAGAGGCATGGGCTGAAGGGCCTTTTGGTGGACAATTCTGTTGATAAAGTTAAGGGCTCCAGCCCCCTTTGCTGTATGTGCGCACGTGCCTGGCGGCAGCGCATGAAGGCTTTATTAGAAGTTTGCATAGGAAAAAATCACATTACATCACATTACAGAACCGTTTTAAAACGTCACGCGATGCGCGTGCACATTGGCGCGCGTGCCGTGCACGCGCATTGGCGCGCGTGCATGAATGTGCGTGCACGCGCGTGCGTCGGTGCGTGCCCACACTTCCAAATTTAGCACTACAACACTGGCCACTCCTGGCCAGCCATCCATCCAGAATGTGAGTCAACGGCGTGGCCTGCTGGATATTACGAGTATCACACCCAGCACCAGAAAATGACTGTGAGAGCATATTAACCGTTTCAGATAGCTCCAAAAAGACACAGAGAAGAATTTCCGATGTTTTTTTTTTTTATTATTATCATTTATATCAAAAGTCCGGGAATAGACGTGTGGCTGATGGGACCCAGTAGGAAGTCCGAGGGAGTACGACCAGGCTTAGAAGGTGTTAAGTTCACATGTCAATGTATTGTGAAGCTCAAATACTGTGATTTTGTCTAAATTACATGTCATGTATTGCTATTGTTCTGCTATTGTATCCCTATGGGGGGTATTGCTTAGCTTTCCCTGATTTTGCTAAGCATGCTCAAAAAGCTTACACAAAATTCAGGGAACATCTCCGAACACGGAACCCTTTAAACGCCAAGAATAACTGTATTCCATTTATGCAATAAATGGTTAAATCTACTTTGGCGTGAATGTTCCTGACTAGGATAACAGAAAACTTCATTGCATCACCATAGGCTGCCTGAAAGTCCATATTTGGGCAGTGATTTATGCAAATTTGTGTTACGTCATGCCCCATGGAATATAAGCGTTTAATGGCACTTATTTGAACATTTGAAAGAAATAATGCTTTCTGATAGCACTTATAGTTAATTAGCTATTATAAAGATATTTTAGATAAGAACATTAATTTTGTATGGTGCAGAATTTATTTAATAGTGTAGAGGTACTGCATTGTTGTATTTAAAGTAACAGGAAATATTTCATTTGTACATTTCACTTTGCGTTGCACAGAATAAGTGACATGCTCTTCAGAAACAGCAGATGACAACAGGCCAGGCAACAGCCGTGTACTCGTTTCAGCCAAGAGACACACCTCACAAAACGAGTAAAGATGTTACATTCAAATGAAGTCTCGATGCAACACTATTCAGAGAACATCAGGGAAAAGATACTTTCACAGCAGCGGAGTTGGCACAAGGAGCAAACTAAACTGGTTGACAAGCTACTCTCTGCAGAGCAAAGAATTAAAGCCATGGAGGAAGAGAGTACATTGAAAAAGTGCCAGGAGACAGAAAAGACCTTTAAAGAGTATGAGTTCGAGGCAATGGAAAAAACACTCCTACAAATCCAAAAGCTGGTGGATGAGAAAGATAAAGTGATCAATGACCTTAAAGAGCGAGTCAATAGTCAACTCCACAATGGGTGTGAGGAAAAAAAGGTACTATGTGGAGAAAAGGAGGCTTTGAATAAAAGGAATGAGGAACTCCAGGTCCAACTGCACCTCATCCAGGACGAACTTCGGTTAATGCGGGAGAAATGGGTAAAAGAGAAACAGGGACAAGCTGCAGAAAAGGACGCATTAGATAAGAAGAATGGGGAACTGCAGAACCAACTAGAACTCACCCAAGATAACCTGACATCCAAAAATGCTCTCAGGTTCAGAGAGGAGGAGAAATGGGGGAAGGAGAGAAAGGAACTTGTTGGAGAAAAGGAGGCATTGGATAAGAAAAATTTGAATCTAAAGAATCAACTGAACCTCACCCAGGATGAACTGAGAACCAAAAAGAATCGGTGGTTTATAGAGGAGGATAAATGGCGAAAGGAGAGACAGGGACTAGTTGGAGAAAAGGAGGCATTGGCTAAGACGAACGTGCTACTCCAGAACCAACTGGATCTCACCAAGGAAGAATTGAAGAAAAAACATGTTACTTGGCTAATAGAGAAGGCAGATTGGGGAAAAGAGAGACTTGGATTAGCTGGGGAAAAGGAGGTGCTGTGTAGGAGAATTGAGCAACTGCAGAACCAACTGGACCTCACCCAAAAAGAACTGAGATCGAAAAACACCCTTTGGTTGATGGAGGAGGAGAAATGGGGGAATGAGAGAAAGGGACTGGTTGAAAAAAAGGAGGCATTGGATAAGAAAATTGAACAACTGGAGAACCAACTCGACCTCACCCAGGAAGAACTGAGATCGAGAACTGCTTTTTGGTTAACAGAGGAAAACAAATGGGGCAAAGAGAGACAGGGCCTAGCTGGAGAAAATGAGGTATTAGCTAAGAAGAATGTGGAACTACAGAACCAACTGGACCACACTCAGGAAGAACTGAGGACCAAACATGTTGTATCATTAAAGAGGGAGGAGAAATGGGGGAAGGAGAGACAGGGACTAGCTGGAGACATGGAGATATTGGCTGAGAAGAATGGCGAACTCCAGACCCAACTGGACCACACCCAGGAAGAACTGAGGACCAAACATGTTTTATCGTTAAAAATGGAGGCAAAATGGGGTAAGGAGAGACAGGGACTAGCTGGAGAAAATGAAGTTTTGGTTGATAAATATGCAAAATTGCATAATCAACTGGACCTCACCCAAGAAGAACTTAAAACCAAATATGCGCATTGGTTAATGGAGCAGGATAAATGGGACAAGGAGAGACAAAGTCTAGTGGGAGAGAAGGACAATTTGGTTAAGACCATTGGGAAACTGCAGAACAAATTGGAACTCATCCAGGAAGAACTGAACACCAAAGAGACTCTTTGGTTAATGGAGGCAGAGAACTGGGGGAAGGAGAGACAGGGACTAGCTGGAGAAAAGGAGATATTGGACAAGAAAAATAACAAACTCCAGAACCAACTGGACCTCGCCCATGAAGAACTGAGATCCAAAAATGATATTTGGTTAATGGAGGAAGTGGAATGGGGGAAGGAGAGACAGGGACTAGCTGGAGAAAATGAGGCTTTGGTAAAACAGAATGGGGATCTGCAGAGAGAGCTGAACCTCATCCAGAAAGAACTGACATGTTGGTTATTGAAGGAGGATGAATGGGGGAAAGAGAGACAGGGACTAGCTGGAGAAAAGGTTGTTTTGGTTAGAAAGAATGAGGAAATGCAGAACCAAATAGACCTCAATCAGGAAGAACTAAGGGCAAAAGATATGTTTTGGTTAATGGAGCAGGAGAAATGGGGAAAAGAGAGACAAGAACTAGCCAGAGAAAATGAGTCTTTGGACAAGAAGTATGCTCAACTCCATAACCAGCTGAATTTCCTTGAGGAAGAACTGAGAACCAAAGAGACTCATTGGTCAAGGGAGCGGGATATATTCAGGGAGGAGAGGCAGAGACTTGTCAGAGAAAAGGATGCTTTGGCCAAAAAAAATGAGAAAGTTCGGAACCAACTGAACCTCGCCTGGGAAGAACTGAAAACAAAAGATGTTAATTTGTCAATGGAGAAGGAGAAATGGGGGAAAGAGAGACAGGGACTAGCTAGAGTAAAGGAGGCATTAACTGAGAAGAATGGGGAACTACAGAAACAAGTGGACCTCACCCAGAAAGAACTGAGGACCACAAATTCTTTCTGGTTAATTGAGGAAGAGAAATGGGGCGAGGAGAGACAGGTGCTATCTGATGAAAAGGAAACTTTGGCTAAAAAGAATGGGCAACTCCAGGGTCAACTGGACCTCACCCAGGAAGAACTGAGATCGAAAAATGATCTTTGGTTAACGGAGGCGGAGAAATGGGGGAAGGAGAGACAAGAACTAGCTGGAGAAAATCAGATCTTGGCCAAGAAGAATGGGCAACTCCAGAATCAATTAGACCTCACACAGGAAGAACTGATATGCAAAAATTATCTTTGGTTAGTGGAGGCGGAGAAATGGGGGAAGGAGAGACGGGGGCTAGTCGAAGAAAGGAATGCATTGGATGAGCAAATGCAGAACCAAATGGACCTCACCCAGGAAGAACTAAGATCCAGACACACTCTTTGGTTAATGGAGGAGGAGAAATGGGAGAAGGAGAGACAGGGACTAGCTGCAGAAAAAGAGGCATTGGTTAAGAAGAATGGACAACTGCAGAACCAACTGGACCTCACCCAGATGGAACTGAGATCCAAAACTGTTCTTTGGTTAACAGATGAGGATAAATGGGAGAAAGAGAGACAGGGACTAGCTGGAGAAAACGAGTCGTTGGCTAAGACAAAGGAGCAACTCCAAAACCAATTGTTCATCATCCAGGAGGAAATGGGGAAAAAAGAGAATCATTGGTTAAGGGAGGAGGAGAAATGGTGCATGGCGACACAGCGACTAGCTGAAGAAAAGGAGGGCTTGATTAAGAAGAATGGGCAACTGAAGAAACAATTGGACCTCACCCAGGATGAACTGAGGACCATAAGTGGTCTTTGGTCACCTGAGGAGGAGAAATGGTCCACGGAGAGACAAGGACTAGCTAGAGAAAAGGATGCTTTGGCTAACAATGTGCAAGTCCAGAACCAACTGGAACTCGCCCAGGAAGAAAGTTCCAAACACCCATGGTTAACTGAGCAGGAGAAATGGGGGAAGGAGCGACAGGGACTAGCTGGGGAAATTGAGGCTTTGAAGAAGAATGGCAAACTGCATATCCACCTCGCCCAGAGAGAATTCATAACCCAAGATGTTCATTCATTAATGGAGGGGACACACGGTAAGGAGAGACATGTACTAGCTAGGGAAATTGATGCTTTGGCTAATAATAATGGGCCACTTCGTCATAAGCTGCACAGCTTCATGGAAGAACTGAAGAACAAACAAAACATGGTTGAAGGAGGAGGAGAAATAGGGAAAGTTTAGACCGGGACAAACGGAGTATAATGGGCAACTCCAAAACCAACTGGACCTCACCCAGGAAGAACTGAGGACCAAGGATACTCTCTGATTAATGGATAAAAAGAGAAATGGTCGAAGGATAGATACAGGGAACCGCACAAGAAAAAGAGGCTTTGTTTAAGGAGACTGCACAACTAACCAACTTACTTGATCTCACAAAGGATGAATTGACAACCAATGTGACTTGTTGAGTTGGTCTTGGAGAAAAACACTCAGTTTTGCTGCCGTTGACGATCCTCACCAGCATTTAAAGGGTTAAAATCATGGTGCCATAGTAAATCCATTGAGAGGTCCAAAAAAAGACTTAATTTACTCAAAAAAAGACGTTTTAATCCCAAAGCTGGCATGTTTACTGCACAAACAAGGCTCGGCTGGTGGCCGCCATGACACACTGTCACGTGACTAGATGACGTAATCGTTGATGTCATTCACCATTCTATCAGTGCAAAGACAACCGTGCAAAGACAACCCCATCCAGCCCTTCACAGTAATAGCGTCTGCTAATGGAGGGAGCGGCGCGGCAGCAAGGAAAATTTAACCCTTCATATTAAGTGGGAGCATTAGTGTTAAGGCAACCTTGGCCATGAAAAAATATAAAGATCTTTAAAAACATACAGTATGTGCATCCTGAGTGTCATTCATTATGTTCGCATGCATGCATAAACATAAAAAATAAACATATAAAAATAAAACAATAATCAACATCTTTTTTTCTTATTAACATGACACAAATTATGCAGATGACTTGAACGCTGGCTATTGCCCGGAAATGATGTGACAATCGGGCTTACAAAAAAATCAAAGAAATAACATGTTTTTCTAAACCAGCACTCATGTATGGTCACATGGTTCACATGTGCATACATGCACACACACATATGCACACAAATAATATTTATAGCACACAAACGTGCCTTTGAAACATCAAATCTTACCTGCCTTGTTGACAGATTTTAAGTGTGTTGCTGTTGTTTGTTGCTTTAAAACTCGTACCTTTCAAAAGTGTACCACACATGGTCTGTTCTGCAACTCTACCGTGTTCTAGTGTTTACTGTTATCTTCCAGGAACTGAACATAATCTCCATAATCCAGAAATTGCTGTGAAATAATTGGTCCACTGGAGTGAACCGAGTTGTCACCATTCTGTCTTTACAACATTTAACTAGTCTCGTTATGACAGGCGATGCTACAGTACATCCCAGGACAGTACAGCGTACAGTTTGCTCACTAGTTGTCAGGAAGCTGTGTTAGGACAAATATTGTGTCCAGAGCACTCGCACAACGTGTTTATTGATGCCTGAAATGTTAGACCATATTGAACTGCTGTTGTGCTCAAAGATCATATCATCTGTGTTATTAGCACAAATAGTCTAGCTCAAAGAACTGTCAACACGGACCTCAAATGACTGTGGTAGTAAACACACATGAGGAGGATAAAAAGAACAGCGCTCCTCTCCGAAGGTCAAACAAGATTTTTTGTTTGTTTTTTTGTTTTTTTACACATTTGTTTAAAATATTGTGTGTTGTCGTTTAGTGGTGTAGCGTTGTACCACTGTTTAAGTCACAGTTCTCCTACTGATCTGAGCTCTGATTCATTAGCAATTCATTGCAACGGTAGGTCACAGTTAACTACAGTATGAGAACCGTCACATCTTGTCCGTAGATCGTATCGTATGCCCGTAATGCCTCAGTTTCTATAGTCTATAGCTGTCCGTCATTTGACAGAATGTGATGTCACAATGTGATGTCACGGATATCCTAAACCCTGGATCTCAGTGACACATTCACATTCCATCCTAGTCCCTTGTATGCCCATATATGGAGTACATTGGTACATTTGAACAAAAGAACATTTTTCAGTAGAACCGCTGCTCCAACCAATATGCCCATAAAAGGGGACAAGGAATGAGAGACAGATACTGACATGTACAGACCCATGTCTGGGGTCTCACAGCATGCAGTTGGTTCTACAGACAGGGATCTCCATATATGGGCATCAAAGGGATTGTATTTATGATGTCAGACGTCATAGACGTCATAGGACTTTCACGTAACCCCTAACCCCTAGTTAGACCCCTCACATGCTACTTAAAGAAGATTTTTGGGGGGTCTTTTTTTCCTGTATAGTAAGTGAATGGACCCAAACTTGAACCCCCTAAATTTACCTTGATCCACTAAATATATAATTCACAACTTTTAATATGTTATTTGGATGACCCTAAGGATCATAGAAAACCTTGAACCATTACTATTGCAATTTATTTTGGGTCAAACCTTAGATTGACTAGCCTACTATGTTCTTACCAGCTTCCCCTGCCGTAACTGTACTTGCACAATGTACAGTTGTATGAAAGAACATTTTTTTGTAGAATTGCCCATCCAACCAGTATGCCCATATCTCCATAAATGGATCTCCATATATGGGTATCAGGGATCTCCATATATGGGTATCAGGGATCTCCATATATGGGTAACTGCATGTTCCGATATATATTAATAATGAATTCCGTCCTGTGCGAATTACATCCTGTTCGACCTCGCCCTCGGCTTGCAATTTAGGGCGAGTTCGCTTTTCACCCGCGTCTTAATGGTAATGATTATACTATTGCTCATAGATTTCAACTAAAACATAGAGTGTAAACTTCGAAATCCTCCAGCTGTCTCCCAGGGCCAAATCAGAACAGCAGCATGCTCCCCCATCAAACAGGTGTGATTGTGAAGCAATCATGTTGTTAAGTTAATTGCATTACATTCTTAACTGTGGGGAGGAGCAGTGGTAGAATGAGGGTGGAATGAGGAATACATCAGACCAGATGCTGAGATCACAGCTTTTAATGGACATGTGTGTTGCAGACCAGGGGTCTTCAACAGGGGGTCCTCCAAATCGTTGTGTGATAGGAACCTTTCTTTTTTTACATTAACCTTAGCATTCCTATTTGGAGGAGAACTTTAGCCAAACATAGCAGATCTACAAGCTCTCCGTGCCTCGTGGTGCGAGGCGTTGAGAGCTTGTAGATCAGCTGTTTTTGGCAAAGAGGTTTGGTGTAGAGGAAAAGAAGCAGACTAATTAAAGAGTGAAAGGTCACGTTTACTAATTATAGACGGTTTAAGTGGCTAAATATCTGAAAATACACATTATCATGAATACACAATGATAGTGCTGTCCAACAAGTCAATGAAACTATGTCAAAGTTGAATCAGCAAAATAATTTTATACCGTATATAGTGGGGGTCCCTGCTTCATCTCTCTGTCAGCTTAGGGGTCCTTAGCTGAAAAACGTTGAAGACCCACTGGTGTAGACTGTACACGTGTTTAGCCCTACAGTCTACAGTGGATTAAAAAAAAATCACACCCATGTGAAGTGAGTGGTGCTGCTGATGATGATAGACCCACAGATGTGGCTTTGTGTGTATGACCATGTGTTTTTCCAAGGGTTTCCCAATGTTATCAAATACTGATGTCCTACGTTTTCCAAGGGTTTTCCCCTGGTTTCCACTCCAGACAATTGATTTAAATGATAAGGAAGAGGCTGAGAATTAACAAAACAATATATGACTCACTCCTCCATGACCTGCTCAGCATGTACCGGTACGCTCCCCAAACAACACGCACACGCGTACACACGACACGCACACACACACACACACACACACACACACACACACACACACACACACACGCGTACGTGCAGTTTGAGCACGCACGCACACACACACACACACACACACACACACACACACACACACACACACACACACGTTCTGAGTATTATCCTAATCCCCAAAATAGATTGAAGGCCCTAAACAATTCACACTGCAGAATTAGGCAGAGGCAAACACCTTTAGCATTTCTAGCCCTCTCCAGGGCGCCGCCTTTGCCTTTTACAGAGGGCTAATTGAGGGTTTCTTTGTGTGCTGCTTCATTCAACCAAACTACCAAAGATATTTAATTTATGAAGATAGCACAATCTCATTGGATCCACTAGAGTGCGACATTGTACACAAAGCCTAAAAATAGCCTCCTAAGTGGGTGCTGGCTCTGACGGCAAATCTCGCAAACGTCCTGTTTACTGGTACAAGAGTCCTGCGAGAGTGTGTTGCCGGGACAGATAAAGGGCGATAATAAAGTTGATTTTTCTCCTTTTTTGTGTAGCTGAAAAAAGCCACTTTGGTATGACAATTTTGTTGATATTATGTGGCTTGTGAAGATCGGGTCCAATATTTAGTTCAGTGACCATGAAAAAGAATGGTTCAGAAGCTGTGTTCACGTTAGCTCTCTCATTGTAAATGGATAGACTCCAAACATGCTTCCGCATCCTAAAAAGGTATCAAGGTATCCACCTACGTCACGCAGAAAGGGGAAGTACGGGTCTGTCCCGCCCTCTTGCTATCGCCCTCTTGGATTCAACCATACACATAAAAAGGTAGACGCCTCCTTCGGCTCTGGGGCGTCCGTCTTGGAGGATAGGCAAATTTTCCAAGACTATACAGCTGCAGCGCAATCCTTTCAACATAAGACGCTGCAATAAAGTTCAGGAGAGTTTGGACAAGGCAATTCTCTTGAATGCTGCCTTCAAGCATATGGCATGGAAAGACAGCATTTGCATTTCTTTCACCATAGTAAAAAACTGCATTCACGGTCTGGAGAGGGCACTATTTACAGACGGGTAAAGGGCAGGGGCTCAAGGCCCCTTTGATGTCTATGTGTGCACGTGCCTGCTCATTACCCTACTTGCGTTCTCTGTTGGCACTCAAGTAGGGTGCAACCTGATATAAGGCGCAAGTTGGCACCTTGACAGAGTGCAGTCTTGTTGGCTGGGCCTTTAGCCAATGAGGGAGCAGTTCTTGGTGACATCACCACCAACCAACAAGTGCGACCTGATACAAGGCGCAAGTTGGCACGTCGACAGAGTGCAGTCTAGTTAGTGTGGTTGCTATAGGCAACCACACTAATTTTTCTCACCCAACTTTATTCTTATAGAGTAACTTTATGGGTCGATTCACCCTCTAATCAAGAGCCTAACTAATTTCGGATCGGCACTAGGCGAACCTCCCGTGACCTCCCGACTTAATTTCGGTACTCAGCGGTGTCTTCTCATTTATTCAGCCCGGCTCCAAGTTCATATTATTCGGCTGTGAAGCCAAGGAAACAGCGGTTGTGGGAGGGAGACACGCCGGCTTCCAATGCTTGTGTGGCCGTGTATTGAGCGTCGCAGAGCGGATACATTGTCAGCTGGTTCTCGCTCTGGCTGGAGACGAGAGCGATGGACTGGGAGGCGCGCGCCGACCGTTTTAAAGAGAAAAGAAGAGCTTAACCCTTAAGTTCTGTTCAGATTCACTACACCTTCGTTCTGTTCGGGTCATTTTGACCCGGGGGATATTTGGTTTAAAAAAAAAACACTAATATAAATTTTAACTTAACAAATCATCATGATACATTGACTTTGACTCAATACCAAACAATTCATATGATATATATGGTAAATGTTTGCATTTCTGCTTTGCACATTAAACACTGAAAGAAAAATCAGACAATGTTTTTATACTTTTTTTTTTTTTCAACATGCCCATTAATTGAATAATTGTGGTTCAAGAACAGGACATCATTCTCACATAGAGCTGAACACACATGTGAACACACATGAACGTCACATATGAATATACACTTGAACGTACACTCTAGGACAGAGGTTTTCAAACACTGGTCTCAGGGCACCCCTGTAAACAACATTTTCATCCACAGCACCCCTGAATTACAGTGTTACTTTACAGCACCTTATGTTTATGTAAAATAATGTAAAATTTCCCCTAAGATACAGTACAGTCACAAGGAAAACTTCAGATAAGTGAGGGGTGAGGGTGAGGGGTGAGGAGGGGAGGGGTGAGGAGGAGAGGGGGTGAAAGGTGTGTGTGTGTGTGTGTGTGTGTGTGGGGGGGGGGGGGGGGTGAGGGGGATAGGAGGGGGAAGGAGGTGAATTTGTGTCTGTGTTAGTATACATGCTTTCTTTTATTTCTGTGTATCTGGGGTGGCGGGGGGGGGGGGGGGCGGGGGGGGAGGGAGGGAGGGAGGTGGGATTGGGTTGGGTTGGGTTGGGGGGTTTGGAGGGGAGGAGGGGGTAAGGGTGAGGTGAGGGGGGGTGGAAGGGGTTAGGTTAAGGGGTGATTGTGTATCTGTGTTTGTACATGATTCCTTGTATTTCTGTGCATCAGGGGAGGGGGGATTAGGTGGGGGGGGGGGGGGTGGAATGGGGCTTCGGAAGGGGGGTGTTAGAAGTGGGGGTGACTATGTGTCTGTGTTTTGGCATAATACTGTGTATTTCTGTGCATCTGTGCTTCCCGGGTCAAAATGACCCGAACAGCACTTAAGGTTCAAAAAATATGAGGGGGGTGTAGCATGGGTGTAGTGCAAAAATATTTTTTTTACATGTTCATCTCAGAAGAATCTTTAAGGCCAGTGAGTTTCAGGTGGAAAAATGTAAACTTCTACCTTTTTTTTCCAAATGAAAATGTAAAACGGGTCAAAATGACCCGAACAGAACTTAAAGTGATCCCTGACTAATACGACAAATATGCCTTAATACATTATAATTGTCCTCTATAACTACAATGTAAAATTAAAATCACCTCAATTATTTTATTTCTTCTAGAAATAGCTAATCTTTCACTCAATAGGGGAAATGCCCGTCGCAAGTTGATGATGTCATAAATGTCAAGTGTGATCTATCCCTATGGAATTATTGGCATGCATGTGAAAATAAAAACAAACGTAATACTTCCTATGGTTAATATGAGAATCAAATCAATATTTCAAATGTGTTTGTGTTTTGTTTTTTTGCACATGCATGCCATAAAAATGACACATGACATTTATGACATCATCAACTTGCGACAGGCATTTCCCCTACTGAGTGAAAGATTAGCTATTTCTAGAAGAAATAAAATATTTAAGGTGTTTTTAATTTTACATTGTAGTTATAGAGGACAATTATAATGTTTTAAGACATATTTGTCGTATTAGTCAGGGATCACTTTAAGGGTTAAACACAACTTTGCTAGGGTTCCGTGTTGATAGGTTTTCCACAACAAGTTGTGACTAATGACCTGCATGCAGCAAGAGAAGCGGCACGTCTATAATGTGAGCTTGTAGATGAAATGTTTTCGACAGAGCTCGAGCGTTTGTGAGAGTGAGTGAGAGAAGAGACCCGTCACTGGTGCTGCTGCCTGCTGGAGCTGCTGCTCACTGGACCTCCAGTCATTCAGCGTGCAGTGCGAGGGCCAGTCAGATATGTATCCGCCCTGCAACGCTCATTTATCGGCCACAAACGTTGTCATGCCATGGACCTCCAATATTTACAAGCGACTTCGGCACTAGCCGTTAATAAAGTATGAATGGACTCCCCCCGAACTTACCGTTGTCTCTGGTTGATTTTGTCACATTTCCTGGGGCAATTTGCCCAGATCAGGCATGTCAGGCATGTCATGCACGTCATGTGATTTTCAACTGTCCGCCACTAAGGGGCAGTGGTGATCTGCTGCCTTGTTACTGTTTGTATTTCAAATGGTCAGTGGTAAGTACTAGACTACATACTTTATGTTAATCTTTATGCTAGGTGTATGCATGTTTTCTCAAGACAGCTCATTTGAATTGAAAAAAGGGAGAAAAAAAATAAAATAATAGTAATTTGTTTGTTTCCTTAATTTATATATATATATATATATATATATATATATATATATATATACTGCTCAAAGAAATGAAGGGAACAAAATGTTCCCTTAATTTATTTGAATTTATTCGAGTACAGTATACTGTAGTACTGCTCAAAAAATTAAGGGAACATTTTGTTCCCTTCATTTTTTTAGCAGTATATATTATATAGGCCTACACCTATTTCGTCAGGAAATTAAGTATTTTCCCAACCTAGCTGATTTGCTGCCCACAAGGAGCGTGTGAGAAATTAGGGGCTAAGAGTCTTGCTCACGGACACACATTGACATTGCTACCTTGGCCTGGAATCGAACCAGGGCCAACCATAGGCTCTGGTTGGCCCAGAAAATAACTTGATTCACTAATCGCAGATCACTTGAGCACAGTCCATACTGTATTTTAGAATTGAACCATTATTGTTATCTGCAGCAAATGTTTGACCTTTGATTGCTGTTTTGTGATTAATAACCACACCCAATTAGAGTTTGAAGTTCCAACCTGTTGTATTAATGAAATTTATCCTTGTCCTACTTTAAGGTTATACTATTCTAATAGCCATAAGATTCTTCTGTTTAGATTATTTCTCCATGGGAAGTAGATCATTATCGTATTTGTGCAAATGCGTTCAATGTAAAATATGCTATAAGGCATGAAATTAGATGTTTTCTAAATTATATAAACAATACAGAATAAGAAACATAATATTTCAGAGCAGCAACTATGTAAATTGGCTTGTGAGGGGAAGTAAAGGACCTGGATATTGAACCACTGAACTAAAGTCTTGTCCATTCAACTTAGCCAAAGGCTCCTTTTGTCCAGGTAGTCTGTCTCTGCTTACATGGATCTGGAGAGTCTATGAATTTCAGTTCACTCCAGATGCTTTTGAAATTGCCCATTCTTGTCCAAATCCTAATTTTCTCCCGCTAGTCCTTGCTTCTCCTTCCTCAATTTCCCCTTGTCCACTAACCGCTGAGCATATCTGGTTCTCAGTAATTCCTGAGTGAGTTCAAGTTGGTTCTGCAGTTGTCCATTCTTCTGAGCCAAAGCCTCCTTTTCTGTAGCTATCCCCTGTCTCTCTGTGCCCCACTTGTCCTTCTCCATTAGCCAATTGTGCTGTTTGCTTCGAAGTTCTTCCTGGATGAGTTCAATTTGGATTTGGAGTTGCCCATTTTTCTGATCAAAAGCTTCAATTTTTGCTGTTAGTGCATGTCTCTGCTTCTCCCATTCATCTTTATCCTTGTTGAATTTCATGAACCAACATTGTCTTTAGTTTCCAGTTCTTCCTTTATCTGGCCCAGTCGGTTCTGCAGTTGGTCATACTTCTTAGCCAAAGCCTCCTTTTCACCAGCTAGTGCCTGTCTCTCCTTCACCCATTTATCCCCCTCCATTAACCATAGAGCATCTTTGGTTTTCAGTTCTTCTTGAGTGAGGACCAGTTGCTTCTGGAGTTGCCCATTCTTTTTCAGTTCATTATGGGTGAGGTCCAGTTCCCTCTGCTGTTGGCCATTCTTCTTGGTCAAAGCATCTTTTTCTACAGCAAGTACCTGTATTTCCTTTCCCCATTTCTCATTCTTTTTCACTTCATCCTGGGCGAGGTCCAGTTTCTTCTGCAGTTGCCCATTCTTCTTGGTCAAAGCTTCTTTTTCTCCAGCAAGTACCTGCATTTCTTTAACCCATTTCTCTTTGTTTTTCATATCATCCTGGGTGAATTCCAGTTTCTTCTGCATTTGATAATTGTACTTGACCAAAGTTTCATTTTCCCCAGCAAGTAGCTGTAATTCCTTCCCCCATTTCTCCTGCTCCATTAAAGAAAGAGCATCTTTGATTTTCAGTTCTTCTTGGGTAACGTCCAGTTGGTTCTGCAGTTTCCCATTCTTCTTGGCCAACGCCTCCTTTTCTTCTGATGATACCTTTCTCTCCTTCTCCCATTTCTCCTCCTCCATTAACCAAAGAGCATCTTTGGTTCTCAGTTCTTCCTGGGTGAGGTTCAATTGATTCTGAAGTTTCCCATTTATTTTAGCAAAAGCCTCCCTTTCTCCAACTACTTCCTGTATTTCCTTGTCCGATTTATCCTTTTCCATTAACCAATGAACATCTTTGTTTCTCAGTTCTTCATGGGTGAGGTTAAGTTGGTTCTGCAGTTGCCATTTCATCTTTGCCAAATCCTCCTTTTCTACAGTTAGTCTCTGTATCTCTTTCCCACATTTAATGCCTTTGGTTCTCAATTCGTCCTGGGTGAGATCCAGTTGGTTTTGAAGTTGCCCAAGTTGGTTCTGAAGTTGCCCATTCAGCTTAGCCAAACCCAAAAGCCTCCCTTTCTCCGACTACTTCCTGTATTTCTTTGTCCGATTTATCCTTTTCCATTAACCAATGAATATCTTTGTTTCTCAGTTCTTCATGGGTGAGGTTAAGTTGGTTTTGCAGTTGCCAATTCATCTTTGCCAAATCCTCCTTTTCTACAGTTAGTCTCTGTATCTCTTTCCCACATTTAATTCCTTTGGTTCTCAATTCGTCCTGGGTGAGATCCAGTTGGTTTTGAAGTTGCCCAAGTTGGTTCTGAAGTTGCCCATTCAGCTTAGCCAAACCCTCCTTCTCTCCAGCTAATCCCTGACTCTCATTTTCCCAGTTATCCTCCTCCATTGACCAATGAGCATCTTTGATTTTCAGTTCTTCCTGTGTGAGGTGAAGTAGGTTCTGCAATTGCCCGTTCTCCTTAGCTAAAGCCTCTTTTTCTTCAGCTTGTCTCTGTCTCTCCTTCCCCCATTTTGCCTCTTCCGTTGACCAATGACTTTCTTTAGCTCTCAGTTCTTCCTGGATGAGGTCCAGTTTCTTCTGCAGTTGCCCATTCTTCTTGGTCAAAGCTTCTTTTTCTCCAGCAAGTACCTGCATTTCTTTAACCCATTTCTCTTTGTTTTTCATATCATCCTGGGTGAATTCCAGTTTCTTCTGCATTTGATAATTGTACTTGACCAAAGTTTCATTTTCCCCAGCAAGTAGCTGTAATTCCTTCCCCCATTTCTCCTGCTCCATTAAAGAAAGAGCATCTTTGATTTTCAGTTCTTCTTGGGTAACGTCCAGTTGGTTCTGCAGTTTCCCATTCTTCTTGGCCAACGCCTCCTTTTCTTCTGATGATACCTTTCTCTCCTTCTCCCATTTCTCCTCCTCCATTAACCAAAGAGCATCTTTGGTTCTCAGTTCTTCCTGGGTGAGGTTCAATTGATTCTGAAGTTTCCCATTTATTTTAGCAAAAGCCTCCCTTTCTCCGACTACTTCCTGTATTTCCTTGTCCGATTTATCCTTTTCCATTAACCAATGAACATCTTTGTTTCTCAGTTCTTCATGGGTGAGGTTAAGATGGTTCTGCAGTTGCCAATTCATCTTTGCCAAATCCTCCTTTTCTACAGTTAGTCTCTGTATCTCTTTCCCACATTTAATGCCTTTGGTTCTCAATTTGTCCTGGGTGAGATCCAGTTGGTTTAGAAGTTGCCCAAGTTGGTTATGAAGTTGCCCATTCAGCTTAGCCAAACCCTCCTTCTCTCCAGCTAATCCCTGTCTCTCATTTTCCCAGTTATCCTCCTCCATTGACCAATGAGCATCTTTGATTTTCAGTTCTTCCTGTGTGAGGTGAAGTAGGTTCTGCAATTGCCCGTTCTTCTTAGCTAAAGCCTCTTTTTCTTCAGCTTGTCTCTGTCTCTCCTTCCCCCATTTTGCCTCTTCCGTTGACCAATGACTTTCTTTGGCTCTCAGTTCTTCCTGGATGAGGTCCAGTTTCTTCTGCAGTTGCCCATTCTTCTTGGTCAAGGCTTCTTTTTCTCCAGCAAGTACCTGCATTTCTTTAAACCATTTCTCTTTGTTTTTCATATCATCCTGGGTGAATTCCAGTTTCTTCTGCATTTGATAATTGTACTTGACCAAAGCAGGGTTTCCGCTAGGCATTTTTGGGGCCGGCCACGTTGGCCGGCAGGATTATATTTTACCGGCCAATCAATTAATTTATCGGCCATATTCTAATGAACGTCACATACGTGTTTGCAGATGAGATACTGTATGTGCGTCTGCATGGTGCACCCAACTGATAATTACACCATTTTATGTTAGCGCTGGGCTCCTCTTTATTACAGATGCAATTGCAATATTTTCCTGAGTTAACAAAATAATAGCCTAACTATCTACTTATGTAGGCCTAGATCGCTTGCCAAAAAAGAAGTGAATAGGTTAAAGTGGACGCAACTCAAGCGAAATGTTTGCGTGCCCTGCCACACAGTGGCCTACAATTAATACATTAATAGTATATGATTTTGGCTTCACGTCTCATTAAACCATATATATATGTTTTGCATATATATATATGCAAACATACAACCTTTGTTTTGTTTTGTTTTGTTTTGTTAATGTTATGTTATGATGGCGCAAGGAGGAAGGTTGACTTGCCTCTGTTAGTCTGTTGCTTTGACCACCACAGTGGCATCACATCCATGCGATCAGAAAGTAATTTGTGTCCCAATCTCCCCAGGAGCCAGTCATTGCAATTTTTTTCATTTTCATTTTTTCATTTCATTTGAAAGCTGGGGATCATAGCTACAAAATGATATATTGGTTGTGGAGATTGACCCAACAGTTTTGAAGATATGGCTTATAGAATGATGCCATGCTGAAATAGTACTTTTGAGATATTCAAGTTTTAAATAAATTTCTAACCTGCAATGACCTGACTCCGCCACATGGGGAGCAATCTTCAATTCAATCTTCAATTCAAAGAAACTTTATTGGCATGAGAACACAAACGTTTACACAGTGGTGGAAAAAGTACCAACATTTTATAATAAAGTAAAGTATCAATTCTGCAATGTAGAATCACTCTGTTACAAGTAAAAGTCCAGAATAAAAAATGTACTTGAGTAAAAGTACAAAAGTATTGGTATCCAAATGTACTTAAAGTACCAAAAGTAAAAGTACAAAATGTTTGAAAATAGCAGATCTACAAGCTCACAACGCGTCGCACCGCAATGCGTTGTGAGCTTGTAGATCGTCTATTTTCAAATAGCCTTGGTATAACATAGGGCTAAAGTGGTTTATGTATGTTTTAAACATTAGTTATTGCTCTCTAAAAAGATAATGCCACAACAGCATCTCAAGCATTATTGGGCTAAATGTAAAGACGCTACAGTGCGCCAACCGTGAAGCAGTTTAACCAATTTGCTACATACGTCTACACAAACGGTCAGATTACAAAGATAAATTGCTTAGTGAAGGCTCACAGATGTCACCATAGGGTACGCTCCAGCAGAATGTCCCGTAATGATCGTATTATTTAATGAGGAGCATTTTAATCCGATCGGTCGTCGTTTCCTTAAAAAGGTATTAATGTATCTAAGTGCAGTACACCTCGCAACCGATGGGGTCGCATGGCTGAAAAACAACAGAAAATGGCATCTGATCGGATTAAAATGCAGTTTATTAAACAATACGAAAGATACGGGTAATTCTGCTTGAGCGTACCATACTGTGACATCTGTGAGACTTCAGTAAGCACGTTATCTTTGAAATATGAAGGTTTTTGTAGACGTACGTAGCAAATAGGATTAACTGCTCAACACGAGGTTGAAGTGAATTCATTACGTGTGCAACAGGGCTAACTGTGCTAAATGTAGCATAATCAGTGTTTGTGTAACTTCTAGTCAGAAGGATTATTTGACCTGATAATAAAACACAATCTACAGGCTTAACCGCCTCGCGTTGTGAGCTTGTAGAAGAGGGCAACAATAGAGTTGGGTCACGTTTTATTTGTTTATAGCCTGCAGCTAGCGCTGCAGCTAGCGCTAGCTAACGCTAGCTAGCGTTAGCCGTTAGCCACTCATAGCCAGTCAACCAGAATAGTCTACTCTAAAGTCAACTTTCCGACGGCGAGTGAACGATTGCATTCCATCCATGTTTTCTTGGCTGTCAATTTATTGTCCAAAAAAACAAACACCCTGAACGTTAGAATTAGATAGTTTAGGACGACACTGATCTATTCAATGCTAAGCTAACTCAGTGACAAAGGAAGCTTCCGCACCGGAGCTTCACAGAAGACAAACGCATACGTCACAGACGCCTCCAGGCAGGAACGGATCATTTCACCAGCGTAGAAGAAGAAACAGCGGAAGAACGGCGGAAGAATAATAAATAATAATACACAAAATCATACATTACGTGGTTAATAATTGTTCATTTGGAACACACGTGGCATTAAATTAATGGGATAAATACTGTGGGTTGCAACGCTAAGTAATGGAGTCCCGATATTACCGCATTTGGCTACAAACGGCTAACAAAGGCTGGCTAGTTAGCATTTTAGCTAATATAAACTGGGAGGACTAACAGAATTATGTACCGATCTCTCACATTAATTAAAAAAAGTCTTATTTACATGCAGAGTTAAGCTCTGGCGTTTAAGTGAAATGTAGCCTAGATATTATGAGATGCTGTTGTGGCATAAAAAAAAAAAGAGCAAAAAAAAAAAAAAAAATCATTTTGGCTACAGGGAATAATGACAGTCCCCGAGATGACTAGCTGCTGGGGGTGCTGGGACACATTTGCGTGCTTGTATAATCCATGTGATTCCACAGAGTTCGGGTCCCTTTTTTATTATCGTCTACTGGGTCCAGCTTGGTCTAGATTACCTCGGAAGAACCCCAGTTCTGTTCGGATCATAACACTAAACCCACGCTGTATAGCGCTGATTTGGACAAGCTGCTGGAATTGTCAGTGGTGAAACGTAATGTGTGCTTCTCTGTATGGCCGTCCTGCGTATCTAAAATAGCAGACATACAAGCTCACAGCGCCGCGCGTTGCTGACTTGTTGTGAGCTTGAAGCTCTGATATTTTCAATGCGCGTAACCCTCGTACGACGAATATAGACTGATCTAATGCGGACAGCGCAGCATGAAGCAGCAGCAGCTCCGCTGTCGTCAGACTCACAGAACATGATACAAATTAAAAGTTACTAGAAGCTGGGCCGCCCTTCGGGCGGCCCAGCGTCTAGTCGGCGACCTGGCCAACTCGGAACAATGTAAATAGGGAATGAATGCCCCGCCCTTTAATGCAAACCCCATTATACCTGTTTTCATAGGACCCGTTTTGACCATCTGTCTGCCTGTGTCCATTTATGCCCATATATGGAGATATCTGTATCTATCTGTCTGTCTGTCTGTCGGCGTCCATTTTATGTCCATACTGTATATGGAGATCACTGCAGTTATAGTTCTGGGTCCATTTTATGCCCATATATGGAGATATCTGTCTATCTGCGTCCATTTTATGCCCATATATGGAGTATCTGTCTGTGCCTCCAACTGTGTTGCAGACACAGTGCCGGTTCCCCCTTTAATGCAAACCTCATTATACCTGTTGTCATAGGACCCGTTTTGAACATCTGTTTGCCTGTGTCCATTTATGCCCATATATGGAGATATCTGTATCTGTCTGTCTGCGTCCATTTTATGCCCATATATGGAGATCTTTGACCATCTGTTTGCCTCTGTCCATTTATGTCCATATATGGAGATATCTGTATCTGTCTGTCTGCAATCCATTTTATGCCCATATATGGGGGCATTCATTTTATGCCCATATATGGAGAACGCGCGTGCCCGTGGTACGAACGGTTCTCGAGATACGCGGATTACATACATACATACACACTCACAGAGATTTTTTGTTGACTCATGTGGCGTACGTGATGTCAGAGCCTTTTATGAAGTGATGTCACAATGAGTCAGAGCTTTCGCCGATTTCCTCCGCAACAGCCTGATGTCAACAATCAACCCCGCATAAGGAGATTCCGAACGTTTCGCGCCGGTTCGGGAAAACCGCGCGTCGGGTCGGGTCGAGACCCGGCACTGCACTCCGTGCCGCGGCGGGGAACGCGCGTGCCGAATCTGAAGCCGGTGGGACGAACGGTTCTCGAGATACGCGGATTACAGACAGACAGACAGACACACAGACAGACAGACAGACACGCAGAGACTTCTCGCATTTATAGATAGATGATAGGTTTTAATGGTTGTAGCTTTACTGATTTAGACAAATAATTATGTGAATAATAAGATTAAATGATAAAATAGCCTAAGAGGCATTTTCCCAGCCGGCCACGGTGGCCGGTGGACTTTATAATTACCGGCCAATTAAACATTTAACCGGCCAATGGCCGGTAAATACCGGCTAACGGAATCTCTGGACCAAAGTTTCATTTTCCCCAGCAAGTAGCTGTAATTCCTTCCCCCATTTCTCCTGCTCCATTAAAGAAAGAGCATCTTTGATTTTCAGTTCTTCTTGGGTAACGTCCAGTTCGTTCTGCAGTTTCCCATTCTTCTTGGCCAACGCCTTCTTTTCTTCTGATGATACCTTTCTCTCCTTCTCCCATTTCTCCTCCTCCATTAACCAAAGAGCATCTTTGGTTCTCAGTTCTTCCTGGGTGAGGTTCAATTGATTCTGAAGTTTCCCATTTATTTTAGCAAAAGCCTCCCTTTCTCCGACTACTTCCTGTATTTCCTTGTCCGATTTATCCTTTTCCATTAACCAATGAACATCTTTGTTTCTCAGTTCTTCATGGGTGAGGTTAAGATGGTTCTGCAGTTGCCAATTCATCGTTGCCAAATCCTCCTTTTCTACAGTTAGTCTCTGTATCTCTTTCCCACATTTAATGCCTTTGGTTCTCAATTCGTCCTGGGTGAGATCCAGTTGGTTTAGAAGTTGCCCAAGTTGGTTATGAAGTTGCCCATTCAGCTTAGCCAAACCCTCCTTCTCTCCAGCTAATCCCTGTCTCTCATTTTCCCAGTTATCCTCCTCCATTGACCAATGAGCATCTTTGATTTTCAGTTCTTCCTGTGTGAGGTGATGTAGGTTCTGCAATTGCCCGTTCTTCTTAGCTAAAGCCTCTTTTTCTTCAGCTTGTCTCTGTCTCTCCTTCCCCCATTTTGCCTCTTCCGTTGACCAATGACTTTCTTTAGCTCTCAGTTCTTCCTGGATGAGGTCCAGTTTCTTCTGCAGTTGCCCATTCTTCTTGGTCAAAGCTTCTTTTTCTCCAGCAAGTACCTGCATTTCTTTAATCCATTTCTCTTTGTTTTTCATATCATCCTGGGTGAATTCCAGTTTCTTCTGCATTTGATAATTGTACTTGACCAAAGTTTCATTTTCCCCAGCAAGTAGCTGTAATTCCTTCCCCCATTTCTCCTGCTCCATTAAAGAAAGAGCATCTTTGATTTTCAGTTCTTCTTGGGTAACGTCCAGTTGGTTCTGCAGTTTCTCATTCTTCTTGGCCAACGCCTCCTTTTCTTCTGATGATACCTTTCTCTCCTTCTCCCATTTCTCCTCCTCCATTAACCAAAGAGCATCTTTGGTTTTCAGTTCTTCCTGGGTGAGGTTCAATTGATTCTGAAGTTTCCCATTTATTTTAGCAAAAGCCTCCCTTTCTCCGACTACTTCCTGTATTTCCTTGTCCGATTTATCCTTTTCCATTAACCAATGAACATCTTTGTTTCTCAGTTCTTCATGGGTGAGGTTAAGTTGGTTCTGCAGTTGCCAATTCATCTTTGCCAAATCCTCCTTTACTACAGTTAGTCTCTGTATCTCTTTCCCACATTTAATGCCTTTGGTTCTCAATTCGTCCTGGGTGAGATCCAGTTGGTTTTGAAGTTGCCCAAGTTGGTTCTGAAGTTGCCCATTCAGCTTAGCCAAACCCTCCTTTTCTCCAGCTAATCCCTGTCTCTCATTTTCCCAGTTATCCTCCTCCATTGACCAATGAGCATCTTTGATTTTCAGTTCTTCCTGTGTGAGGTGAAGTAGGTTCTGCAATTGCCCGTTTTTCTTAGCTAAAACCTTCTACAATATTAATTAGCTCAACCAGGCCTTTTAACGTGTTACATAGTAGTTCTAGTTGCCTAGTGGTAGCAGTAGGGATTTAAGATGGTGAGAATCTAAGAAGTGGAGCTTATAGGCTCCCAATGGTAAATCAATTTCTCGTGAGGACGAATATATATATATATATATATATATATATATATATATATATATATATATAGTATATATATTTTTTTCATGTCTTTAGGTTATTATGATATATGCATGTTCATAAGCTGTCTGGATGGCCATATTTGGGCAATGGTTTATGCAACATCTCTGCAACGTCACACCCCCAGGAATATCAGCATTTAAGTAGTTTACAGAACAATTCTAATTAGCTGTTGTGTGCTAGGTGTGCATGTGTGTCAGGTAAAATATATTTACAGTGTAAAGATTCTGTATTTTGGTATTTTTGAATAATAACTGAAAATCAGTTGGAAGGCTTCACTTTGTGGTGCAGACAATTTCATGGCATTCAGGCAATGAGATACAGCAGATGAAAACAGGCCAGGCAATAGCCACACTCAAGTTTCAGGCATTGCCTGAAACGCGTACCTCCGATCTAGTAAAGATGTCTGTGTCAAATGTCAACATGATTAAACACTATTCATATTCAGAGACTATCAGGGGACAGATACTTGCACAGCAGCAGAGTTGGGATGAGGAGAAAACTAAACTGGCTGAAGAGCTGCAGATGTTGGCTGAAAAGTTAGTCTCAGCACAGCAAAGGGTTAAAGCCTTGGAGGAGGAGAGAGCAAAAAAAGAAAACCAGGCAATGGACAAGACCCTTCGAGAGTATGAGTTACAGGCAATGGAACAAACACTCATACAAATCCAAAAGTTGTTGAATGAGAAAGAGAAGGAGAACACTGCCCTTAAAGAGAATTTGCAGAAGGAGAAACAGGGACTGGCTGGAGAAAAGGAGGCTTTGACTAAAAAGAATGAACAACTTCAGAACAAGCTGGACCTCACCCAGGAAGAACTCAGAAACAATTTCATGGAGGAGAAATCGGAGAATGGGCGACAAGGAATAGCTGGGGGAAATGATGCCTTAGTTAAGAAGATTAGACAACTCCAGAACCAATTGGAACTCACCCAGGAAGACCTAAGAACCAAAGAGACCTGTCTCTTAAGGGAGGAGGGAAAATGGGGGAGGGAGATACTGCAACTAGATGAAGAAAAGGAGGATTTGGTTAAGAAGAATGGACAACTCCAGAACCAACTTGAACTCACCCAAGAAGAACTGAAAAACAAAAATAAGGGTTGGTTAAGGGAGAAGGAGAAATGGGGGAAGGTGAGACTGCGACTAGATGAAGAAAAGGAGACTTTAGTTGAAAAGAATGGACAACTACAGAACCAACTTCACCTCACCCATGAAGAAATGAGGAACAAAGAGGCACTTTGGTTGTTGGAGGAGGAGAAATGGGGGAAGGGAAGACATGGACTAGCTGGAGAAAAGGAGGCTTTGGCTGAGAGGAATAGGCAGCTCCAGGAAGAAATGGGAGCAAAAGAGAGCCGCTGGTCACTGGCATTTAGCATGGAGCAAGACAAATGGGTGAAGGAAAGGCAGGGGCAAGCTGTAGAAAAAGAGGTGTTGGCTAAGAAGAATGTGCAACTTCAAAACCAACTAGACCTCACCCAGGACGAACTGAGAACCAAAGAGGCTTTGGCTAAGAAGAATGTGCAACTTCAAAACCAACTTGACCTCATCCAGGAAGAACTGAAGACCAAGGATTCTCAGTGGTTAATTGGGGAGGAGAAATGGCAGAAGGATATCCATTATCTTACTAGTGAAATGGAGGCTTTGGCTAAGAAGAATGGTAAACTCCAGAATCAACTGGACCTGACCCTGGAAAAACTGAGGACCAAAGATTCTCATTGGCTAATGGAGGAGGAGAAATGGCGGAAGGAGATACAGGGACTAGCTGGAGTAAAGAAGGCGTTGACTGAGAAGAATTTAAAACTGCAAAACCAACTAGACCTCACTCAGGAAGAACTGAGGAAAAAAGATGCTCATTGCTTAATGGTTGAAAACAAATGGCGGAAAAAGAGTCATGCACTAGCTGGGGAAAACGAGGATTTGACTAAGAGAAATGCCGAACTCCACAACCAACTGGACCTCAACCAGGAAGAAGTGAAAACAAAAGAGAATCGTTGGTCACTGGCATTTAGCATGGAGCAAGACAAATGGCAGAAAGAGAGAAAGGAACTAGCTGGTGAAATAACAGCCTTAACTAAGAAGAGTGGGAAACTCCAGGACCAACTAGACCTTACTAAGGATGAACTGAAAACCAAAGATACTTGGTGGTCAAGGGAGGAGGAGAAATGGGGGAAGGAGAGACGACAACTAGCTGGTGAAAAGGAGGCTTTTGCTAAGAAGAATGGGCAACTCCAGAACCAACTGGACCTCACCCAGGAAGAGATGAAAACAAATTATGCTCATTGGTTAATGGTTGAGGAGAAATGGGGGAAGGAGAGACAGCGACTAGCTGAACAAAAGGAGGCCTTATACAAGGACAATTGCCAACTGCAGAATAAACTAGACATCACTCAGGAAGAACTAAGAAACAAAAATGCACTTTGGCTGAGGGAGAAGGCAAACTGGGATAAGTTGAAACAGGGACTAGATATAGAAAAGGAGGATTTAGCTAAGAAGCATGGACAACTCCAATACCACCTGGATCTCACCCAGGAAGAAATGAGAAACAAATGTGCTTTGTGGTTAAAGGAGGAGGAGAAGTGGGGGAAGGAGATGCATGCTTTGGCTAAGAAGAATGTGCACCTTAAGAACCAAATAGACCTCACCCAGGAAAAACTGAGGACCAAAGATACCCATTGTTTAATGGAGGGGGAGAAATGGCAGAAGGTGAGACAGAGACTAGCTAGCGAAAAGGAGACACTGGCTAAGAAAATTGAGAAGATGGAAGCGAAATGGCGGAATCAAAGTCATGAACTAGCTGAGGAAAAGGAGGCTTTGGTTAAGAAACTTGGAGAGCTTCAGAACCAATTGGACCGAATCCAAGAAGAACTCACAACAAAAGAGAACCATTGGTTACTGTCTTTTAGCACAGAGCAAGACAAATGGGAGAAGGAGAGACAGGGACTAGCTGGTGAAATAAAGGCTTTGGCCAAGAAGAATGGGAAATTACAGAACCAGCTAGACCACACTATGGATGAACTGAGGACCAGTGAGACTCATTGGTTAACCGAGAAGGAAAAGTGGGAGAAGGATACCCTAGGACATGCTGGAGAAAAGGATGCTTTGGCTGAAATTAATATGCAACTCCAGGTCCAACTGGAACTCGCCCAGGAACAACAGAGTACCAAAGATACGTGTTGGTTAAGGGAGGAGGCAAAATGGGGAAAGGAGAGAAGGCAACTAGCTGGAGAAAAGGAGGCTTTGATTAGGAAGAATGGGCAACTCCAGAATCAATTGGACCTTGCCCAGGAAGAACTGAGAACAAATGATGCTTATTGGTTAATGGAGGAGGAGAAATGGGGGAAGGAGAAACATCGACTAGTTGAAGAAAAGGAGGCCTTGTATAATACAAATGAGCAATTGCAGAACCAACTCGACCTCACCCAGGAGGAACTGGGAACCAAAAATGCACTTTGGTTAAAGGAGGAGGAAAATTGGGATAAGTTCAAACAGGGACTAGGAGGAGAAAGGGAGGCTTTGGCAAAGAATAATAAGCAACTCCAGAACCAACTGGACCTCTTCCAGGAAGAAATGGGGACAAAAGAGAACCGTTGGTTACTGGCATT
>NC_137816.1:43251204-43255814 GCF_963921795.1 Nannobrachium achirus | reverse complement strand
GGGAAGGAGAGACATGCTGGAGAAATTGAGGCTTTGGCTCACAGGAATGTGCAACTTGAGACCCAAATGAACCTCGCCCAGGAGGAACTGAGAGCAAACAATACTCATTGGCTTATTGAGGGGAATAAATGGGAAAAGGAGAGACAGGGACTAGCTGGACAAAAGGAGGCATTGTCTGAGAAAATAGAGGAACTCCAGAAACATCTGGACCTCACTGAGGAGGAGCTGAGGACCAATCAAATTTTATGGATAAAAGAAGAGGAGAAATGGGGGAAGGCGAAACGGCGCCTAGCTGGAGAAAAGAGGGCTAAGAAGAGTAGGCAATACCAAAACAAGCTGGATCTCATCCAGGAAGAACTGAGATCCAATGATACCCATTCTTTAATGGAGGAGGGGAAATGGGAAAAGGAGCGGGAAGAACTCACTGAGGAACAGGAGGCTTTGTCTCACAAGAATGTACAACACCAGACCCAACACTCCAGTGTTGTGGAAGTTACTCAGGAAGAGAAATAAGTTACTAGTTACTTATCATTGCTTTTAAAACAGTAACATTTCATTACTTAATACCTGGTATCAGGATTAACTATTGACATTAAGCTAGTACTTTACAAAAACAAACTAAAACTTAACTTCTTAGACTTGACAAAAACAATCTATACTCATAAACTATATTCATCTACAATGAATTACAGAATGGAGAGAAAACAATAGCAGGGTATTGCTAATAACAAAGCTAATCAGTTATATTACAGCAAACACAGAGTAACTAAATGTTATCACCGTTTTCTAACACAACCTGGCAATGTCACATCCTCACAAAGAATATAGAGAATATACGTATATATAACAAAATAAGATACAAGAGCGAGCTTCCTGTAGACCGACCAGAAAGGGCATGCTCAAACATGTATGAACTGCACAGCAGTTCCGCAGTTAACAATGGTCTAACCCATCGTCAATCGCTATCCTTTGGTGATGGACGATAGCATCAATACATTGGTGCAAACCTAGTTCATAGCTTGTAGATTTAGTTTTTTTGTTGTTTGTATTTTTGTTTTTCTTTTGTTTTGTTTTTTTGCACTTGGGGCTCCACCTCTATGCAGCTTGGTGGACACACAACGGGTCTCATAATCTTCTCAGTCAAAAACAAATTGTGTTCATAACGCAAGCAACGCAGCGTTACTTTTTTGGCAGTTGCAATAAGTTACTGTTACTGGGGAAAGTAATACTATTATGTTTTAGTAGCGCGTTACTGCCCAACAGCGCAGGATCTCACCCATGATGAATTTAGAATAAGATCCTCATTGGTCGATTGAGGAGGAGAAATGGGAGTTGGAGAGACAACTTGGCCTTACCCGGTGCCATGGCATTGGTGCGACATCTCATTGTCCCTACCTTTTATTAGTCAGATGCTGGTGAATGCTAACCTGGTGAATGCTAACATGCAGACGCTGGTGAATGCTAACCTGGTAAATGATATTATGCCTAAACCTAACTCTAATCCTAATCCTAACCTCAGTAAAACTATGCCTAAACCTAACCCTAAAACCCAACCCTAACTAATGTAGGACTAATGAGATGTCGGACTTATGGGCAGTCCCCACCTTATCCAGGACAAACTGAGAACCAACAATGTCCATTGATTGATGGAGATGGGAAGACGGTGACTAAGTAAACTGAGGCTTTGGCTAAAAAGAACGGTCAACACCACTACCAACTGAAGGAAGAACTGAGAGCAAACGATCCTCATTGGATAATGGACAAGGTGAAATAGGGGTATTAAAGATAGGAAGTACAGAGAACCCTTGTGATTTGTTGGCTTCCGACATTCAGCATGGACCAGAAGGCCAAAGTGTTCTTCAGTTAATGACAAGAAACGGCAGAGGCTTTGGCTAAGAAAAGCGGACAATGGTGTTTCTTCATGTTTTGTGAACTTACTTACAGTACTTTAAATACAGTGTTAGGGTTAGGATTTTTAGGATTTTACCCCCCATATACACATACACGTATACAGGTCTTTTCATTGTTTAATATCAGACAGCCGTCTAATACACCTCGCAGTAAAGCATGGACCCATGATCCTTCGGGAAATGCAATCGTCTGGGTATCTGGCTTTCCCTTCAGACCAATGCTAGATAATTCAGAAAAGTGGATTTATCTAGGATTCTACTCCCAGATCATCCACATCTTGCAGAGGCTTTTTTCAACTTAAGAACGAATCATCGCGGCCAATTCTTTTTCTTTACCGAGCGAAAGAAGACTGGATTACAAACAGCATGTACACACACACATCGTGGTCACGCCTGACTTCCGTCGGTCCTTCAAAATAAGATAAAAGCATGAAAATTGTGGCACCAAGGGAGTCAGCCGTCTAGCTAGAACAACTTCACTTGCCTTCAGTGGCTGGGTCAAAATGACCTTTGCGTGTATGTTTAAAAGACTGAATTAAATGGCGTAATGAAATGTATGTTACTTTTTTTTTTATCCCTTATTATATTGTGAGTCACTGTTCATGTAGCATCACTGACTTCGGTCCAAAAAACGACACAGCTTCTTATACTGGTTAAGCTCTCACAGCTCAAAAGACCCAACCTAAAACTGTATTAATAAAGCATAAATACTGACACATGAATAGAACATAAAGTGTGAACATAATTAAACATGAATGTAATGAACGTACGGTATAGAGAAAACAACAAGCATACTTCGCTGGCTGCATGTAACCAACCAAAGGTAGTGAGGTCGGACGAGTCCAAGTGTCCAGGAACAGACATCATACAACTGCAATAAATCATACAATCAACTCCATATTCAAACCATTATAATCTTGACTTCAATTAGCTCAATACACAATTCAGGAACAAACCTGTCTCTGTCCTGTGACACATACAAGCACTCACTCATCACTGAGCGGAAGTGTTCTGGTGTTACACACTTGAGGAACTCAGGGAAACTATGCCTTATGAAGGGTTTCAGCATGAAGATAAATAGCTTCTTCCGGAAGGAAATAAATATTGACAAAATGACTATTAAGGCAGTCACACTCCCACCAAATCTCAATTTGAGATTTCCAACCATCAAAATAATTACATTTCTAAAATCTATATTCATGAAAATAATAACACTTTAATTCTGCCGGACCCCACAACCTTTGGGGTCCGGCACACCGACACACACACACACACACACACACACACACACACACACACACACACACACACACACACACACACACACACACACACTTTATGGTGTAGATCTGCTATGTTTGGCTAAAGTTCTCAGAATATGGACGTTAGGGTTCAAGTGATTAATATGATATAAAAAAGGAGAAAAAAGGTTTCTATCACACAACGATGGGAAGGACCCCCTGTAGCACTCTGATGACCCCCTGGGGGTCCCGGACCCCCTGTTGAAGACCCCTGCACTCTACACTCCTTTCTGGAGAGTAAAGCATAAAATAAATACATGATTACATTATATTACAAAAACATGAGTTAATATGACTGTTGTGAGGACTAATAGTGTGAGAAACTAAGTGACTTCTAAATAGTTTTGACTGATATACCTTGGTTCAGCAGCCTGACAGAATTTCCAACGATGGTTGGTTCAGCAATGCAGTTCAGCCCCCCCCCCCCTTCTGAGATATTTGTTGCTAGCATGATCTGCATCATGTATAAAGGGTGTCATTGAGATGTAATTTCATCTGAGGGCATAACTTTCTATTCAACATACTGTATGCACAGCATGAGTGCGTGTGGGATTTCAGCCTGAGCTCGACGGGGCCGGTATTTGTCCGGCTTTGGGTTGTGTCGGGCAGGCAAGAGCAGCACAGTATCATCATGTTGCGTGTCTGTGTGACTATGTGACTGTGTGATTGTGTAATTGTGTGACTGTGTGTCTGTGTGTCTGTGGCGGGGGCCGAACATTTAACTCATTCCCTGCAGGATCAAATTAATTTTCAAGCCCCTTCGGCCAGGCTCTTTTCGATCATCTGCGGACAGGCGTGGATCCACCGTGTGTTATATGATATCCAAAAACAGTGTTAAACGTGTACGGGAGGATCTCTTGTAACTCTGGGGAAGAAAAAAAAGGTTACACCCCGCCATTCCGAAACACCGCCATTCCGAACATTGACTTCTAACCCTAACCCTACCCCTAACCCTAACCCTAACCCTTACCCTAACCCTAACTAACCCTACCCCTAACCCTACCCCTAACCCTAACCCTAACCCTAACCCTTACCCTAACCCTAACTAACCCTACCCCTAACCCTAACCCTAGTCAATGTTCGGAATGGCGGTGTTTCGGAATGGCGGTCTGACACCGAAAAAAAAATACTGCGATAATCCGCTCCGTTGCTATCCTCATTTGAATGTGGCTTGTACTGCAAAGACTCGGGGGAAAGATCGATTCAGAGATAATCGACCTTTGGTGGACGTCAATAACATTGATCCGGATGTAAAATCTCTGGATACGGAAATAGACAGATCTGGGCTAGCGGGAGCCGGATTCTGTGTTCAGAGGTGGGAGAAGAGCGACGACTTGATTACACGGCGCTAAAACAATAATTTGTCATATCTCATCAATGGCGTTGAGTGCTTATAAAA
>NC_137816.1:43241204-43248704 GCF_963921795.1 Nannobrachium achirus | reverse complement strand
AAACATTTTTCAACATGTAAACGATTATGACAATTATCACAAAATAATTGCAATTATGTAAAATAATTGCAATTAGACGATTATGTAATAATTGTGACAGCCCTAAAGCTCATCATTGATCACACTCAAACAGGGCAGAATAAAAACTATGAGGTACAGTAGGTAAACGACCCCACACCTGTATAGAGACACACTTAAAACAACAGAACAACTGAAGAGAACCACTTCCTTTATAAAGGAACTATTATTATGTCCCTTCAGTGAGTGCCAGCGTGCCACATTGCCCGCCTCCCTGTCAGTGTGCCCAGCACCCCGTGGCCTCCACCTGGCTCAGAGAGGGTTTGAGGGAAGGAAATGTGTTAAAGCCAGCCTTACAGGAGGGGGTCCGGCTAGCCTCTGGCCCCAGGCAGGGGGGGGCTACAGAGTAAACTGTGGTCAACACATCACAGTGGCCACAGGCCTATGACTAACACTGACCTGCAGGTTAATAGAAACGTTTGATACTCAGACACTTAGAAGGGTAATCAGAGAGAGGGGAGGGGAGGGGAGGGGAGGGGAGGATATATCAGGTCATCATTATAAACTGATTCCCTGAGCGGTGTGTGTGTGTGTGTGTGTGTGTGTGTGTGTGTGTGTGTGTGTGTGTGTGCACGCACGAGAGACAGAGAGAGAGAGAGAGAGAGAGAGAGAGAGAGAGAGAGAGATTGGATTAATAGACCCTATTCACGGCCCGCCCACGCACGCGCACTCAGCAAATTTCTCAGCAACTTCCTGGTGCTGATGTCAGCTTTGAAGGGTAAACTAACACAGAAATTGCTGGACTTAAAGCCAACAAATCATTATTTTGACGGTAAAGTAAATTATAACACTTTGTGCCTTTTACTATCTTGTGATCTTGATCATGCTAGCCGTATTTTATACTTTACTATTCGGAAATTGCATTACATTTGCGATTTCTGTGTCAACTCTATGGGCTTTTAGTAGGGTTTCCCCTTCAACCGTGACGTCAGCACCAGGAATTTGTGTAACGTGAATTCGGTCAATAGAAGCCTTCTGTAAAGTCAGATATAGTACAAAGAGAGGAGAAAGAGCGCAAGAGATACAACAAACATACAAGAACATAATGCAAGCATATTGGTTTTAGTTTACTGGTTTGTCTCCTCAATATACGTATTCCTCTGGATGGTGTTGAAATGGTGTTGAAATGTCACAGCTTGTCCGCTGTGAAGCCGCGTGTGTACACATTTTTACAGTCTAAAGGCCTTTTCCCACTGGGCGCGATAACGATAAAACATATAATTTTCAATTGAAGGTTGGCAGCGTCCACACCACAACGATATAGCCGTCATAATTGAGGTGAACGCAGACATATCGTTATCGTTATCTACCATATATCGTGTCCGGTGGGAATGAAGCTTACAGGTTGGTTCCCTTGACACATCACTGTGACATCACAGGTGATATCACAGGTGACATCACCTATGTAAAAGTCCATGTATGGGTATTCCCCAAAATCCATTTTATGCCCATATATGAAGACCCCTGATGCCATCGATATACAGTATATCACTGGCCAGATGGCCAAGACAAGGCCCATATCTGTGTGGCTGGTTCAGATAGGGATCTCCATGTATCGGCATAACATATATTGTATGTTGTGATGTCATGGGAACCACTCGTTGACGATCCTCACCGGCATTTAAAGGGTTAAAATCATGGTGCAGTTGACGGTGAGCACCGTCAATCTTACTGTATTTACAGTAAAAGTATTATTACTTACAGTACGTCGCTCCGGTCCCGCCCGCATCGGTAGGGTCCGCGATTTGTTTACAACGCACGTTGGGCGTGCACGCGAAGTGAAGCTCCGCCATAGTAAATCCATTGAGAGGCCCATAAAGAGACTTCATTTACTCAAAAAGAGACATTTTGATCCAAAGGGTGGCCTGTTTACAGACACAAACTGCACTCGGCTGGGCACAGCCATGTTTCTTTTCTGAGTGATAATCCATCTGCGCAAAAACAACCCCCGCCCGGCCCTTCAAAATAATAGCGGCGGCCTACGGAGGAAGCGGCGCGGCACCAAGGCACCAAGCATCCCTTCAAATTAAAAGGCAGTAGTAGTGTTAATGCCCATATATGGAGATCGCTGATGTCATCAATATTAAGCCCATATCTAACAGGACTTCATATGGGAATGGGAATGCCCATATATGGAGGAAGACAGCCGATATCTGTGCGTCTGGTTCAGACAGGGATCCCCATGTATGGGCATAAAAGGGATGTACCATATACAGCACATGGATCTCCATATAAGGTTAAATGGTCCGATATACATCACTCACCAAATGGCCAAGAATTGGCATGTTGCCCCGAGGCTTCTTACTAGTAATAATTATAACTAGAAAAACAGTTCATGCTGAAACTGCGTGGGCTCGCTGTAAACGTGCACAAAGTATATATAGCCTACAGTAGAAAATGTACACATCCCTCCCTCCTCAGACGGACTTTCGATTGAGCTCAAGCCCAAGCAGTAATATAAATAGTAAGACAGAATACCACATTTCTTTAAAAGGGTTAAAACACTGTTCATTTCAGCCCAGCTTTAAAGGTCTGAGGAAGGTGGAGACAGCTCACCAACATTATGTAGAGCTTCTGTTCCTTCCTCCTCCACCCCCACCTCCACCTCCACCTTCCTGCCTCAAAGGCACCAATACATTATGGATGCTTATGAGGAAAGGGTGATATTCAGCATCCAAAGTAAACTATGCGCCAGCCATGCAGAGACATGAAAGATTCACAAACAAAATGGTGCCGTAAAGTAACATTGTAGGTTACTGTAATTCAGGCCCGAGCCAAAAGAAATTGAGAACCACTGGTCTATACTGTAGTGTAGACTGACCCACAACATGGTAAACCTGGAACACAACCATTTCTAGACCACTGAGCCACAGCCCTCTTGACTGTAATATGGGTAATATCTCAATATTTCGACGTCCCATTAGTCCGAGGGTTAGGGTTAGGTTTTAGGGTTAGGTTTGGGCATAGTTTTAATGAGGTTAAGGTAAATGTTAGGGTTATGTACAGTAACAGCAGGGGAAGAAACTAAAAACATAGGCAAAAATCTGAGCTATCCATGTGCAAAAGTTGGAGTCTGTAGAAACAACCGTATGCTGTGAGACCCCAGACATGCTTACTCGGTTGCTCATTATGTGAAAGTCCTATGACGTCTGACATCATAAATACAATCCCTTTTATGCCCATATATGGAGATCCCTGTCTGTAGAACCAAGCGTGTGCTGTGAGACCCCAGACATGCGTCCGTGCGTGTCATTATCTGTCTCTCAGTCCTTGTCCCCTTTTATGGGCATATTGGTTGGATCGGCAGTTCTACTGAAAAACTTTGTTTTTCTGTACTTCTGTAATTAATAGAGCAAAGTGGCCTTCTTAGGGAGTGCTTACAAAAGCTCCTTACTGTAGATCTTTACATGGATCTGACTCCACACAACACAAAAACTAAACTTTTATAGATCCTCAGGCAGCATCTTCAAAGCGTGGATGAAACTTTTCTCACGTTCCTGCACTAAAAGACTTCCTCACTGTTAGCGTTGTTGTTCTCTGGCCTTTTGGAAGTCTTTTATTCTGTTACAAAATACAATTTAAAACAATTAACGTCAAGCTAAGTAATCGATTTCATGTCATACAATTTCAAATGAATCCTCTAAACTAATGCTGTTTGGGTCACATCTGCACTCTTTGGAGTTTTGTGTGACATTTTACAGGAATCAATAATGTTATGCCCTTGGGAAACAGGTTGCATATTATCTTTGCAAGCTGCTTCTAAGCACACACACATGCATGTGTGCACGCATGCACGCGCACACACGCGCGCACACACACACACACACACACACACACACACACACACACACACACACACACACACACACACACACACACACACACACACACACATTTGTAAAGCCATAGTGCTTTCTTGTGCTTTCTTGGGTTTAATCTTTTACTTTTGTATAGAACTGTACTTTCAGTGCTTTTATTTTTGTTGTTAATAAAGTATTCAATCAATCAATCAATCAAACATACTTGTTAGGATATTCAGATTTTAGGACACCATTGAAAACTGCTGAAACATAGCCCAAAACGTTCACAACATGAGCGCTGCGATACGGCGTGAGCTTGTAGATCTGCTCATTTCCGGTGTGCGACACCAGCATGAAATAGGTATAAATAAGGCTTCTGCTCTGCACCAGAGCAGAGAGAGGAGAGCCTAGAAAGGGAGGGGAGGAGCGGAGGAGCTTCTTGTCTGTTTGACAAGTAAGGGTGCCTGTGAGGTCAAAACAGCTGTTTGGTTGGTCTCTGGACGTTGTGTAAACACAATCCAATAAAAAAATACTAACTTTGAAGCTAAAGAAATAACCGCACTAGCGGGATGACAATCCACCGTGTTAGTTATGAGAGGGCCCACAAAATCTAGCAACAGGGGCAGCCGAAATCTAGCAACAGGAGCAGCTATGAAAAACAAATGACTAAAGCAGGTATGAAGGGGTATGATAAAAGGCAGATTTAACCCTATATGTGTTTTAGTCAGGATGCCTCCTTTAACTCTGACAGTGTACAAATGAAACCAAATGGACCCTTATGGGTCCAATTGGTTTCATTTATATGCTGTCAGAGTTACATACTTGTGAGGGTCAATTTAGACCTCCCAAAAGGAACCCAGAGAGTCCCTGGACCCCACCTTGAGCACCACTGGTCTAAATGGTCTGTTACTCCTTTTTCTTTTAGTTTGTGTTAGCTTGTAGGCAGTGGCGGAACAATTCAGAACCGGGCCGGTATGCGAGCCACAATGCTCGGGCCCCGTTACCCAAAAACCTTTTGTTAATTACAAAAGGTTTTGAAAGTGCACGGTTCCACTGCAGCCATCACTACACTTCTCACTAAACGTAAACAACATATTGTCTGTCTGTGAATAGAAGCCAATCAAGCCATGACATCTGTCTGCTCTTCCTGTTGTCCTTCACAATAAAGTGTGTGTCCCCCTTTACTTCCCAATGTGCGACATTTTACCCAGGTTAATATAAACAGGAAATAGGTGTAACAGAGGCAGCGCGATACAGAAAGGGCAGATTGACGGTCATTTGGACTGAGACTGACAGTCAGTCGGAGGCTGACAGCCGGGCCCCCGCGGTTCGCGGGCCGATATGCGGCCGCTTACCCAGCTTAACCGGACGCTCCGCCCCTGCTTGTAGGTGGTTGTACTGTTAAGTAACTTGAACAATAACCATAAAAACCAACATGAAAATGAATGGTGATAAGATCGTGTATCGTGATACAGCTTGGAAAAATATTGTGATATCCACCCCACGCAGCAAAGTCAAATGCGGATGCATACCTGGCCAACCGCCTGGAGTGAAAATAACCAGTAGAAAACTGCTAAACCTAGTAACAGCAGAGACACATTTTACACTTCGGTCATTCTTAGACTCTTACAAAGTTATAACTAGTAGGATCTAGTTGGTTGCGATTTCAACAACATTGAGAGTAAAGGCCCCTCCTCCCCAGCTCTGTGACAACTGCCCAGACACGCCCCGAACAAAATGAAATACAATACTGGTAGAGGCAATATAGGCCTACACTATTAATCACAATTATTATTTACTAGATTTCAATGTATTTCTATCTTTTATTTCTAAGATGTTTGTGACTTTTGAGTGAAGATCCATGCCGTATCCCTAAACTCTTGCCATTTTCTTACCATTGCATTTTTTTTTACATTTCAAATAGCTGATCTAGAAGTTCACAATGTGTCATTGTAGATCAGTTATTTGATAAGTGGAAGAAATTACTGTAAAACAGACTTTAATTGGCCAAGAACACGGCAGCTGATGCAGCCGACATGCCTCAATAATATTGAGGCATGTCGGCCTAATAATATTATTATTAGGCTGTAATTATTTTCATATTAATATTCATCGTTTTGACGTGAATGTGTCATGACACACTTACCGTAAACTCCTTGACCCCGAGCATAACGATGGATGATAGAAAATAACAAAATCCATAAAAGTTCCATGTTTCAGCTCCGTTCTGTCATAACCTGGAGAGACACACACAAGAAGCAGCTTTGGTCGGACAGCATCTAATTATTATTATTATTATTATTATTAGCTGCCACCATCATCTTGAATGAGATGGGGGGTATTCAGTTCACATGTCTTTACATCTGACAGACACATGGGAAAAGTGGCAAACATATTTCTACACAAGTGTTTTTTGCTGGTCGAAGAAGATATCTTACTTTTATGGTATCATGATTTTTATGTACGTATATATCATGCATGTTGGTGATATTCCAATGTATACAACCAGGCCTAAGTGAATCATTTAGCTAAATATTAGCTTGAAGCATTAAGCTAGCCAGGTTTTGTCAAAATGGTGGCCGTGGGTAGCCTGACACTCAGCCTGAATTGACATTTCGTTTCACTTCATTATTCAGTCTGAACTCGCTTCCCCCCAGGGCGATTGCAGGGATGGGCGTTGCCAAAAAGAGGCAGTCTTCAGCGTTTGGTTCACCGACCAACACATGACATAGTGTTGTTATCATGGTTGTTATGTGTGACTGGCTAGTGCTGTGGCTAGCCTGTTGCTTGCTAGTGCTACTTGCTAACCAAAGAAACAGTCAGAATAGGAGCACTACGAACTAGTAATCAAACACAACATAACATGCCTGCTACTGGTGTTTCATAGCGAGATCGATACGATCGCATTTTACCGCAATTTACCACATTTTATCGCGACGCGATGCACGGTACGGTACGGCCAGGGGCGGCCTTAGTAATCTGGAGGCCCGTTTCAAAAGCTATTGATGAGGCCCCCCCGCGCCGCCGCCAGCGAACCGAGGCCACAGTAGCAGCGCAACAATCGCACACAGAAGTTGACCTATAGTCAATGACTGGCTGCCATTTATACATTATTATTATATTATATGGTTATATGATTATTAAAAAGTGTTATAAGTGTGTTGCAAGTTGAACAAGGCTTGCTGGCTAGCTCTTGGAGGCCCCCTGGTGGCTGAGGCCCGTTTCAATTGAAACTGGTGAAACATAGCTAAGGCCTCCCCTGGGTACGGCGGCGGCGCTGGTGTACTTGGAAACACACATGAGTTCTGGGAAACCCCCACCCACGCTGATCACAAGACGCTGATTCACGACGCTGATTCGCCGATCGGATTTTCAACCGAGGCAGGCCTCCTCAATGAGAGCGATTCTAGACCTGAATCGCCGAAACAAAAAAATTAAAGGGGTGTGGCTAGCGATTCAGGGTCTGGAACTAGGCTAGGCCGTGGGGCAAGATGAACCAAATGCCTTGGGGTAATTTGAACAAATTATCCTAATATGAATCACCGTTCATATATTTATTAGGTCTTTGCTACTCAAATTATGCTTAATGATCTTTCATTTTGGTGTATTCACTCATTTAAGA
>NC_137816.1:43223704-43236204 GCF_963921795.1 Nannobrachium achirus | reverse complement strand
CAACCCATAGCATTGGCCTAAAATCACGCAAAGCGGTACACAGGATGGGTCTTTCTCAATCTGCCTACTTGTACAGACTCCCGTCCTCCCGAACTTGTAAACGTCATCAGTCTGTGCCCAAGTACCATTCCAATCCTCAAGTCTGCATCTGAGCAAGTAGAGACCAAATACCAGGATGTAGACTTGATCCGCCCCGATCCTCCCACTTTACCAAGTTTGCTCTGGACTAGACTTGCGCTGACTTTCCACAGCAAATTACCCACAATGCCTTTCCCCATTTCTTCTTCTCTTGCTTCTCCATCAATAAACTGTTCAACAGCACCATCTACACTACAGTATGTGCAAATGTCCACAATCCACATCTTTTTTTACTGTTGGCTTTATATATTGATGCTTAAAATATACAAGTCTGCTGTATTTAATTAGACTGTATTCAATCAATCAATTTTACAATTATATTGACCTAATATAGGCTACACTTTAATGAACTAATGAATAGGCTAGGCTGTTTCAGTATATATTTCATTTTATTGTCAATGCACAAGCCCTGAAAAGTCATTTATTGAAGAGTAGCTTAGATGTTATATCTGACTTTATTTTAAGTCATTATTACATTTTTGGCCACTTGCAGTATGATTTCCGTGAGAGCGGCATAATACGATAATCACCCAGGGCTGTACACTCAGTGGGCTATATTAGATTTATAATTAATAATATAGGTTATTCATGTGCACATTTCTATATTAAAAACATTATACTGCATAACAGTAGATACTAGATAGGATGGTTGACATTTGGAAAAGGGAATTAAAGAACAGAGCCAGTGTTGTGTTTTATTTTATTTTTTCTTATATATGTTTATTTTAAAGTGCACAATGACTGTTGAATGAGCTCATTTTATCCTCTGTTGGAACAAAAGAACAAATCTACTGCTATGAATGCGTCCAACTTGTAGATCTGCCCAGAATATAGGCCTATTCACAGAAACGTGCAGTGGAATTCCCTGAACTGAAGCAAGCTGAGATGGTGATGTCATTGAGTATGCTGCTATTCCAATAGCAGAACTACCCTCCTCCCATCCTCCCGTCCTCGGAAGTCCCTTCTCCCAAGGAGAACTTGCTAGTCTGAACTCCCAAGGAGGGAAGTCAAAGTCACCAATTTGATTTGATAATCGGCCTATCTCTAAAGTCGTCATCAACATGGATCTGTCCCATATCCCATTCCCTCCTGATTGGCTACGATTGCCTTCTTAAGTTAGTGTATGCGACGTGACGGTCGCTTATCTCCTGATTAGGGAGTCTTACTGGTAGACTAATTTGCTACGTTATTTTTTTGTGATATATATATATATATATATATATATATATATATATACATATGTATATTATGTTTGGAAAATTGGAAGTGGAACGCTGTAAATATGTCTTCTGATGTTTAGAGCTGGAGAGACAGGGAGATCCCTGTTACTGAACAAACACTCCATAACAATGATTACTAAAACCATTAAACCATTAGATCATTAGATAATTAAAAAGTTTTGTTTTAACCAAAACATATCCCTTACTTTACCCTTAAGCATTTTAATTTGACTTTCCTTAAGACTGTCAAGAAACTCAAATCAATAAATGAATTACTCATAACCCTGCCTCTCCATTTTATGCAATAAATAAATCATGGAATCCCTGTCCTTCCATCCTGTCTTTTTATTGTCAGTCTTGGGCTACAGCCAGGGTTCTTGGCATGTCTCAATGAGAGAACATCATCATTGCTAAAGGCGGTATCATCTCTAAAGGCAATGCTGCGCGCGCGCGCACACACACACACACACACACACACACACACACACACACACACACACACACACACACACACACACACACACACACACACACAGTACAGTCCTGTGGGAGGCTGCTCGGGGAAGTGAGAGATATAGATAAAGTGTGTCATTGCAGAATATGACAGAGACAAGATGCTCCCTAAAACCCTTGTAGCACTCACCTGATTCACTGCACTGTGAACTGACTGGGCACAGTGACAATTACATAATGTTTAGGGGTCATGGAAGTCCTTTGCAGCAGTGTGTGTTTTAAAGGAGCAATAATGTTCCCTACCAGGCCGGTGGATCAGAAACGGCTGTTTTTACCCCTGTCCGCCCGTGTCTGTCTGTCCATCTGTGAACAGCTAATGCACGATTTCTGTGGAACTTTGCATGCACACTCCAGTAGTCCAAGAGCCGATACCTCTCTCTTCCCCTTTTTTTGATCAGCCCGTCCATTTTTGCCAGAATAGCCTACATTTTCCACCATTTAGCATTTCTCAGAATAAACTTTGCTACTACTACACAGATTGTCCTAAATCAAATTGACAGATTATCTCTGGATTCAATCAATATGTATCCATCAGCTTTGTCATATTCCATTTCAATTGGCTATATGACTAATCTGAGAGCCCTATAAGCAACCTGGCCTGGCGGAGATATGTGTTCTGACTTTTCTAGTTATTCAACAATTCGACAAAGTATTTTTCTACATCGTTAAGAAGCCTCAGGCCCGCTCCAATGAGCTGTGCTAGATGGGTCTGTCTGACTCCTAATCGTCCAGATGGTTAAAACCTCTCCTTGTGTACATTTCCATAAAGCAGAGATGAGAAACTAAAGAAAGTTTCACTTGACACAAAATGTTGCTGCTCATATGAACACATCAGACATTATATAGAGGTTAGATGGTTCTTATGAACACATTTGGTATTATAGTGCAATGGCTTGTATGAACACATCTGGTATTACATAGAGGTTATGTGGCTCTTATGAATGCATTCTGGTATTACATATGGGTTATACAATAGAACTAGCATTGTGAGCGACCTCATTACTGCATGTCAAACATGGAGGAATCTTGGCCAACAAACACGGTTGCTGCAGACGATGCAGTACAAATTCAAGGCTGAGGAAACATTGGAGTTCATCTGGGTACAAAGGAACCAAAACACAGAGCAGAAAACTGTGATCTTTGATGCTTCACAGAATAGCTGTGTAACAGAGAAGCTGACAGCCAGCTGAATCCACATGGTTGTCAACTCTCCCCCCAACTGTCAGGGAGTCCCAGCAGGACTACCATTCCATTTACGGTACCAGCCAGTTCCTCATTGACAGTAATGTTAATTTATGTATTCCATTACCGTTGATCAAATACCATTGTCTTGTGTCTTGTGAGTAAATTAGCTTATGGGTATCTGATGAGATAATACATTATCATCCAGCATGTGTTGTTGCTCTCCTTATCCCATTATGGTTGGATAAGCTCAGACAACAATGAATGCCTGGGTGAACATTATTCTTATTTATCACATATCCAGACTTTATTTGCGCTGGATAAGGGGAGCAATAGTGTTTATCAGCCCAAGGGATGGTAATAGTTTTCAGCCCTGCAGTGGTGGTGGTGGACAGTAACAAAGTACAGTTGCTGCACTTACTTGAGTATTTGTATTATGCGTTACTTGACTTTCAGTTCACTACATTTCCAAGACAAATATTGTACTTTCGACTCCAGTACAGGGAAAAGGTTCATTATGAATTAACAACTATAGGCTACTGTAAGCACAATTTCAAATCTAGTGAAAGAAGCAGATCTACCAGCTGACAATGTGTCACATAGATATTAAAAAGAAAATGCACTTTGTAATGTGTATACTTTTGAATACATATACATTGAAAACTTACTTAAAATACTGTTAAAGTACTCCATTACTTTAACTGAGGTACATATTTGACACCATTTGGCAACTTTCATATTTGACCAGGAGTATTATCTATACTTTGGTTAATTACTGGGGTTGCATATTTGTCCACCACAGGCCCTGTGGCTGATATAGCTGACCAAAAATACAGAGGATCTGCAAATATATTGTGGTATATTGGGAGTTTATAGTGTATGGGTCTTCAACAGAGGGTCTGGGACCCCTAGGCAGTCCTCAGAGTTACTACAGGGGGTCCTCCAAATCTTTGAGAATTTTTTTCTCCTTTTCCATAACCCCTTGAACCCTAGTGTCCATATTCTGAGAACTTTAGCCAAAAATAGTCAATCTACAAACTCACAACGCCTCGCAGCGCGAAGCGTTGTGAGCTTGTAGATATTTTTGGCAAGGAGCTTTGGTGTAGAGGGGAAAAAGAGCAGAGATTGACATGAATCCAAAATACACTGATGATTGTGCTCTCAAACAATGAAACTATACTGTATATGGAATCTATGAAAAGGTTGTGGGTGTCCCTGCTTCATCTCTCTCTCAACTAAGGGGTCCCTACCTAAACTCCAAGGTGATACACTTTACATAATATAAAAGCTAGTTTACAAACTTCAGGTAATACTACACAAACAGTATGCAACCTGTAACAAAAAAAGAAAAAGCACATGATGAGAACCTAATAAACATCAGAGCAAGTGCAAGTGTTTATATATCTATCCAATGTGATTCGTTTAAAGCTTCTCAGCGGAATTAACACGGCCAATTTGAGTCTGGTCTGAAGGTCATTCCACGACCATGGACCAAAGAAAGTGAGGCATGTTTTGCCTCCCTCAGATGTGAATACAGGTACTGTACAACGTAACCAGGCATTTGATCAGCGGTTTAGCCCAGAGTGTGCCTGAAGTGCAGGTATAGACGGCAGTGGCTCAGGAGGTTGAATGGGCTTCTTTTCTTGGAATCGGAAGGTTTCTCCTGGCTTCATGGCTAAGTGTGCTTGAGTAAGACACTTAACCCTAAATGCTCCCATTGAACAGGTAGGTGCCTTGCATGCATGGGTTCCCCTGCCATCCGTGTGTTATTGGATGTGTGAAGACTTTACAATGGAATACACGTTGTAAAGTGCTTTGGCTAATTGGGTGCTATATAAACCCTAAATGTACCGTTGATGTGCAGCTATAGGTTAATCTGAATGTGTGCATGTGTGCGTGTGTAGCAGAAAAGGCAGAGAATGTATAGAACAGACATTTCCATAACAATGTTTTGCTCCCTTGTCAAATGCATTAGAGGAAGTAATTAGTCCATGGAGACATCAGGGATGCATTTGTTCAATATGAAGATGTGTCAATTAAATACTTGGTACCCATGGCAAAAAAATAAAATAAATAAATAACATCATTGCGTGCACCAGCAAAGTAGTTGTGAACATGAGAGTATAGTAAGTACTGTAACTAAATCATTACCAAGAAATGTCTTTACCAGTCTGTTCATAAAACGTGTGTAATAACATGAATTAAAAGGTTGAAATTCAACTCCCAGGGGAAACCCTGAAAAAACCTGATCAAAGTTGGGGTACCGAGAACCGATATATATATATATCGCCTGAAGTAACTTGTGAGCGGTCAAGCTATGTTTTTTTTAATGGTTCTGAGTTGTATTTTTCACTATAACCACTCCTTAGTGGAAAAACTGCCACGCCCACTTTTTCATTTACATATTGCCTAAACTTGCATTTATTTCAATTAGTTGCATAATACTCAGAGCAAATGCTATTCCACCATGTCAAATGCTTCAGAAGTCAATGTCTGAGTCTTCTTCAACACTATCATGAATACCATTCTTGCATGTAATGCCTTCACAAACTCCCCATGCTGAGATGCATGTGGAGTTTTTACATTGGAATATGGAATGTTTATTCCATAATTATGGAATGTTTGATAGGATAATTTCTATGCCAGTCCTTTATAATGCACAGGCTTTGATTTGGATATTGAGATAAAGGAAGTAAATATTTTAGTGCTCTCTGCCAGGGACCCCCTGGCATAAGAACAAGGATGAAGTGTTTACATGTTCGTACAAAGGAAAGGTTTTTGCTTTTTTGTTTGCATCCAGCTGAGAATAGCACTTATGATGCATTTCATTAATAGTGGATAATTAGACCACCATTCAGCCCTGGCCACTATTGAGGATGAATGAATCATACTGTGTAAAACCTACAAATGGATGGATGGAAGCTGGATTGATTGATTTGAAAACCACTCAAAACTCCAAGCTACAATGCCATGTGATTGATGAAATGCACTCAAACTCATCTGTGCTCTTTTATGTTGAAACTCCGGAACTACTTGAAAAAGCTATATTATTCTGAAAGTAGAGAGAAGTCGACAACCGTGTCTGGCTGTTTTGTTCCATGAAAAGGTCTTTCATAATACTTTCACTTTTGATACATGTACTTTTACTTTTGAAACTTAAATCAAAGAGGGGGGTGCATTGGGAGGGTGAACGATGAACGATGACGTTTTTCCACCAGGGAGTGGTCTTGGTGAAAAATAACTGCTCGCAATCAACTCAGAATCAAGAAAAATCCCTAGTTTGATCCCTGAAAAGTTTCTCAATTCCAATTTAAGCACCTTTGAATATTCGGAAAATCGGTGACCCGACTTTGAGCAGTTTTGTGTGTGTGTGAATGGGTGAATAATGCACAATCTCTGTAAAGCACCTTGGAGAAAGGCGCTATATAAAATATGCCCTTTATATAAAATGCACCATTTAACCATCAGTAACATATACAGTATATGAGATTAAACAAACTCTGAACCAGGGCTGGAGACTCAACATATCCTGTCATCCAAGGGACATTACAATATGTATTTGGGACAAAAATGATCCCCTGGGATGCAGTCGGGACAAGGAGGATTTTTCTTTCAAACTGACTGTGCAGTGTGCAAATCACAGAATTCTAAAACACCAATGCATAAGACCAGAATTAAGTGCAGATCATCCTCCCATGTTCAATGTTTGCAGTGAATTTGCAAACATTCTGCACTATTTGAGGCGGATTTAACATAGCAGAAAATGTTGGAGAACAGAAAAACTGTCAAATTGCATTGGAACTCTATCTAACCATAGCCAAAAATAGCCCATCTACAAGCTCTGGCAGAGATTAATTACAAACCTTGCTGTCAACTTTCCATGAATCAACACCTTGCATCTCCATTCTCCACTGTGTCTGCTCACAAAAATGCTGCCCTCTCCTCCATAAAATAGTTAACATTATGGATGTGATTGGATTGTGGTATTAATGATCATGTTAAAGGGAAGATGCATGCCGTGGTATTGTTGCACCAAGCACAGACACCTTTGACATGTGTTAACATGGTAAAGCCAGTTGTTCATGCTGGCATAGATTTCACTGAGTTTTAGTGATATCAAAGACTACAGACAGAGGCTTATTTACTCTAATATAATAATGGCATTTTACTAAACTCTCAATAACAGGTCAACTTGTCTCAAATAAAAATCTTTGTCTCAGTGGTTCCCAACCTTTTGCCCCATTTGCAAATATCTAAATTGTTTGCAACCCACTCACTTAAAAGACCACTTCAACAATGTTTAAACCAATCTTCATCAGAGATGGGAAGTAACAAAGTACAAATAGGCCTACTTCGTTACTGTAACAAAGTACATTTTTCAGTACTTTGTACTTTACTGAGTATGTATTTTTCTGAGTACTTTTTACTTTTATCCGTTACATTTTAACACAAGTATCTGTACTTTCTATCCGCTACACTTTGGTTTTAAATATGCAAAATTAATGTTGCGCCGCTGTGCGGCAGATGAAACGAAGATCAAAGCACTCGATCATACAGAGGAGGTAACGTTGTGGCCAGAGTGACAGTGGCTGTGTCACGTAGGGCAAGCAAATGTCTATTTACCTCCTGTAACTGGACTAAAAAATAAAAGCAATCATATACTAACATATAACACAACATGCCCTTATTTTGAAATCCCCTGTTTTCAGAGGAAGTCCAATTTCTACCATCAACGTCTGTCAGCTATTCTCTTCTATTTACTCAATGTCAACCAGGGGGAGAGTTCCGCCGATTTAAAATGAGCCCAATACGGAACTAAAACTTCCTATGATTGGCCGCGACTTGCGCTGTTTTCCCCCTGGCCGGTTGCAAAAAGAATTGTTCTCCATTGGATCCCATTCATTTTCCCCTTTCGTGTTCTAACCTTAATTAACATTTTCATGAATACTTTATGGTTCCTATCGCTAGTTAAAAATTGCCTTTCAATCACGATGATATCCGTTTTGTGAAAATAAGGTCCCATTTATGTTAAAATTGATGATAAAGTTGCGGGGGGCGTGGCCAACTAAACTTATACCAGCCGGCTGTGTTCTTCTTCGTGTGCTGTATTTCGGGAGGCTCCGACCACATTCTCCCATGTATCCCTGCGGTTGCACGTGACCGTTGGCAGCCAATAGCCTCCTCTGGTTGCATTTCAATCTATGATGGCAACACCCATGCCAAGGACCTATATTGTGTCATTTGCGCTGCATAGAAATCAATGGCTTCACTTTGTCCATATCTTTTATACAGTCTATGATGTCAACAAAACCCATGTGGATTATAAACTCAGGACTTTGGCTACATTTATGTGACCTAAACGCACACGCGTTGGACATGCGTTCTTTTTGAACCTCCGAAGTAGGTGAGTGGCACTGCGGTTTCATCTTATCTCATGATGCTGTGATTCTGTGTGTATAAGAGACAAGTCTGCACTATAGCTTGCCTTTGATTAATAAACGTTCGGTCATTTTCGGCTTTGCAAAAGCTGTATGTGTGTGTGTGTGTGTGTGTGTGTGTGTGTGTGTGTGTGTGTGTGTGTGTGTGTGTGTGTGTGTGTGTGTGTGTGTGTGCGTGTGGTAAAAATACTTTTACTTTTACTTTAAAAGTACTTTTCAAAGCCTGTACTTTTTACTTTTTACTTGAGTAATTATTTTAATTGAGTACTTTTACTTTTAGCAAAGTCGTTTTTTTTCACAGAATGTACAGATTGCGAGTACTTTTCCCATCTCTGATCTTCATACAGTAATTCTGTCAAAAAATAACGGTCGTTAATTATGATTGTCTACTCTGTCTGTGTTTCAGAGAAGGGCTGTGGAAAGTTCAGAAACCTGCCTACCAGTGACATCATTGCTGCATGGGAACCGTAGTATATACTTAGTTCCAATTTATCGGTATCACAATGAAAACAAATTTTTCAAGATTTTAATGAAAAAAGATATACTTTTTTTTTAATATATTCACTTTTTATGAACACATCTGGTGCCAACCCCGAGTTTCCCGAGTTTGTATTGGTACCAACGCTGTGCCAACCCCGAGTTTCCCGAGTTTGGGCCGTTTTTGAAAAAAAAAAAAAAAAAAAAACATTTTTCAAAAAAAAAAAAAGAAAAAGTATTTTTTGCACCTCCAGAAATGTATTAGGCATGATCGCGATCGCGAAATTGCATGTTTAACCCCCATACCAACCCATTCTTTCAAACATGGCAGCCATGTTTGTTTACATCTGAAGAAAACATAATGGCCCATAAATCATGAATGCCTGAACGGATTTCCAAGCGGAATTTTTTGTTTGAAAGCTGTAAACAGTGTGCACACACATGGTGCATCAGCTAGGCATGGGCGTGCACTTTTTACACAATTGCGCTATTACATGGAAGTCTATGGTAACCATGGCAACGTGGGACATTGAAGAGAAAAAATCATAGCAACTTAATGCTAAATATGTGGGGGCCCACTTGAAATAACCTCACAGCCCACCAATGGTCCCTGGCAAACAGGTTGGGAATCGCTGGTCTATTGCAAGCTACACAAGATCCAACTTTCTGCACATGCAATGCCTTCCATATTACCGTAATTACTAGAACACTTGTGCTTGGTACACATTTTACTATGTATGACACCCACACTCCCTAGTCCCTAATACTCCCTTTGTTCCTGGCCATTCAGAGGCTGGGCTGCCCCCAGGTCTGGACACATGGAAATAAGTGACACCATGTCCATGGCCATGTCAACCAGCCAGCTGTGCATGCACATACTGTGCATGCATGCATGAATTACACACACACACACACACACACACACACACACACACACACACACACACGTCTACGCACACATACGCACGCACGCACGCACGCACGCACGCACGCACGCACGCACGCACGCACACAAACACGCACACACACATGCACACACACGTGCAAGGTAATTGTTAGTGTGGAAGAATGCCCTTGGGATTCGATAATTCATAACCTCCTCACATCAGATATCGGGTAGCCGGCTAGAAATGGGCTTACTAAACTCTGTGTGTGTGTGTGTGTGTGTGTGTGTGTGTGTGTGTGTGTGTGTGTGTGTGTGTGTGTGTGTGTGTGTGTGTTTGTGTGTTTGTGTGTGTGTGTGTGAAGGGACTGCACTGCATCATTAGATAGGAGAGGTAATGGCTCTTATTGATTCGGCCCGTTGGGGCCTCCTCACCATTGCACGTTTAAAACAACACTGATCCTCATTACCCCAGCCAATAAGACAAGACACAGAGAAGAGAAGAGAAGAGAAGAGAAGAGAAGAGAAGAGAAGAGAAGAGAAGAGAAGAGGAGGGAATAAATGAGAGAAGAGAAGAGAAGAGAAGAGAAGAGAAGAGAAGAGAAGAGAAGAGAAGAGAAGAGAAGAGAAGAGAAGAGAAGAGAAGAGGAGGGAATAAATGAGAGTATGGATGGATGGATGGATGGATGGATGGATGGATTGATGGGGGAGTAAACTTAAAAAACTAAAATGTATCACTGTTGATACGATCAAGAGGGTTTCCACAATAGTTGAAGTGTTATGGGCTAAATATGGTGGAATAAGTAATTATTGTCACACACAGTTTGAGTAATACTAGACTCTTTAAATCTCTTCTCCTCCTTCCCCCTCTCACTTAGTTTCCCCCTCCATTCCCCCTGAAGTCTGTAATAAGACTAAAGAATTGACTGGAAACACTGTTAGGCTGCATCTAATAAATCTCTGTGTTATTGCTGCTAACACAGACAGAGAGCTGTTTAGCCCAGAGCAAAGCTATCATTACTGCAACACTACACCAACTATAATCTCTCTCTCTCTCTCTCTCTCTCTCTCTCTCTCTCTCTCTCTCTCTCTCTCTCTCTCTCTCTCTCTCTCTCTCTCTCTCTCTGCCTCATGCTCGTGCATACACTTTCATGTCATTCTGCATTTGAGCTTTGGCCAAAATTTTAAAGAGGCTTTCAGCCAAGGCCCCCACAACCGAGGTCGTCTGGAAAGACATCACGTTCCCCTCTCTCCCCTACAGATCCATATTTGCCGGTGCTCAGAGACTAATTTCTTTGTTTGACGGTTGGTTAGTTTTTCCTCTCCAGCTCTTACTGGGCAGGTGTCAGACACGTGTTCTGGCTATTGATCAGCTGGCCTCGGTGGAGAGAAGCCTCCTCCTAGAAGGAGTGTGGAGGTGGAGAGAACCTCCTCCTAGAAGGAGTGTGAAGGTGGAGAGAACCCTCCTCCTAGAAGGAGTGTGAAGGTGGAGAGAACCTCCTCCTAGAAGGAGTGTGGAGGTGGAGAGAACCTCCTCCTAGAAGGAGTGTGAAGGTGGAGAGAACCCTCCTCCTAGAAGGAGTGTGAAGGTGGAGAGAACCTCCTCCTAGAAGGAGTGTGAAGGTGGAGAGAACCCTCCTCCTAGAAGGAGTGTGAAGGTGGAGAGAACCTCCTCCTAGAAGGAGTGTGGAGGTGGAGGGAACCTCCTCCTAGAAAGAGTGTGGAGGTGGAGGGAACCTCCTCCTAGGAGTGTGAAGGTGGAGAAAAGGTGGAGAGAACCCTCCTCCTAAAAGGAGTGTGAAGGTGGAGTAACCCTCCTCCTAGAAGGAGTGTGGAGGTGGAGAGAACCTCCTCTTAGAAGGAGTGTGGAGGTGGAGAGAACCTCCTACTAGAAGGTGTGGAGGTGGAGAGAACCTCCTCCTAGAAGGAGTGTGGGGGTGGAGAGAACCTCCTCCTAGAAGGAGTGTGAAGGTGGAGAGAACCCTCCTCCTAGAAGGAGTGTGAAGGTGGAGTAACCCTCCTCCCAGAAGGAGTGTGGAGGTGGAGAGAACCTCCTCTTAGAAGGAGTGTGGAGGTGGAGAGAACCTCCTCCTAGAAGGAGTGTGGAGGTGGAGAGAACCTCCTCCTAGAAGGAGTGTGAAGGTGGAGAAAAGGTGGAGAGAACCCTCCTCCTAGAAGGAGTGTGAAGGTGGAGTAACCCTCCTCCTAGAAGGAGTGTGGAGGTGGAGAGAACCTCCTCTTAGAAGGAGTGTGGAGGTGGAGAGAACCTCCTCCTAGAAGGAGTGTGGAGGTGGAGAGAACCTCCTCCTAGAAGGAGTGTGAAGGTGGAGAGAACCCTCCTCCTAGAAGGAGTGTGAAGGTGGAGTAACCCTCCTCCCAGAAGGAGTGTGGAGGTGGAGAGAACCTCCTCTTAGAAGGAGTGTGGAGGTGGAGAGAACCTCCTCTTAGAAGGAGTGTGGAGGTGGAGAGAACCTCCTCCTAGAAGGAGTGTGAAGGTGGAGTAAACCTCCTCCTAGAAGGAGTGTGGAGGTGGAGAGAACCTCCTCTTAGAAGGAGTGTGGAGGTGGAGAGAACCTCCTCCTAGAAGGTGTGGAGGTGGAGAGAACCTCCTCCTAGAAGGAGTGGAGGTGGAGAGAACCTCCTCCTAGA
>NC_137816.1:43046204-43218704 GCF_963921795.1 Nannobrachium achirus | reverse complement strand
ATGAAATATGACCATCTATTAAAATATGTAATACATGTATGCCTTTAGTAAAGCTTTACCATTATTTATTGCTTCTGAACTTACTCCTCTCCTTTTCACAGACATCCGGAAAGTTGCATACATTTGCCATTGTAAAGTATGTCTATGATGCATTTGATCAGCGTATCCGCATCAAAGAGAGAGGCACCTTTGACAACACAACATTCCATTATGATGCACTCCTATATTACAAAGAGGTAAAAAAACAACAACAACAACAACAACAACAACAACAACAACAACAACACAACAACCCACAAACTATTCACCAGTAGAACCAATTATAACATTTTGTCAAGAACTGGTTTTGAACCCCAAAGCGGACAGACTCAGAAACATACTTCTTAACAGGACTTTAATATAGAGTCTACAGTTCAGAATAAAGTCAGCTGTTCAGTTTATTTGCTGAATGGAACAGAGTAACACGTGATTACAGTCCGGCATGGGAGCACGAATAAAATCAGGGTTTAATTGCAGTTTAATCATTAGCAGAATGGTATGCAGGGGTGAGAGTCCAGTCTTGATTGGTTGGATTGGAATGAGCTGATGAGCGTGAGTGAACAGGAACCGACCAAGAAACACATGGTAGGAGTAAAACAATAAACACTCACACCTCTCCTGATACACAGACACAAACAAAACACATGCTGTACGAAAATCCTTGTAACCATGGCTGCCTGTTGTCCAGCAGCAAATAAACAAGGACGAGTTGAAGGATAGTTTATAAGAAAGCAGAATATTGCACAACATAGTATAGCATAATATTCTTTATACGATTCAGCAGGGTTCAAGGCAGCAGGGCCTTGAACTGAATGTTGTATTGTGTCACACCATGTATTGTGTCATGTGGTAGGGTTTTGAATGGTGACTGTAAAATGAAGAGTGGTGAAATAAGTGCTCAGATGTTTTACTGTAGTAAAAGTTACAATACCACTATATAAAAATGCTCTGTTAGTAGTAATAGGTCTGTATTAAAACTCTTACTCGAGTAAACGTACAACAATATTGATATCAAAATGGCTATTTTTTTTTAGAATAGACAAAATATACAAAATTAAATGGCTTAAATGTTTAATGTATGTTTTGTAATTATAATATAAATATGTAACTAATAACTCAAGCTGTCAAATAATTGTAGTGGAATAGGTACAATATTTGCATCTGAGATGTAGTGGAGACAGGGGGTATCTAATGGGGGGGACGGGGGGGACAAGTCCCCCCCGGGCCACCGCCCCCCCCCCCCAAAAAAAAAAAAAAAAAAAAAAAAAATTTTTTTATTTTTTTTTTTTGGGGGGGGGGGGGGGGGGGCAAAAGGGTCCGCGGGGGTCCGCGGGGGTCCGTGGACCCCTGGGGGTTATTATATATCCAAGGGTTTATGGATAGAAATGAGACCAGTGAGTCCAGAGTTTCAGTTAGAGCACTGTAAAGTGTGTGTGTCTCAAATGCTAGTTCATGCTAGTCAGTGGCTGATTTATAACAGGGCTAGGGTGGGCTGCAACCCAGGGTGCTGGGCTGCAGCCCAGGGGGGGCTGCGCTAGGGTGGGCTGCAGCCCAGAGTGGGCTGCGCTAGGGTGGGCTGCGCTAGGGTGGGCTGCAGCCCAAGGTGGGCTGCGCTAGGGTGGGCTGCGCTAGGGTGGGCTGCGCTAGGGTGGGCTGCAGCCCAAGGTGGGCTGCGCTAGGGTGGGCTGCAGCCCAGGGTGGGCTGCAGCCCAGGGTGGGCTGCGCTAGGGTGGGCTGCGCTAGGGTGGGCTGCAGCCCAGGGTGGGCTGCGCTAGGGTGGGCTGCAGCCCAGAGTGGGCTGCGCTAGGGTGGGCTGCAGCCTGCAGCCCAAGGTGGGCTGCGGCCCAAGGTGGGCTGCGGGCCCGCGGCCCAGGGAGGGCTGCAGCCCAGGGTGGGCAGCCCAGGGAGGGCTGCAGCCCAGGGTGGGCAGCCCAGGGTGGGCTGCAGCCCAGGGTGGGCAGCCCAGGGTGGGCTGCAGCCCAGGGTGGGCTGCCCAGGCTGGGGGGGGAAGTGGGCCGGTGCAGTGGAGAGAGGGCCGTTGCTGACTGGCAGCAGCCAATCACATTCATTGGGCCATCAGTTGCTCCAGCTCACTCACTCAGTACTGACAAGGAAGAGGCCTCCTCTCCCCTCCCCCATACCTGTGTCCCGTGTGTTCTTCTTCTTCTTTCGTGTATCATCGTCCTTGATGATTGGTTGACAACATTGTATTTCACAAGATTTCTTGTTACTTAGGGGAGGCCATGGGGCTGGCTGTTGTCTTCCCCCCTTGCTGACGTCGGCTTAGGCAGGGTTTGAACCACTCACCTTCTGCACGAAGGGCATATGCACTAACCACTACACCAACGTCGCGCCCCTCCCGTGTGTTAATAAATCAGCTATCAGCAGCATTGAACACAGGTGGTTCATCATCACTCCTTCACTCAAACAAACCAACTGTTGAATGCAGAGAGAATTCTGAGGGTTTTGAGGAGGAAAATGCGGGGGGTAAAAAGAAAGGGGGGTGCTGAGAAGGAGAGAGAGAGAAAAAAGCAAAAAAGAATAGAAGTTGCTGCAAAATGTAAAAACATTAAGGATATGTTTGGTGCTGCTACTGCTGCTGGGAGCAGCTGCAGCAGCAGCAGGGCTGCTGCTTCTCTCCCCCAAAATGCTCACGAGACAGGGGGATCATCCACACCCCATCCCCGGCCCCATTCATCAACATGTCTGCCGCTGAGCAGTGTTGAATCGGTAAGCAAGCTACATGCATTTTGATTTCCATAGGGTTTGATAAAGTTTAAATTGGATGTTCATCAGTTCATACCATCATGGCCATGGCCCATATAAAGAAGATGGCGTTATTTGATGCTATTTTCCCATTTCACATCTTGCCTGTAGGCAAAACGGGTGATGTAGCGACCCCCTGTGGACATTTCAGTGTCTTTTTTTCCCCCATGGGGAACATTGCTGCCTGCTGGGGTTATATTGGCCAATCACAGCCTTGTTCAGGGAGGCTCTAGACTCAAAATGCTAGTGCTCTGTGCACACAGGGAATCAGGAAATGGGATTACTCTAGGCTCCAAGACTGAAGAGTTTGATGATGAAGCCAAGTAAGTTCATGCTAGTAGTGTGTGTCTGATGGTGATCTGATATCTATTGATCTAATAGATTACCTCTAAGTTGAAGAACCAGCAGTAAATCAACCCAAAATATCCAAAGGCAAAAAATAACCGATTTATAACCGTTTTTGAACATAAAATAACCGATTTCTTTTCGGCCGCGCGCTTTGCGCGCGGCCGAATCGCCGGGCCGTGCGCTTCGCGCACGGCCAATGTGGGCTGGTCAAAATATGTCCCCCCCAACTGTGGAGTGCTGGATACTCCTCTGAGTGGAGTAGAAGTATAAATAATTGAAACATGGACATAGGCCTACGCTGTACGGTACCTCAACATTGTACTCAAGTACAGTAAACCCTGAGGTGTTACTGTTAGTCAGTTTAGATCGTCTTTGTCTCCTCTAAACCTTTATATTTCACCATTTCACAACTTCCTCTTCTGTATCTATTCATAGCATGTTGTGTATGTGATCAACGAACAAAACCACACCTGTGTCAAGCAGCCGCTGAAGGGGAACTTCCACCCCATGGAGATCCCCCAGAATGCCACTCTGCTGGGCACAGAGTTCATTGGCAGTTCCTCCAACCCTCTGGAAGGATTGTATGTTTCCACTTGGACAGGAGAGCTTCCAGAGGAGAAGGGTAATTAATCCATCTATCGTATCTAGTTAGTTAGTTAGTTAGTTGTATCACTTTATTTATTGTGTTTTTTTGTGTAATTCTGCAGCCGAGTACCAAACCACATTCACTATGTATGGATGTATTCCTGTGCTGACAGTCTACCACACCGATCGTACAGGATGGAACTCCATCAGGTTAGTCTATGTCCAGTATAACACACTCCAATAAGTACACTGGCCGGGTTTCCCAAAGCGATTAAAAAACAAACACAAAAATATATATATTTAATATAATATTTAATAAAGCAAAAATAAACATCTGTGCCATGTTTAGGTTTAAACCCAGTTGTGTCAGAGGTCAGGACAAACTTCCCCAGTCTGTTAAGTATAGTCCTCTCCAAGACCTTGGATAAATTACTGGCCAGGCCTATTGGTTGGTACGGTAATTATCAGAGCTATTCAGTTTCCCAGATTTATCTGGAATTTGGTATTCAAAACACCATGAATTAAAAATCTAGTAAAGCAGATAGTAAGTATATATTTTCAATACCACACGCCTTATTATCCTTAAGCATCCTGACTAAAGGTTTTTGCAACTGCTGTTTTTTCGGCCGAATATCCAAGCAATTCGGAGCACGTGTCAATCATATTTGCACACTGCCGCCCGTTTTGTATTTTTTTTCGGACCAGGGTTGATTTTTTCTTATTTTCGCAACTGTCGCCACTGGGTCCCTCTCTCTTCTCTCTCTCTCATTGGCCTGAAAAACGCTTTTGAGGATTTCAAAAAAAAAAGAAAAAAAAAAGAAATGCAGTGCTGTGGGCAACCAGCTTATGGGGAGATAGTCACATCCAACAGTTAAGCTGGTTGCACACTGCTGCATTTTTTCGTTGTGTTTTGGAAATTAGAAATCCGAAGGAAAAAGAAAAAAAAAACAAAGAGAGGAGAGGCAGAGATAGCGACCCTGGTCCAAAAATAATTACGAAACAGGCAGCAGTGTGCAAACGTGATTGTCATAACGTGAGGTCCAATATTCGGCCGGAAACAACTCAGCAGTGTGCAAAGACCTTTAACGTTGAATAAAATTGGTGCCATGTACTCAGAAAAGACCCTATTGACGCTAATTGATTCTAATACAGCTCAAAACACATATACATGGACCTACACATATTTGCATGTTGATTAACTATGGGCTATCAATTCAATAATTGACTTTTTTTTTTTTTTTCATTTTTTTTTTCATTCCAGGTTCTATAACAATGTGCTTGGTATTGAGAACCCTGATGATCTTTACCCTCCGTCCTACTGTCAAGAACCTGAGCAACAGACACACCACAAGGAGGAGCCTGCTGACTTCTATAGTCTGTTAACTCAAATTTAGCTTCAATGCAAACAAACGTCTACCTTTTCAATGAGATTATAATAAAAAGGAAAAGGATTATACTACTTATTTGAATGCATTTATTTTTTATTCAAAGTGTCACCAAGTAATACAAACTGTACAAGCAAACAGGACTTCTGACAAACCATTGTTATTACAATCAGTAAACCTCTGACAGCCGTACTGAGGTTGTAGGTTGTATATAATATATAGGCTACCTGCTGTTATAATCCCACTCCCCCCTCTAATTATTGGAAAGCATTAAACACTTGATATTTGTTGTGTTCATCTTTAAGTCCCTAGATCATATAACCTAAAAAGCACTAGCGTCGAGCTCAAACACACATGCTATATTTTCGTCCATGCCTTACCCTCCCTAAACTTCTTTTCTTTTTTTTACTAATTTCTAAAATATTTTAAAATACTTCAAAATAGCCAAGCTACATCGACACATTTTGAGCTTGTAGATCAGCTATTTAAAAAATGCTTTTAAAAAAAGTAAAAAAAAAAAAAGGCAAAGAAGTTTAGAGATAAGGGGTAAGGCATAGACGAAAATATGGCCCACTGTGTGTTTACCTGGAGCAGCAACTGTCATAATTCTACTCCCCCTCTATCTAATTATTGGAAAGTATTAAACACTAAATATTCGTTGAGTTTTCATCTTCTAAGTCCCTGCATGGTCTAGATAATAACCTAAAATAGATTCATTCTCCCTCTGCCATCCTCCCACTCACCCCATCTCAATTTCACTTGTTCATTCTCTCATTGTTTATTGAGTCTGATGAAACTGATGAAAGTCATGAAGCTGAGGCTCAGCGCATCATTACAAAATTACTGATTACAGGCGTAAAGCGATACAAATGAGGAGGATGCCCCTGACGGTTAATTGGTGCAATGTAATAACGCAGAGACGATATGTGGGCCCTTAATTGCGTGTTTACTGCACTATTTATTGGAGAGAGTCTCTCCGCAGGCCAGACGCTGATGAGATGAGCTGTGTTTTCTGCCACTGGGGCTGCTGGTGTGCCATTAATCCTGCTTCATTAAGGGAACTATAGGAAGCGAGAGGAACAGAGTTTGTCTCACAGCTTGATGTTGGCAGAGGAAATGGAACAGTTAATGACATTCAGACCCTCTCACATGAGATTCTGTGCAGAAGAACAAAATTAAAAAGTGTGATTTGTTGCCTGGCTGGTGGTTTGACGCCAGAGGAAGTTGTAAATAAACGAGGACGCTGTAAAGAATGTAATAGAGAGACGGGCAGAGGGTGTCCTGTTGTGTTACATTGTTTGAGACATGCTGGTATTTCCTTGATTACATCTTTCTGAGCCAAGTAAACGTGAATATGACTTGTGTGTTTGTTTGTGTATGTGTGTGCGACGTGCGTGCGTGTGTGTGTGTGTGTGTGCGTGCGTGCGTGCGGGCGCGTGTGACGCTCCCAATTTAGTTGTTGCCAAGTCATTGGCAGACATGCGGGAGTTGTACTTGTTTTTAGATTGTTGTATTTTATCTGTGTGTCATTTAATATAGGACAATGTATCAAGCCTCTGCCTATATTGTTGTGTGTATTGCCTGCTGCAAAACAAATGACCCCTCAGAGAAAAATCTGCTCTACTTTCTACATTCATCATTTTATTTTCCTTTCTACTTGGCATAAACATTTTTAATTGACTTGGCAAAAGTGCAAATCAACCACGGTACCTCTCCCATTGGACTGCATTAAGCTTGGCCAATCAGAGTAAATAGGGAAGGGTCATGTGACATGTGGCTGCAGATGGCTCATGCTCATTTAATATGATGCACGCACACACACGCGCACGCACGCACGCACGCACGCACGCACGCACGCACGCATGCACGCACACACACACACACACACACACACACACACACACACACACAGAGCCTTGAAATTAAAGCTACAGCTGAATTAAAACAGTCAACTTACAAGCAGACCAAACCATATAAGGATTGAAAATATCACTGTCTTCACTTCTTTCTAGATCTAGTAATGGAAGCATATGAAAATCTCTTAACATGTTCTCTTAGCATGTTCACAAAATGGAGAACTTGTGTTTTCATTTGGTAAACGCAGCCATATTTTCACATGACAACACACACCATTCATTGAGTACACACAACTAAGCATTTGCTGCACACTACCAAGCATTTACAGCACAATGAAGTGCAAAATTGAAAACACAATCATCGAAATGGAACACACCATATGAATGACCTATTTCTCCTTTTGTAAAATGACTCTGTGTAGGCCGACTTTTTTCAAAGTCAAACGTAAAACAGTGCACACATATGCATCCAAAAAGTTTTATCAGGTATTATGATTATACTAGGAGGAAGATTTTTTTTCCAAAAAAGTGTACACAAAGAGTTAAACTTTTTTTTTTATGTGGCCACACCCACCAGTTCATTAAGTATGTTTGGTTGTCAGGTGGGGGGTTGACCCAGCTGAGGTTAGCCACACCCACAGTGATGGGTGAATGGTAAAAGGAGAGGGGATGATTATATGATGTCACTCTATCTGTGTTTTTGTATCGTCACTTTTGACCCACAAGGTGTCAGCCTCCAGGAAGAAACCCCAAATACAAAGGGAATACATAATTGCTCATAACATCCACTCCAGGGGTCTAATGTAATACTGTCAACCTCCTACATACATGAAAACCAGAAAAAGTTCAAAACTATGGCACCGCCTCTTTAAGTGTACAGTGAACACGTCTCTTTCATGATGTATTTTATCCCATGTATACAGCTTTATGTTCTCTTCTCTTGGGTGGTCGGTGCGCTCCAGTCTTCCTGTCACCTCCCCCCCTCCCCCCCTTCCCCCCGGTCCCTCTGGGTTTACCAGTGACAGAAGACTAGTACAGAGAAACAGCCATTTGTCGTCCCCTTTTCATCCCCTCAGCTATTCATTTCATGCATATGAAGGTTACTGTACTGTACACTACCTGAAATATGGTGCAATACATGTGCAATTGTAGAGCGTATCCTTTTTTTTAAAAATATTATTATATATTTTTGTACAGGGAGATCATATAGTCTATGTTTCTGTGTGGGAGGGAGGTAAGCTGTCTTGTGTACTGTAGCATTCACATAACATTGTTGTTGACGTGTGCGGCAAATGCTTTGATAGACCAGTGGTTCTCAACCTGTTGGTCGGGACCCCCTAGGGGGGTCCCCATAGATGATTAACTTAATGTGCAACATTGTTTTCCCTCTCAAAAGTACACTAAACAACATTAAAAGCTTATAGGGTATCTGCACATTTCTAAAGTGACTACTATCGATTTTTTAATCTATCTATAAATGCGACAAATCTCTGTCTGTCTGCGTGTGTGTCTGTATGTAATCCGCGTATCTCGAGAACCGTTCGTCCCACCGGCTTCAGATTCGGCACACGCGTTCCCCGCCGCGGCGCGGAGTGCAGTGCCGGGCCTCGACCCGACCCGACGCGCGGTTTTCCCGAATCGGCGCGAAACGTTCGGAATCTCCTTATGCGGAGCTGATTGTTGACATCAGACTGATCTGGAGGAAATCGGCGCAAACGCTGACTCATTGTGACATCACTTCATAAAAGGCTCTGACATCACGTACGCCACATGAGTCAATGGGCATAAATGGACACAGGCAAACAGATGGTCAAAACGGGTCCTATGACAACAGGTATAATGGGGTTTGCATTAAAGGGGGAACTGGCACTGGATGCAGACAGAGAGATACAGATATCTCCATATATGAGCATAAATGGACACAGGCAAACAGATGGTCAATACAGGCCCTACAGAGATCTCCATAATATATGGGCATAAAATGGACGCAGACAGACAGATAACTCCATATATGGGCATAAATGGACACAGGCAAAGAGATGGTCAAAACGGGTCCTACAGAGATCTCCATATACAGTATGGGCAAAAAATGGACTTAGACAGACAGATATCTCCATATATGGGCATAAATGGACACACGCAAACAGATGGTCAAAACAGGGGGCACAGACAGATACAGAGATCTCCATAATGTGCATAAAGGGACACAGACAAACAGATACAGCGATCTCCATATATGGGCATAAAATGGATGCAGACAGAGAGATACAGATATCTCCATATAAATGGACACGCAGGCAAACAGATGGTCAATACAGGCCCTGAGATCTCCATATATGGGCATAAAATGGACGCATGACAGACAGATAACTCCATATATGGGCATAAATGGACACACGCAAACAGATGGTCAAAACGGGTCCTACAGAGATCTCCATATACAGTATGGGCATAAAATGGACGTAGACAGACAGATATCTCCATATATGGGCATAAATGGACACACGCAAACAGATGAGATGAGATGAGATGACAACAGGTATAATGGGGTTTGCATTAAAGGGCGGGGCATTCATTCCCTATTTACATTGTTCCCGAGTTGGCCAGGGCGCCGACTAGACGCGGGCGGCCGAGCTTCTAGTACCTCTAAAATGACCCTAAAGTGTCCCCGGTTAAAATATGATTATTTGGGGGTTGCGGCCTGAAAAGGTTGAGAACCACTGAGATAAACCATTCAGAGTCACCAGCTCACACCGAAGAATGACATTTTCATTAATATAAGCCCTGGCCTAAAGGAAACAAACAGCAGCTGAACAATCAACTCACCACAAAGGCTACTACTACTAGAAACATTTGATGGAATGTGTTGAAGTCAATGGAGTCGGGTGGATAACTGCATGGATGAACACTATCTTTGAATGAGTGTGACCTTTGTCAAATATACGGTCCAGTGATAAGTCTTAGTTTATTTCCCTGAACCATTTATTTGGCAACGGTCACAATAATTCAAAAATAGTCTTCAGTCATAATGCTTGTATATTCATCAAAGCCATCTTGCACATTTTTTGCTTACTTTAGAATGTGTCTGTGTGCGTGCCTGTGTGTATAGGAGAGATACTGGAGGACAGTATTTAAATAGCACTACTATGTAGCACTACTATGCAGCGGGATTGCATTTGCAACAGTGGCTTAAAAACATAATCTAGAGTAAAACATAATTTGCATTTATAAGACAAGTTAATCAAGAGCCTGTAGTGTGCTACAGTACATTGTCTAGAAAGGGTTTGCTGTCACTCTGTCAGGGAGACCGCAGGGAATAGAGACATTAATTAACAGCGTTTGACAGGTCTCCCGCTGCAGACATTCAATCCCAGGACTTTGACTGACAAGTGCAATTCGAGGGTCACACTTCTGTTGCCTCGGGTCTCATTTCCTTTTTTCTCCCTTTTGATTTTTCTCTCGGCCCTTCATTCTCTCGCCCATCATCTCTTTCGTCACTCTTCATCGAGTTGTAAATGGACAGAAGTACAAGACAGACAAAGCAGAGGCTGTTTTTTTTGTTTGTTTTTTTAGCAGCACTCATCCTGACGGGATATCTCACAAGGCGGGAGGTGGTGAACAACCAATTACAGACTCCCTCAGACATAAAAAGACGTTTGTTGTTTCCCTTTAAACCTTTTTCTTCCTACTGTACGTCTGTTCTGCTCAAACGAAGAAGTGCAATGCCAGGTTTATCTGCTTCTCCACAGGTATTGTTGTTCAGTGCTGTCCTCTTTCTTAAAGGGAATAAAAGTAATTGATGGGGGCCACCAGGGGCGTCACAAGGGGAGGAAAAGTGGGACTGAGTTACTAGTAGGGCCCAAGGTGGAGGGGCCTTAATTATTTTATACTTTAGCTATTGAAAAATAGCAGATATACAAGCTCACTGCAAGCTTGTAGATCTGCTATTTTTGAAAAATGTGTGCACATCTTTGAATGTATGTATTTTTTAAGCGAAGGTCGGTGGCCAAATACATATCGTTTTGGGGGTCCTTCACATGAAAATGTTTGAGCACCACTGACATAACATATAGGTTTTTCCAAAAACCTTAGAAGGATTTGAAATATTCAAATACTTGCACACATTTTCAAGATTAAAAAAAAATAGCAGATCTACAAGCTTGCAAGATCTTATTTTTCAATAGTTAAAGCACAAAATAATGCATAATAATCCTAGTCTGATTTCAGACTCTACGCTGGAGCTTGATTCTGAAGTTGTCCCTATTCTATTTGATTACAAAGGGGAGGGGATTTGAAATTTGAAATTCCCAATCACAAGAGATCTGGTGGGAGGGGTTGTGTTTGACTTGTGTACACAAAACATTCCCTCCTCCCCCTCCCCTCTATGACATGCACCAAACAGGTCATTGTCTTTGATGTTTCATTGATTAGAGAGAATCACTAACAAGCTATCGACACTTGTAGTTGTAGCTCTTCTGAAGTTCAAAGGAGGCAATTAAGAACTCTGGTGAGCCACCCCTCCCTCCACTGTTTCTGTTGATTTTCAAAAGTTAGACGCACCCCTCCTCCGTCTTGCATTGATTTCATTGGTCGGTTAGCCAAGAAACCGATAGAAAGAGACGCGTCATATGACACCTCCAGACCAAGAGAAGCAGTCCACTCAGAGAGTGGCAGTGGATTTTTTTTACATTCCCACCTCTCACTGTGGCCTCCATCTCGCTCAGAAGGAACAATACTCTGAAGGTCTTGTTCCAATTTAACCCTAATCACATCCAACCATGGGCCACCCAAAGCACTATACCGTATCTAAGATAAATAAACAATTCACCATGCAGATCTCCACTCCCCTAGATTACCTCATCTCTACTCCCTCTGATTAATACAGGTAATTAAATCAGATATTACCGCTGGCACTGCACAGTCCGAGCCGTACAATAAAGCCGTGGAACCTTAAGATTTAATTAGAAGTGGTGCCATATTTATGGGTGCCCACCCATCTTCTGCCACATGAGATCTGACTTGATTGTGATCAGGTCGGGGAGGAATGCGGGTGAAATAGAGGGGGCTTTGGTCATAATTTGATGATTAGAGTGTGGGGGGGGGGGGGGGGGGGGGGCTTTTCTGCTTTTATTGATAGGGGATAGTGGAGGTAGACAGGATACAGGGACAGAGAGACAGGGAGTGACACACAGCAAAGGTCATGAGAAACGGGACTCGAACCCGCGACACGCCGTCAGGCTTGTCGGAGCCTATATGTGGTATGCTTCTGGACCACCAGCTTTTTTTAAAGCGTAGATAAAAAAATAAAAAATAAACATTTGTAACTCAAATATTTGCTTCTGGGGGGGTCCCTGACACTACATATTTTGAGATACATGTAGGCCTAGGCTTAATTGCGGGGGTCCTTGACATAAAGTAGAGTGAACAAACTACACTTAAACTATGAATACTGTGCAAGTACACACACAAAAACAAACATCATACATAGGCTAATGTTCAAATATGTGTGTGTGTGTGTGTGTGTGTGTGTGTGTGTGTGTGTGTGTGTGTGTGTGTGTGCGTGTGCGTGTGCGTTTGCGTGTGCGTGTGCGTGTGCGTGTGTGTGTGTGTGTGTGTGTGAATGTACATGTGTACATTATATGAGAGGTTGGGCTCTCTGATCTTGTTTCTAATTTTTTACTGTAATAATCAGTATAATTTATAGGCCTATAGGGTTATATGTATTTTGTCATTTCCAATATATTAGGGGTCCCTACTTTCCTAATCTGTGGGCCCCCTCACAACAGTACAAAAGCTTTTATTTTCGCATTATCGTGACTCGTGAGGAAGCGGCAGCGCGACGCCAATCATAAACATCCGGGGTAAAGTGTCGACGCAAAGAGCCGTCTGCTCTCCAGCGCCAAATAGAGTCTGAAAATGTCTGAAAATGTCACTTTTTGAGCATGTTGGCTGCACTGGAAAGCCAACAAAAATTGATTTTACGCCTCTCCTGCTTAGCGGAGAATGTGGTGTGATAGAGGAGGTCTCCCCGAACGTGTGCGTGTGTTCAAAGTGCAGACGCAAAGAGCCGTCTGCTCTCCAGCGCCAACTAGAGTCTGAAAATGGGACTTTTTATATATCTGGCCGCACTGGAAGGCCACCAAATATTTTTTTACACCTCTCCTGCTTAGCGGAGAGTGTGGTGTAGAGGAGGTCTCCCCGAACGCGTGCGTGTGTTCAAAGTGCCGACGCAAAGAGCCGTCTGCTCTCCAGCGCCAAATAGAGTCTGAAAATGTCTGAAAATGTCACTTTTGGAGCGAGTGGCTGCACTGGAAAGCCAACAGAAATTGATTTTACACCTCTCCTGCTTAGCGGAGAGTGTGGTGTGATAGAGGAGGTCTCCCCGAACGCGTGTGTGTGTTCAAAGTGCCGACGCAAAGAACCGTCTACTGTCCAGAGTCCAATTTGTAAAGGCCATGCACTCCAGTGAACAGCATTCATCCATTTATAATAGTTTTATGTTATTAAAACCTTTTTTTTTTACACAGAAACATAATTATCATTGTGTATGTTCGTTTAAATGCTTAATCTATATTTTGCATGTGCATATCATGGGGAAAATAATCGTTTTTCAACATTTTTCAATCGGCTGAGGGGTACTCTTATTCTGAAGAGATTTCCTTATATTCGCCAGCTTATATTTGCCAGTTTCACATAGACGCTATTAGCATTCATTCAACTTGTCTTGTCAACACAACACGTGAAAGGGGGGGAGGGGAAATCAAAATCAGGAGCACAGAAACGAAAGGAATATAGGAGAAAAGGTTGCAGCTGCAACGTGCTCATCGCTGAGCAAATATTTTAAAACAGTGAAGCCGCCTGCAACTACAGATTCTGATTCTGCCACAGAAAGTAGCGATCATGTTTCACAGACCGTAGCAACACAGCAAGTAAGTTTCAGCTCCTAAATGAAAAGCGCTTTTTATCAATATTCTATCGTCAGGATCAAGGAATTGGAGGATGTGAATGAATATTCCACTTTCACAGACGTACACGTACAAACGCCTGTTCCCTGATGGAGCAGCGTTTACTACAGCACTGATATGTTGTATAATTTACAACATATCAGTAAATGAGTCAAATGGAGTCTGTACGGCTTAAGATAAATGAACACAACACATGACGTCGGTGAGAGAGGAGATATTGTGTGTTTTGGAGAAACAGGAGCGTAGTGTTGATGTTTGTAGTGAGTGTGAAGCTTAATGTCAGTTGTCAGGCTGCATTCACTCTAAAGAGTGATACACCCTCTCCTTGTCCTTAGGGTTAGGGTTAGGGTTAGGGTTAGAAAGAGGGGGGGGGGGGGGGGGGGGGGGGGGTCGTCCAATTCACTCTCTATGGAAGTCACCTGGTTTCATGCCTCTTCCAAGCCTCTTGGCTTGGATCGGTGACTTTATTATTTGTAGGAAGCCTCAGAGTGTTTGTGTTGGAGCGCCTCAGTGCAGCTGCAGAGTTCTGTAGTGCTTGTTGTTGTATATGCAGCAATAAAACAAGGAGCTGGAAGCTATTCTAATTGTATGCTGTCATGGTTGATTCTCGTTGCACCCTTTTGTCTTTTTTGCTCCATCTATTGTCTCAAACTAAATATAGGCGAATGCGCAGAGCTCTGCCCTGTAGTTTTTCATTTGGCTATTCACCACAGTTATTAGCTTATGATTGCCACTGTGGATTAATCATTGTAGTTTGTGCTTAAATCACGCAAAGACAACAGACCCGGGCCCCTTTGATCTGAAAACCCATGGGGAATACTCTATAAATAATGAAGATAACATAGTGTTCTCGCCTTTCAGGCGAGTCCACAATTAGTTTCTGGCCAGCGGTGTAGGAACCGCCGGGGACACGTACGTTAAAGGGCCACTTCACCTCTGGGACAACCCGATCTTATTTTATTGTTGTTTGGGACACGATCAACACAATCCTGAGTTATTTTTTGTGACCAATCTGTTTTTGAGATATTGTAGTATTTCAGCATGTACTAGTGATGCGTTTTGCATCATATGATGCAAAACGCATCACTGATTGTGTGTGTGTGTGTGTGTGTGTGTGTGTGTGTGTGTGTGTGTGTGTGTGTGTGTGTGTGTGTGTGTGTGTGTGTGTATGTGTGTGTGTGTAGTGTGCACATATGTACATGCTGCGCTGTGTGCTATAACTCATTGTCACACACCAGAACCGACCTGGAAATGCACACAGAAACCCAAACCAAACCGAATTTTCGGCCGATCCGAACCGATCCGAACTGCACGCAAATTAAACCGAACTGGGCCGTTGTGAGCTGGGCCGGTCCAAATAGGACCCCCGCACCTGGGAACCTAAGGGTACGCCAATGCTTCTGGCTAACTCTGGCTCATTTACATGTATGTATGTGTGTGTAGCTATCAGTATTCTAGACTAGCTGAACCAGTCAAATATTTAGAAGCTTAAAAACACTGCTGTTGTAAATCTAGCTCCTCTTCCGTGGATGTTGGGGACACTGACAACCTCTCTGGAGGTGTAATTCAAGGCATCGTTAGCTTGATGGATCGCTCACATCATAGAGGCTGTTTGACAATCCTAAACTTTATGATTGATGTGGCCCAGAGCAGGGAGGAGGAGACACTGACAGAGAAGTCAAGCTACTCTGTCGTTTCTCCCCCCCAAAAAACAACCATTCTGTCATTAAGAGAGCCTCATAGCATCACATACACAATCAGAAAGACCTGGTACGTTGCGGGCATCATGGCCTCATGATTTTATACTTGCTTTATTAACCAATTTAAACGTGGTGTACCAAATTTGGGCATGTCATTATAGGCCACATTTTTCAATAATCGTATTGATTTATATTTTACAGAAATGTTCAAATAGTATACTCTATAAACTCATAGCTTGTGTAGATCGTCTATACGTCTGTACAACTTATAACGATATAATGTATAAACTAGAAGCAGTCAGGTCAGGTATGTTATTTTATTGGGGCCTCCTGGTGGCACTTTAACCGGCCAATGTGTTCCTCAACCTAGTGTGAATGTGCTTACAAAATCTCACGGAAATTGCACGCTGCGTTCATGGTTTGAGGCATTTTGTTCAAAACGTACCAATCCTGCATACTTTGTTAGGCAATGTTAGCCAATCAGGGTGGAATATGAAATATCGAACAGATCCGTCTATATCACATCACTATAGAGATACTGTGTATTGATTTGCACGTGTTTTGAATAAAATCGGAAAGAGTAATATCTAAAAATGTATTTTACATATATATCGGCCTCCTGTTGGTGCTATAAAAGGCTGATTTGAAAAATGTGGGGCATAGGTTCTGAATTGGCATCCAGGGAGTATGTGTGCAAAGTTTGGCAGTGACCGTGCCAACAGTGCCGGAGAGGGAAAATCGCGCTCTTTCGAATGACCATCATTTCGGCCGGAGGGTTAGCGACTCACTCCACGGAGGTTAGGGTTAGGGTGAGGGTTAGAGTCGGGTGTCGAAAAGATGACATGTAGTAACAGCAACATGCTCCCTGCCGGAGATTAGCTGCTAACAGACGGATGGACGGACACACATACGGCTCAGAGACACATGGCTTAAAGATGGCCTGACACGCCCCAAAATTATCGTAGTATTATACAGTAGGTCACGTGGTCTCTCTTAAAACAGTCTGAATCAAATGATCCCATCCCCTGTAGCGCAGCTCCCTCCACTCCCGGGGAGGAGGAGAAGAGACAGACAGACAGCCTCAGTCTGGAGAAATGCTGATAAACACAGCGTTTCCATATCATCAATCTATAGGCTGTATCCTTCTTCAAATCACTTACTTATCCCAACATTCTTTGGACTAAAAACGGACCCACAAGACTATGGTTTAGTGATGAAAAGAGATGAGTCATCACTTTTCACACTTTTGTGGGGGCCGTTTAGCCAAAGGAATGTTTTTCGTGCAAAACCGATGCTAGCAATGGATTCAGAATCATGAAAAAACCCTAGTTTGTCCCCTCATATGCTACTTAAAGCAGATTATTCTTTTGTTTTTTTCCCCTGTATAGTAAAGTTAATGGGACACCAACTCTAGCGGCTGATAAAACTCAGTGTTTCCGCCACCGTTATACAGGCCAGGCGCGAGAACCACAACAAAAGGTTTTCATCATCTTCACCTACCCTCCTGGCGAGTCAACAGTTTGAAAATGCGGATCCTACATGCTGCGTGCATTAACATTGGTTGCGGGCAATAGTGCAAGAGCAATAGTGGAAAAAGTACTCAAATGTTTTACTTAAGTAAAAGTATCAATTCTGTAATCAATGTAGAAGTAGCCTACTCAGTCACAAGTAAAAGTCAAGCTCACAACGAACTTGTAGATCGGCTATTTTCAAATGGCCTCGCCTAGGTATGTTTTATAATATAATCATGTAGGCCTATATCTCCAATGTAACTAAACTAAAGTTTTCCCTCAAAAAAATGTAGTGGAGTAAAAGTACAATATTTGGATCCGAAATTGTGGTGGAGTAGAAGGAATGAAAATACTGAAAACTGGAAATAGACAAGTAAAGTACAAATACCTTGTACTTATAAGTAAAGTATTTAAGTAAATCTACTTGTAACTTTACACCACTGCATGCATGCACAGATTGCACACACAGACACACTCTGGACAGCGAAAACAAAAAAAAAACATAAAATGCCATCAAAAGCCCTTTGGGTTTGAAAATAAATAAGACACTTCTCTTTACTTGTTAATATCTTTAGGCCAAAAATGATAAATGTTCTCTTATTATTTTGAGGGCAAAAATAAGAATTAATATTAAAAATTAAGTGAATTAATTACTCGAATTAATTAATGAATTATCAAATAACCACGAGGTTCCGCCCCTGGTCAAGAATTTTTCCTGCAGGAAACCCTGAACACCAATTTAGCTGTGTCTCAGAAAGGGTTATCATACCAAAATATAATCTACTGATATAGAGCTTTTCAAAAATGCATGGTAACCTTTGCCACCTTTCGGATACTGACATCTTGTATGGCCCATGGACTACTAAGGGGTGTCGGCGTCGCAGTGTCGCACCAAATTCTGGGCACTGTGAGCTTGTAGATCTGCTATGTTTTTTAAATCATGAACATTTGTCTTTGAATATTTCAAATCCTTCTAAGGTTTTTTGAAAAACCTTTGTTTCTATGTCAGTGTTGCTCAAAGTTTTTCATGCGACAGACCCCCAAAATTATATGAATTTGGCCACGGACCCCCATCTCAAAATATGTAGTTCCAGGGACCCCCTAGAAGCAAAATTTGAGTTACAAATGTTTGCTTAAAAAATACATGTATTCAAAGATTTGCACACATTTTCACGACTTTTCAAAAATAGTAGATCTACAAGCTTGCCGAGTGCTGCGCTGTGAGCTTGTATATCTGCTATTTTTCAATAGCTAAAGTATAAAATAATTAAGGCCCCTCCACCTTGGGCCCTATAGTAACTCAGTCCCACTTTTCCCCCCCTTATGACGCCGTGCCCCTGGATCTTCTTGGGGGAAACCTGCCACAGGAGTGGTGCCCCCTGTAGGCCATGATGAGAGGCTCCACCATGACCAGAAGAATGCAAGATAATGATAATTATAATGGTAGCCATCATACCCCCCCACCCCCCCTCTCTCTCTCATCTTGTTTTCATTCCATTGTCTTCCTTCACTATGACTTCCCTTGGCACGGCTGGCAGCCAGGCAACAAATCAATGTCTCTTTCAGTTTATGACTCTTTATTGTGCTTATTGTGCAGCTTGTTTTGCAGCAGGAGGGATGGATACGGGGCGTGATAAGTGATTGTGTTGCGAGCGCACACGTTGGCGGGCTCCGGCGGGGAGTTAAATCAGCGTTTATTGTACCCTGCTGCGACCGGGCGTTTATGAAATACAGCCGTCAAGTTGCCGTAACTCGCTTTTATTTCCACCGAGGCCCGACGTTGCACTCAGTCATACAGGAAATCATGATTTGTTAACCACTCGTTAGTCATAAACACATGCTTAACTCTTATAATACATTCCTAATTGGGAAAAGTTGCCTTGAGTGGGTGATTGAGGAGTCTTAGGTACGCTGTGTATATTCATCATACTGTATTATGATGTTATCATCACGAGATATACAGTAAATGTGAGAATACGTGGGCAACCTTTTAAGGAATTTGGACCGGAGCAATTATAGCAATATGTTACCATGGAATTAATCCTATTAACATAGAACATAGGCGACAACGACAGTCTGTATACAGATTGAAAATTAAATAAATAAATAAATAAATAGATAAAAAACAACAAACAAACAAGCAAAAAATATATAATTGTTGGGAAGGACCCACTACTGTACTCTGGTTGGGTAGGCTGTGTTCGCCCTTGTTCATCGGTTAGGATGTAGACGACAACGATGTAGAGCAAGGACCATTTATTCCAATAAAGGGGTGCTACAGACATCAGAATTATGTGTGGTTTGTTGTCACGCACGCACACAGGCACTCTGTGGCCATAGCAGATGAAACTAATCGAATATAAACACTTAAATCTCTTAATAACGTGAATGAATGGATTCAGCGTCCTTATCTGGCTTCAGACTTTGTTTGTTCTCTCTCTCGCACGAGATTCCGGACAGTCTTACATAAGGGGCTATCTTGTAGTCTCGCGGGGGTTGGCGCTGTCTCTCCTCTGGCAGGGGGAGGGGAGGGGGAACTGCGGGAACAGCGAGCAGAGAGGGAAGTGATAAAGAGAGGGAGGGGGGAGAGTCGCAGTCTTTCTAACAATAATACAACTAATAAGATGCCTCAGGGCACCACAGTGATGTGGAAATCAGGGATGTGGACATCAGGGATCTCCATATATGGGCATAAAAGAGATTTGTCCCCCTGGCATCACGGGGATCTCTGTATCTCCATATGGGCATAAAAGGGATTTGTTCCCCCTGGCATCACAGGGATCTCTCAGGGCATCATTAATATTGACGTCGGCGACCTGGCCAACTCGGGAACAATGTAAATAGGGAATGAATGCCCCGCCCTTTAACTCTTATTGTGCCTATCCCGAACTAGTTCGGGATAATTATTAACGTCCTGGGTGCCTATCCCGAACTAGTTCGGCTTTTTAATTTTTTTTTTTTTTTTTTTTAGAGCCGGGCCGCAGGCCGTCATCTGTTTACACGGCCCGCGAGAGGATCTTTAGAGCTCATTTTCTCTGTTCCATGCATATCCATGAGGTGTGCAAGGTTTAATCATGGCTAAATCGCCAAAAATAGGGCTTCTAAAATGCTTGGTAGCCAATAGCTAACTTCAAGCTAACTTCATCCTGTCCCTGTTCATGACACAAAGGAAAGTGTTCAGGCGCGTCATGGCTGTGCACGGTTTGTGCATATACGGCGCTTTTCTATGGTGGATTCTATGGCCATTGGGCGCCCTCTAGTGGTGAAAAGGTGGCATTGAAAGGGTTAATGCAAACCCCATTATACCTGTTGTCATAGGATCCGTTTTGACCATCTGTTTGCGTGTGTCCATTTATGCCCATATATGGCGATATCTGTATCTGTCTGTCTGCATCAATTTTATGCCCATATATGGAGATCTCTGTATCTGTTTGTCTGTGTCCCTTTATTCCCATTATGGAGATCTCTGTATCTGTATGTGCCTCCGACTATGTTGCAGACACAGTGTCAGTTCCCCCTTTAGTGCAAACCCCATTATACCTGTTGTCATATATGGACACAGGCCATATGTTTGCCTGTGTCCATTTTATGCCCATATATGGAGATCTCTGTAGGACCCGTATTGACCATCTGTTTGCCTGTGTCCATTTATGCTCATATATGGAGATATCTGTATGGTGCTGCCGCTGAAAAAAATCAGCCCGATCAACTCTTGCGAACGTCGCTAATTCGAATGACACCCGCAAATGGAAACATGCTAATTTTGTCTTAATGCGTATTTCTGATAATTCGCTTCCCTAATTCGAATAAGTTTATGGAAACGCCACTTGTGCCTCCGACTGTGTTGCAGACACAGTGTCGGTTCCCCCTTTAATGCAAACCCCATTATACCTGTTGTCATATACCGGTATGGACACAGGCCATATGTTTGCCTGTGTCCATTTAAGCCCATATATGAACATCAGAACACGTCATACTGATGACATTCAATATGTAACCATGGCATTTTGGATAAAGGCGCTATACAGGATGCAGGTAAAGCTAATGTTCACGTTTTTTTCTCCATCTCCATCTCTCTTTCTGCGTTCCCTTAAGACGGATACTCTCTCTCTGTTCGCTTGTCCCCATCCTCCTCTTGTCTCTCTTTCTCTTTCTTCTAACAATGACATCTCTCTTCACTGTCAACAAGTCCTCTCTCTTTCTTTTTGTCCCCTGATGATGAAGTGTTCTTCCCTTCTCTCTGGAGTCATCAGCCTCCCGCCACACCAAGCTGTCCCCCCACCTTCTCCCCCACAGACCCCTCCATCACTGTACTCCCACTCCACTTCACTGGACACACAGACACGCGCACGCACGCACGCACGCACGCACGCACGCACGCACGCACGCACGCACGCACACACACACACACACACACACACACACACACACACATGCGCGGCTTGCGCGTGCACGCGCACGCACACACACACACACACACACATATGCGCGGCTTGTGCGTGCGCGCGCACGCACACACACACACACACACACACACACACACACACACACACACACACACACACACACACACACACACACACACACACACACACAGTCATAAAGGAACCGTGCATCTTAGTGTCCCAGCAGTCGGTGTTGTGGAACGTCTGGTTTCATGAAGCCAGAACCCATCCATCACTCTGTCATGTCACCTCAGCATCACTGCACCGCAACTTCTCTGTGTGTTTGTATTTCTGTTTGTCATTGTGTGTCTGTTGATGTCTGTTTGCATTGGGTCACACTCGCACACATCTCGCTGTGTGGCTGTGGCTGTGGCTGTGCGTGTGCGTGTGCGTGTGCGTGCGTGCGTGCGTGTGTGCGTGCGTGCGTGTTGGGAGGAGGAGGGAAGTTGCAGGTTGTTGACCTACAGTGTCATGACTGGCTTCTACCAATACTGTAGCTCCATCTTACGGTCCAAATTACAGACGAATTATGCCAGCAAAAACACACTCATAACGTTTTAGATGAGTGTAATTTGTTTGCATGAAAAGTACATAGCCTAAATAGTGCTGCCACTCTATATATTCATGTGCTGGTGCATCTTTGAGTGTCACTGACAAGTCTGTGGAACTCGTGGCGAGGAATTATCTAGCAATTAAAGCCTTGTCAAAGTAGAGATCAAAATTGATAATTTTAGTAGAGCTAATGGACTCAATCATTGTCAGTTTGATATAAAAAAAAACATGTATAAATATGCTTTCATTATGCTTTCCGAACTTTCATTCAATAGGCCTTTGCACACAAAGGTCTAAATGTGTCCAAATTCAAACAATATTCAGTTTTTCGGCACGGAAAATCAGACCCTGTGTGCAAAGGAGTTACTGTAATTTTGTGTGGCTATATGTTACATTTTATGTTGTTTTGACATAGTGGCTGGATTAGCCAAAAAAGTACTATTTTAAAATAATTACTCAAGTTGAAGTAAAATTTGTCATCCATACTTAAAAGCAAGAAAGTAGTGTAAGCTACTGTATGTAGTGAGAGAAATTACTTACTAATCGCTGATTAACTTCTGATTGATTGTTTCAATAATCTAAATAGGAGCAAAAGCGATAGTTGCAAATAAGCACAATTGTTTTAAATTATGTCCCATTAATTTAGAAATGTGATGACAAGGTAGATAACTAGTGTGATTGTGTGTGGGTGGGTGGTGTGCATGCGTGCGTGCATGCATGCATACAGCCGTGCGTGTTGCCCATGCCATGCGTGCACATGTGCACGTTCGTGTGTGTATTACTATTTTACTTTTTGTAGTAATTTTTGGTCAATACTGAGATAGCCAACAGCAAACTAACAAACAATTAGAGTTTATTTGCAAAGAAAACAGCTAAAAGCCTTTCAATTAATAAACTAAAACCAGTTTGATTGATATTCCCTGAAGTTCACAAAAGAAAAAAAAACATGATTTAGTCAAATCTAAATTCTAAATAAACCAGTTTCAGAGACATTCTCTGGAGTGCATGCACGCACACGTGCACGCAGACACACACAAACAAAATATGGTTTAGGGTCATCAATATAAATAGTTATTGTTTTGGCTAAAAAAAATCTATTCAAGATTCAAAAGGGTTTTATTTGTCACTCACTCATAAGTACAAGCAGTGAAAATATGAGTGGTCCGTTCAGAGGTTCATAAGAATGAACTTTCATGTGTTGTCCTTCTCTCTCATGACATCCTCTGGGATGGTAAATGCACCATCACCTTGAACCTCTGAACAGAACACATCCACATGATTTGTTCAAAATGGGACACATTATTTTGTCAGTCCCATCAGTTTGTGTCAGAAGATCTATTGTTGGTATGCCGGGATATTTTAGTCTACGATTTGTTATAGCAATGTCTTTTCACCTTGCAATGCCTTTATAAGCACCATGACCTCTATACAACGAAACGGTCCAAGCGTTGGTGCACTTGCATATATTGAGGAAACGCATCTAAGCTTACTAGAATATACATAACCAGTTGTTGTGTTTACTCGTAGCCTACATTATAACATGTCCTGTACTGTAGAACAATGTTGGTAATTATGGGGTATTTTCACAATACGTGATCAGACTGATCACTATGTGAAATTTTCATAAATAAACAATACATTTTGGGGTAATTATTGGAAAACAAACTTACTAGAAATGTAATGTGTTTCTGTACAAAATATATCATGTAGAGATAGTTTCAAGTACCTAGTACTTATGATTTCCTATGCATTATCACTGAGGTAAACAATACAACAAAGCCATAAAGTGTATTACACACAATTAACTTGTCTTCTACTAAGGGTGGCCATAGCTGAGAGGGGCTAGAGAGGCAGCCTGGGAAACAGAAGGTCCCCGGTTCACGTCCCGACCCCGGTCTCTGTGTCCAAGGGTCCCTGAGACACCACAGTGTCCCCAAGACATTTAAAGGAGTAGCTCACCCCCCAAATTACTTTTTTCTAATCAATTAGTAATCAATTTCTCTATTGATTACTCATGCCATGGAGACTTGAGTTCAATAATATTTTTAGTTTTTTTGTCGCATTCATAAGACAAGAATTACATTAAAAAAAATAAAAGTACCCTGACAGTTTCCCCATCCACTGCCATTCCTTTGGGTCCCCAACCAGGGCCACGCATCCGGGTCCCCATCCAGAATCAATGGGGGTAAATTTACTATAATCATATTTGTGTCTTAGGAATGCAATGTCATAAAATGTCAACCTTTGCTGAGTGAAAAGCGTATGTGAGGATTGAATGTGTCTGTGTGGCGTGGCTGCAAGGGGCCGCCAGGAGCGGACTAGTGACATACTGTACCTGCTCCCTGATGCCCTGTCCTCAGCGCAGAAAGAACAGTGATCCTTTGTGTTCTGTGTAGTTCATACTAAATCTAGCCTGATTCCTTCCTCCCTTAATCTAATAAGCACTATCAGTCTTAGGGACCCCCAAGGGAGAGTACAGTGTAATGGCTGAGTATTAAACGTGATCGGAGGAGGGAGTGGGTAAGAAAGAAAGGGAGGAGTGAGGAAATGAGAAATGTTGACTACAGACATACTGTAGATATACAGTACACAGTAGGGGCGACATAGCTCAGGGGTAGAGAAACCGTTATTAGAGCACGAAGGGTTCCCGAAGGGTTCCCAGTTTGAATCCGGGCTCCCCCTGAGTTAATGTCGAAGAGTCCTTGAGCAAGACTCTGAACCCCTAATTGCTCCCGGTGAGCAGGTTGGTGCCTTGCATGGTTTCCTCTGCCACCGGTGCATGAATGTGTGCGTGAATGGGTGAATGTAATGCACAATCTATGTAAAGCGCCTTGGATAAATGCACCATTTACACTCTACAGATGTGCCATTTCAAAACTTTACACGTCCTGCCATTGGCAAGACAGTAGGTTTTCAGGGGATTTGCAGAACTTTGAGCTTGTAGATCAGCTATTTTTGCTATTTGTATGACCTTCTCTGACTTTAAGTTTAAATCTACCTATGAAGGTGGATTCTGCTTTTCAATGGGAATGGAGGGTATTTTTGCGAGTTTCTGCAAAAATACGCTCCATTCAACATAAAAAAAATGGAAAGGCAAAACATGGAAAGAAACCTGGGGAAAAATGCATTTGCATAGATAGATAGATACAGTAGATAGATATGATAGACTGCACTGTAGATAGGTTTTGTAGATATACTGTTCTGTATACACATTATACACATGTACACATAGAGACGTGGTAGATAGTAGAGAGAGACAGACTGACATAGAGACAGTGTGGTATCTTAATGCGTCCTTCCATGTCTTGCTGACTACCAGTGGTGGTCATAAATGTTCCAGACAGTGAGCTGTTTAAAAAGCTATTAGCCATGTTTCAAATCCTCTGTTTAGAATCTGTTTAAAAAGCTATTAGCCATGTTTCAAATCCCCTTGGGAAATATGCAACGCAAAAATGGGAAAATGCATAATGGAAGGAGATGTATCTAATCATGTCAACAGTCAACAGTCAAGCAGAGAGGAACTAGATTACTCCTCTTGTAAAGGCCTTAACCCCCACCCCACTCCTATCTATTCTCTGGCATTGTAATCTCTCTGAGTGATTCTGAAATGCTTATTTGGATGTTGGTCTGCAGTGAGAGACAATGCATTCCACTTCTCCCCGACCTCAGCAGACCACTCTGTGTCCCTGGTGGGTGGAATATCTTGATAGATGAACTCCGCCATCACTGAATTACAGCTGAATGTTCTGTGGAAGTGGATCCCCAGATAGCTACAAGAATGACACTTATAGACCACTTCGGTCCATAGAGAAGTTGATTGCAAACTAGACAGTAGCTTCTTTTTGTCTAATTTCAACCTTTTATTGTTTGCTAAGACAGGGGTCTTCAACGTTTTCAGGCCAAGGACCCCTTTGGTGAGAGAGAGATGAAGCAGGGACCCCCACCTATTTGTGGATTCCATAGTTTCCTCGTTTGACAGCACAACAATCATAAGTGTATTTTGGATTCATGTCAATTTGTGTTTTCAGACATTTAACCACTTGAATCGTCAACACTTAATAAACTTGACCTTTCACTCTGTACTTTGTCTTCTCTTTTTCCCCTCTACACCAAACCTCTTTGCCGAAAATAGCCGATCTACAAGCTCGCAACGCCTCGCAGCACGAGGCGTTGTGAGCTTGTAGATCTGCTATTTTTGGCTAAAGTTCTCAGAATATGGACGTTGGGTTCAAGAGGTTAATATAAAAAAGTAGAAAATAATCTATCACACAAAGATTTGGAAGACCCCCTGTAGTAACTCTGAGGACCCCCTAGGGGTCCCGGACCCCCTGTTGAAGACCCCTGTGCTAAGAGATATGTAAAGCTCTGTTAGGTCATGGTGAGAATAAAATCAGGTTTCCCTAAATTAAAGCTAAAGTTACTAATATTAGCCTAATACAATGGGAATGAGGTCATTAAAGTACAACATGCCGACAAATCAAACGTGTATCTCTCTGTCATAAAGCTGTATTGCTCCTGTACTTTACCGTTGTGCCTCAGTCCTCCTATGCACAGTACCAATAATCTACACAATAATGCCACGATGACTCATGAATAACCTCCGTGGCTGCTGTCGCAAAATACATTGTTTCGGCTCTGACCCTTACCTTCTGTGCGTCAGCGATGTTATTTCATGCTGTGCGCTGTGGAACCCACAACAAAGGTATTTACATGTTTTATAGTCCATGGCGCCATGGAGGTGGCCGTTTAAAAGCTTTGGCAATAATGTGCTGTAATGTGGGTGGTTTTCCATCAGCTAGGGAAGTGTTCTCTCTCTTCTCTCGCTCCATCTCAGCTCTATTCTAGCTCACTGTTCATCAGTGGTGTAAAGTACTTAAGTACATTTACTTAAGTACTGTATTTAAGTACAATTTTGACGTTACTTGAGTATTTCAAATTTCCAGTACTTTTAATTTACTTCTACTCCTCTACATCTCGGATCCAAATTTTGTACTTTTACTCCATTACATTTATTTGAACATTTTAGTTACTAGTTACTTTGCAGATATACATGATACTATTATAAAACATACATAAAACACTTTAGCCTTATTTTATACCGTGGCTATTTGAAAATAGCCGATCTACAAGCTCAGCCTGTAGATCAGCTATTTTCAAACATTTTGCACTTTTACTTTTGGTACTTTAAGTACTTTTTGATGCCACTACTTTCATACTTTTATTCAAGTACATTTTGAATTCCTGACTTTTACTTAACAGAGTACATCTACATTGCAGTATTGATACTTTTACTTAAGTAAATCATTTGAGTACTTTTTCCACCGCTGCTGTTCATAATCTTCTCACTGACTGGCTGGCTCTTTCTGCTGGAAAGGTCCCTCCCGGCATGGATGGAGCGGGTGATTCACCGGAAAGAGATGATGTGGAAATTGCTTTCTGCCGTCTGTACTCCAGCCTTTGGAAGCTGAGCCATTTATGCCCTGGTCCCCCCACAATGGTCTACTTGATACAGGGTATGGGGGGAGAGAGAGAGAGAGAGAGAGAGAGAGAGAGAGAGAGAGAGAGAGAGAGAGAGAGAGGAAGCATTGGTAGAGGAGAATGAAAAGAGACAGCGGGAGAGGGAGAGAAACAGAAACCATAGCGATAGAAAGAGAAAGCAACATAAATATGACTCTGATGGATGGTAAACAATGTCCCCATCCTGCTCAATCCATCCAGCCATCCATCCTTGGTGATGTGGACGCCAGGACGCTGATTCTCTCCACATAGTGTAGTTGGAAATTGACCTGTTGATGTAGATGGAGGCTGTAAAAGAGGGGGCTCACAACAACGCACACCACAACCCTGGGGTATGAAATGGTACATCCTTGGGCTGCAGGCAGTGTGCAGGGGAGTCACAAGGGGGGGGGGGAGTGGGACTGAGTTACTAGGGCCCAAGGTGGAGGGGCCTTAATTATTTTATACTTTAGCTATTGAAAAATAGCAGATATACAAGCTCACAGCGCGCGCAGCACCGAGATCTGCTATTTTTTAAGTCGCGAAAAATTTGTGAAACCTTGTTTATGTCTAAATATATGAATATATATTTTTACGCAAACATTTGTAACTCAAATTTTGCTCCTGGGGGGTCCCTGGAACTAAATATTTTGAGATGGGGGTCCGTGGCCAAATACATATCATGTTGGGGGTCCTTCACATGAAAAAGTTTGAGGACCACTGACATAGAAACATCGGTTTTTCGGAAAACCTTAGAAAGACTTGCACACATTTTCACATTTTTTCAAAAATAGCAGATCTACAAGCTCGCAGCGCGGCACCGTGTGCCGCGCTGTGAGCTTGTAGATCTTCTATTTTTCAATAGTTAAAGCACAAAATAAATTCCCAGTACCCAATCTAAATGGGTTAAACCCCCTCCCCCTATGAAGAACATTCATGGGGGGCCCCGGGCCAGCAATGTATCCTTGTACCCAGGGCCCAGTGGTTTGCAAAATCAGCACCCGACAAACTCATACAGACAGACAGACCCACTTCTAGACAGCTCAACCCCTACAGTGCCACACGATAAAAAATGTACACGCGTAGACTACCAACAGTGTTGGGCAAGTTTCTGAAAAATAGTAACTAGTTACCGTTACTAGTTACTTCATTTCAAAAGTAACTCAGTTACCTTACTGATTACCCACACCAAAAAGAAATGTGTTACTGTGAAAAGTAACTTTTTAGTAACTTTTTAGTTTAGTAATTTTTAGTAATGACCTTATAGCCTAGTCAAACTTTATAGTTTGTAACCCAAAAGAGAAATTAGACATTTGCCCGTGACCCAAACTGTGAAAACAGAAGATCTACAAGCTCACAACACATCGCTTTGCGCTGCGTTGTGAGCTTGTAGATCAGCTATTTTCACTATTTCTTAAATATTTGTGTTCTAATTTATGGAAGTTCTTCGATTTTATTTATAATGTATTCATGGAATTACTTACAAAATAACGTTGACATTTATTTTTAATTTGCAAGCAATGTATGCTACAATAGGTCGACGGGACACATGCATGGATTTACAAGACGTTGTCAATCATCTCATCAATAACGCACAGCTGTCCACCACACACGCAGCGGACGGGAAAAGTCAGCTACTGTAAGTGATCACATTCTATCATATTGTACCTAGTGGGGGCTATCTGTAGTCGCGTTAGGAGTCTATATGTCTGCACTCTGCAGTAGTCTGTTAGTAAAGCACAAACATGCCCAGTGCGCACCACAGCGCGTCTCAGCGCGGCTCTGTCTGGCATTTGTGTCGGTGTCTCCCCTCCCTACCTGCTTGTGAGTGACAGAGGAAGATTCAGCTCAGCTCTAGGTGCATAAAATAACGCAAAAGAACGGGATAACGCACCGGTAACTGAGTTACTGAATTGTAAAAAGAATGCGTTAGAGTACTTGTTACTGAAAGAATAACGGCGTTACAGTAATTAGTTACTTTGTAACGCGTTAGTCCCAACACTGATTATCAACTTGTCAGTTGTCAAAGATTCAACTTTGTGACATCATGCACTCATACATTCTCTAACATGCGGTGTGTGCGTGTGTGCGTGTGTGTGTGTGCGTGTGTGCGTGCGTGCGTGCGTGCGTGCGTGCGTGCGTGCGTGCGTGCGTGCGTGCGTGCGTGCGTGCGTGCGTGCGTGCGTGTGTGTGGTTATCTAATCGCATGTCACCCTGAAGCTGCATAAAATCAATGCGCCCCGCCATGATTGGCCGTGTAGTTTAGTCGCAATCAAAACGATGGGACACGGAATAAAACACAGCAGGGCGTGTGTGTGTGTGTGTGTGTGTGTGTGTGTGGGGGGGGGGGGGGTTAATATCTGAGCAGAATGTTGATGACCACAGACCAATCACACAGAGGGAGAGAGATGGGGAAGATAGAGAGTGACAGAGAAAATGAAAGAGTAGGTAGGAGAGAGAGAGACCGAGAGAGAGAGAGAGAGAGAGAGAGAGAGAGAGAGAGAGATGGGAGGGGCGAGGAGAGACCAACACATACATATTCAGTGTAAGTGTTTAAATGTAATAGCACGTTTCCTCACTTGCGCACACATGCACACACACGCACGTGCATGGACACACGCTGCTGTCCCTGTGGAGCTGAGATGATGCAGGCTGTGACCAACAAGACTCTCACACACACCTGCCTGCTCTGACCTGTCTGATTGTTGTCAATGTTACTGTTGTCATGCATTATTGTTACCTACACACGTTCTAGTACATTCAACATGATAGTGATAGGCTTCATCTACTGTAGTACAATACCACATCATGTGATAATCTTCCTCTGCCATCAGCCTGTCAGATATTTAAACCTCATGATAAACCATAGAAGAACTGGGACTCCCAATCCCCCCGAGTGACAGAAGAGTGATGAACGTCGAGATGATGAGAGATGCAGGGACGAGGAGAGCAATAACTAGAACGATAATGGTCCAAATATTGTACTTTTACTCCACAACACTTATTTGAAAACTATAGTTACTAGTTACTTTGCTGATATACATCATAATATGTTAAAGACAGGGTGAAATCAAAAACATTTTTTTCACACTTTTAGAGCATATCTGTAGTGATAATATGGCCATACCTAACACTAGATGCCAAAAAAAAAAGAAAATAGAAAATACAAAATTCGTGTGTATATTTATATCAAAGGTCCCTAAATAGGCCATTCTTAATTACTTCCTGTGAACAGAAATTCAAAAAGTGATGACATAGATAGAGTTTTTGAATATAAATGAACCTTTGATTACATTCACCTGTTTGTTTCCCATTGCTGGCTCCCATTACTCCCATTAGGCTACTCAGATTTTAAATCCCATCGCCTGAAGGGCTGGTCCCCTCGGATTGGTTCAGAAACACACAGGCTTCCTTTTCAAACTGAAACTTCAAAATAAAATACCCAAAATAGTCATTTCATTGGGTCATTAAAACATACATAAACCACTTTAGCCCTATTTTATACCTTGGCTATTTGAAAATAGCCGATCTACAAGCTCACAACGCGTCGCATCGCGACGCATTGTGAGCTTGTAGATCTGCTATTTTCAAACATTTTGTACTTAGTACTTTAAGTACATTTTGATGCCAATACTTTTGTTCTTTTACTCAAGTACATTTTGAATTCTGGACTTCTACTTGTAACTTTTATTTAAGTAGAAAATGTGAGTACTTTTCCCCCCCACTGCCTCTGGGACAGGGGTCCTGTGCTTCTCCCTGTGTGCTCCCTGGTCCTCTGGGACAGGGGTCCTGTGCTTCTCCCTGTGTGCTCCCTGGTCCTCTGCATGGGACAGGCGTCCAGTGGGACACACAGGCTGCTCTCTACTCCGGTCGAAATCTGGAGTGAAAAATGGAGGCTGAGCAATGAGTCATTAATCCCAGAGCACACAGAGGTTTGGATTCAGAGTCAGACCTTATTGGCCGCATCAGTCTGTGGCGGAGAGATCTTCGGTGTGCTCAAGATAAGAAGCAAAAGGAGAGGAAGATAGCTTAGGGTACAGTACATCACACCACACACAAACCCTGTGTGCTGTGTGCATGTCCTGTCATTTGTCCGAAATCTCATTGTTCCTACATCCCATTAGTCAGAATCTGGTGATGTTAACCTGGTGAAAAATACTATGCCTAAACCTAAACCTAAACCTAACCCTAACCCTAACCTCAGTAAAACTATGCCTAAACCTAATCCAAAGCCTAACCCTAACCTCAGTAAAACTATGCCTAAACCTAACCCTAACTAAATTCGGACTAATGAGATGGAGGACTAATGAGATTTCGGACTTATGGGCAGTCCCCACATAAACAAATCAACAATAAACAATGGGGCTCAGAGATGGGCAGTATTTGAAATACATGTATTCGAAATATGTATTTGAAATAATGTTGTAATTTTATTTGGCTGGGATAGAAAATTTTTTTTAATTTGTATTAAAATACTTTCCAGTATTCTGTATTTTAAAATACAAAATACTTTTTTTAATATAATTTTATTCTCAAATTAACACAATGTACAGTATGTACACAGGTGGAATAAATAAATACAAACTTTGAGAAGTTTGCCCTTCTGAGCAGAGGTCTCCTCCAGGCCGGGTTGCCTAACAAGGCCTGAAAACCTTTGGTCATTCAGCCACTAGACCCCAGACCCCCTCACATGACAAAAATATGTATGAATAGTAGCAAAAGGTTTTGAAAAAAATGCAAAATGGGAGAACGTAATCTGGCACATGTGGCTGGGGCCTATTATGGAAAGTGAGAAGATGTTTTCTTCTTTTTCTACAAATGTTGAAAGCCAATCATAGTCAATCGGAATGGAATTCACAAAAAACATCGAACGATACATCTTGATCAAATGATTATGATTACAGAGATATGGTGTACCAATTTGGGTGAGGTTACTTGGACAAAATAGTTTCACTGCAAAGTTTGACGGTAAGCGGACACTATTCACTAATTTTATTAAATGTATTTTCATGTATTTTCAAAATACGTATTTGTGTCTCAAATACATTCCTCAGACCAGTATTTATATTTTGTATTTTGATATTTTTTTTGACCCAGTATTTGTATTTTCTATAAAAGAATACTTTTTGATTTATTTTCACCCATCTCTATTGGGGCTTGACTCCTAATACACAGAATACAGTATTATACTGTATCATCCTTCTGTTTGTATTTTCTATAAAAATACATTTTGATTTATTTTCACCCATCCCTATTGGGGCTTGACTCCTAATACATAGAAAAAATATAATTTGGGGACCCCCCCTGTGGGTCCCGACCCACAGGTTGAGAACCAGAGCTTTACATCATTCCTAACATTTTCTTCTATCAAAGGACCAATGTCTGTGTCTAGTCTGCCTCTGTCTACTGCACATGAACTGTTTTTCTTCAGACAGCCTTTTTCTCTCTCTCTGAGACTTATTCATTTCCCATGGCTATGGACAGGGAGCAAGAGAGAAAGAGGTGGAGGGAGAGAGAAATGGAGAGAGAGGGAGAACTGAAGAGAGGGTGAGATTTCCAATTCCTTTTTAAATTTCACTTTTAATCAAGCAAGCCTTTCGTTTTCCTACACTTATGTGCCCTCCTGCCTTAGCACGCACGCACGCACGCACGCACGCACGCACGCACGCACGCACACACACACACACACACACACACACACACACACACACAAACATGCACCCACATCGTACATGGACGCACACCCGCTCTGAATAGAGCTGGTTTCAAAGACACGTTGTGCTTGTCTTCCCCTGAACTCCCTGGCCTGAACATATTGAAGTCCCAAAGCACCTTTACCCTTACTTCCACTTTGCACACTCACTGCTGATTGTTCTGGACTTCCTTATATATTCAATGAAATAGCTACTCCATCAGAATCAACAATTGAGTACCTGAGAGGAATAACAGTCTAAGTCCATATTGATTTTTTTTTTGAATATCCACCTCTTTCCGCGGGAATTTACTGGAGAATTTTTTGCTCCACACTTCCGGTTAACAGCAGAAATACAAGCTCACGTCGCGTCGCAGATGCAACCATTGTGAGCTTGTAGATCACAGCGCCGGAAGCTCTGTGCAACTTCTGCGCAATGGGATGTTGGAAAGTTGTGGATAGATATTTTTTTATTCACCAGACTGTAAACCACAAACTAGTCATTTTTAATCCGTTAAATTGTTAATGCACTGCCCCCTCATGTTGTTAAATTGTCTGTTTTGATGTTATCTGCTCCCTTTGTCTGCTGAATATTGCTTGTACGATACTGTTGTTCCACAAACTGTTGGAGATGTACTGTTTTCTTTTTTTAATTTCCATAAGTATTATAGTCCACTTGCCAGAATCTGAACCCTGGCATATTGAGTACAGTAAGGTTTTATGTTAGAAATGTTGAGTATGGGTCCCCAGCATGTAGAAACTGCCGGATGCTAACTTGCATATGTTGAGCAATTTTCATAATTTGCATAATTCGATTTATTTAGCATAATCCCCCATAATAATGGATAATATGTCAAAAACTGATTGGCCGATTTGAACAATACTGGAGTGGTTTTGGGGGTTATTGAGGATGCTGAATCCATTTATGACATTTTCTAAATTCAAAATGGCCGTTTTAAACCGGAAATGGCCATATACCAACTGGAAAATCAACAAAAAAGTATCAAAATCACCCCACTTTAAGTTGGTATAAGGCCATTTCCGGTTTAAAACGGCCATTTTGAATTTAGAAAATTAGAAAATGGATTCAGCATCCTCAATAACCCCCAAAACCACTCTAATATTGTTCAAATCGGCCAATAAGTTTTTGACATATTATCCATTATTATGGAGGATTATGCTAAATAAATCGAATTATGCAAATTATGAAAATTGCTCAACATATGCAAGTTAGCATCCGGCAGTTTCTACATGCTGGGGACCCATACTCAACATTTCTAACATAAAACCTTACTGTACTCAATATGTCCGGGTTCACAATGGGGCTCTATGGGCTGGCAAGTAGACTATTATGTCTTATAATTCCTAATATATATGAGTTAAAAATAATCTAATTCAACAAAATGAGGGGGGAGTGCATTAAGAAATTTAACAGATTAAAAACTTCTAGTTTGTGGTTTACATGTCTGGTAAATCAAAAAAATATATAGGCCTATATTCAAAATTTTAAAAGGGACTTCAGGTTCTCATTATTGACAACTTAAAAACTCAGTGTGTTGATTGCCTGAAAGCCTGCAATTTTTAATAAAATGCAGTGTGGAGAGCATGAAAGTCTGGATTTAAAAGTAGTCGAACTTGGCAAAAGTCCCAGGTCCTCTGAAAGTTGGTTCAAACTACTGGTGGCATAATAAGAAAATGCCTCCCACTACCCCACCCCCACCCCCACCACGATTCCCCCCCTAAAGATGGAAGATAATTTCCGATACTATATGAAAGGGGGAAACAGCAGGGGGCAGCAGAGACCCTCAGAGGACAGATGGCAGCACATGTTCTCTGCTGCTCAGCAGGAGCGTCACAAGGGGGGGGGGGGGGGGAGTGGGACTGAGAGTTACTAGGGCCCAAGGTGGAGGGGCCTTAATTAATTAGCTATTGAAAAATAGCAGATCTACAAGCTCACAGCGCGGCACCGAGTGCCGCGCTGCGAGCTTGTAGATCTGCTATTTTTGAAAATGTGTGCAAATCTTTGAATATATGTATTTTTTTTAAGCGAACATTTGTATCTAAAATTTTGCTTCTGGGGGGGTCCCTGGAACTAAATATTTTGAGATGGGGGTCCGTGGCCAAATACATATCATTTTTCACATGAAAGAGTTTGAGCACCACTGACATAGATCTAGGTTTTTCAAAAACCCTTAGAAGGATTTGAAATTATTCAAATAGCAGATCTACAAGCTCGCAGCACGGCACTTTGCAGTGTATCTGCTATTTTTCAATAGTTAAAGCTCAAAATAATGCGTAACAATGCGTTCCCATGCAGTCTAAATGGGCTAAACCCCCTCCTCCTCCTATGAAGAACATTCATGGGGGGCCCGCAGTGAATCCTTGTACCCAGGGCCCAGAATTTGGTGCGACACCCCTGACGATGGGGTTTTCAGTTCATGAGGCTCATCCTTCAGTTGGACGCTGTTCAGTCTGATCTCTGACTGTAAGATAATGTGATTGAGTGCAGACGACAGAGGGATATACGATAGAGCGAAACTCCCCATTTGGCTCGTGTTCAAAGTGTTTAAGATCCTTCCATGACACGTTGTCTCTCTTATGCAGAAGTGCAAGATGGGCTCTCTTGACAAAAGCCCCTTTTCGACTGCAGCTCACACTACACAACACTACACCGCACCACATAAAAACATCTACATTTTCCTTTACACAAAAGTACCCCTATTGGTAAGAAACAAATAGACCCTTTTAACTGTGATGATAATATACGTTTGTATTACAACTATCCTAATTATAATACACTATAAAGTATTAATGTATTACTATGATAACTATAATACACTATAATAGATTATAATGGTGGTTATAACACAATAGAATCTATTATCATGTATTACAACTATATCCTGGGGGTCTAAATGAAAAGTCAGTGAGTGATCAGTCATTATTTGGCCCTGTTTTGCCTATAACTCAGTAGTACCATAGTACCACGTTTAGTACCACTTTCACACTCTACCCAGGTCCTTGTAATGGAAAACCTGGCACAAGTGGGCGGTGTGGAGTGGTGTGGTGTGGTGTTGGGCCATGTCAGTGGAAAAGGGGCTAAAGTGTGTACCCCCCCAGGCACATAAAATCACATTATTTGTAAGAAAACCCTGCTAATCTATTCACCTATAAGATGGTTGGCACATACTGTTGTTTCCTGTTGAGATTGGCACATTTCACCCAGGTTTTTTCATCTCACTCACTTCACTTTGTCTGCTGACCTCACTCAGCAACGAAATAAACGAAAATAAAATAAATGAAAATACAAATTAAATAAATAAATACAATTCATTGGAGGCAAGCAGTGATCACCTCATGATGTGCATTGCAATGTAGTTTCAAATGCACTACATTGCAGGCGCATTTTGAGAGTGAAAAAATAAGAACAAGACACGTGTGACATGTGTGATCTTGGGCAGCTTTCCCCAGGAAATGTGCCAATCAAACAACGGTAGTGCTGATAGTGTTATCATGGGAATGTGTGGAGATTGTTTCGAGACACTGTGACCCATTGTGATGAGTAACCTGCTGTAAATGGGACAGGAAACAAAGTGAAAACTTAAAACATGTTAGACATGAAATAGACATGAATGGAAGGAACTCTTCCCTGGTCACTTCTCTCTGTGTCTCCTCTGACCTCCGCTGTGTCCTGGATTAACAGACCAGAGGGATGAGGTGAGAGGATTATGGTTTGTTTGTTCAAGAGGTTTTCAAGTGCACACTCTCATCGTCTCAGGATGGGCTTCAGTAATAGAATGCAGCAATCACGGCTAGATAGATAGATAGCATCATGGGATTGTGTGTGTGTGTGTGTGTGCGTGCGTGCGTGCGTGCGTGCGTGCGTGCGCGTGCATGCGAGCAAACATACGTACGTGCGTGCCTGCCTGCTTGCCTGCCTGCCCAGGGACGTGCAGAGAATGTTAGAGAGGCAGCGGCTGAAATTTATAAATGGGTCTTTTGGTGAAAATGACCAAGTGATTGATACTACACTGAACTAAGAATAATAGGTCAATATTTCTACACGGAGAGAATTCTTTCAACATAAGATGCTGCATTCATGTTCAGGAGAGTTTGGACAAGGCAATTCTCTTGAACGCTGCCTTCAGGTAAGGCATGGAAAGAGGGGCATTTGCATTTTCTTTCACCATAGTAAAATCTGCATTCATGGTCTGGAGAGGGCGTTTTTTATAGACGGATAAAAAGGGCAGCGGCTCAAGCCCCCTTTGATGTCTATGTGTGCACGTGCCTGTACCTGCCTGTCTCCCTGCGTGTGTGCGTGTGTCCGTGCATGCGTGTGTGCATGTGATTTCCTTTGTGTGTGGCCAACTGGCAATCAGTGGGGAATATAGTACCACACGTACACATTCACATAAAATCGCTGTGGATGTCTATAATAAAGTCTAATTATGCTATAATAACTTAATTCAGTAACAAAAGACTGAGCAATGAAGAAAACTATTGCACGTTACCTTTTTTCCTGTGAAGTGAGATGCACCAGTTACTTAATATTGAACTGTAAATATAGTATGTACGCGACACGGGCATATCGCCTGTAGGGAATAGATGAAAGTCATGAGACAAGCAGGGGTGTCACAAGGGGGGGGGGGGGGGGGGGGGACTGAGTTACTAGGGCTCAAGGTGGAGGGGCCTTAATTATTCTATACTTTAGCTATTGAAAAATAACAGATATACAAGCTCACAGCGTGGCACCGAGTGCCACGCTGCGAGCTTGTAGATCTGCTGTTTTTGAAAAGTCGTGAAAATGTGTGCAAATCTTTTAATATATGTACTTTTTAAGCGAACATTTGTAACTCAAATTTTGCTTCTGGGGGTTCCTGGAACTAAATATTTTGAGATGGGGGTCTGTGGCCAAATACAGATCATTTTGGGCGTCCTTCACATGAAAAGGTTTGAGCACCACTGACATAGAAACATAATTTATGGTTTTTCAAAAAACCTTAAAAGGATTTGAAATATTCAGACTTCGCACACATTTTCAAGATTCTTTTTTAGCAGAACTACAAGCTCAACTCGGTGCCGCGCTGTGAGCTTGTATATCTGCTATTTTTCAATAGTTAAAGCACAAAATTTGAGTGAATCCTTGTACCCAGGGCCCAGAATTTGATGTGACACCCCTGGAGACAAGTCATTCAGAGAGGATTCTAGCATCTCTTTCTCCCCCCCCCCCCCTCTCTCTCTCTCTCCCCTCTCTCTCTCTCTCTCTCTCTGTTTGTGCATTGAAGGCTGCTATCTCATTAAGGAAGCATTTCAGAAAGGAAAATGCTAATTGGCCCTACTTCCTAAATGAAGGCTTAGCCCTCTCAACACTGGTGGCCCGTCAGCGGATGCACATAATGAGATGTGGCTGTTTAATTAATTCTCAGAAGCATGTGTATGTTCGGCTCGCTATACCACGTCCACTCGTCCAGTATTGTTAACGTTAAAGGAATACCTTGTTATCCCCCCCGCCCTCACTCCATCGCTGCCATCCACCTCTTCCGAGGAGGTTTATCTCCAGAAAGTGCTGTAGCCCCCATCCCTCCCAAAGAAGCTGTGTGCACGAGAGATGATGGCAAGCTTTCAGTTTCAACGTTGCAGTGTTTGATAGCTGTGTGAATTAATTAAGTATTTGCCTCTTGGCAATATGGGAACCCATTCGGTAAAAAAGGGAGAATATTATTATTAGTGTGGTTGACCCTGCAGGGCAACCAGACTATAGTTCTTGTCCGACTTTATTCCATCTTCCATCGTCTCCTATTCTTGTAAGAAGTAAACTTTTTTTTTTTTGCCACGCACAGTTTTGGTGGCACGCACTTGGGCCATAAGTCAAATCGACCGACCTCATCGGGACACGCATACGTGATATTTTGCTAAGAGATACCTTATATACCGGTAGTTTAATTTATATACGTTCATTTGTGTATTAATTTTCTCCATTGACTTTATGGAGATGGCTGACATCATAGATCATAGACCACATGAGACTGAAACGTTTACGTGTCAGTCTCATGTGGTCCATATATGGGCATTCCAAGATATGGGCTTAATATTGATGACCAGGAGATCAGGGATCTCCATATATGGGCATGAAAGGTACATGGACTGACAGAGAGATCTCCATATATGGCCATTCATTTATTAGTGAATGAATTTTCCCCATTGACTTGAATGGGAAAATTTTAAACGCTAAAGACGAAACTCATTTTGCGAAATTCATGTCACAGCAACCACACTTGCAATTTCCAATTGCATCTTTCTAGTTGCTCCCACATATATAAAGAGATAGATACCTCATCCACCCCTGCAGTTCATGGGTGCCACTTGTTCTTCTTCTTTCGTGTATCATCGTCCTTGATGATTGGTTGACAACATTTCATGGTAAAACAGGACCAGCGGAAGAGTGGAAGTGTCGAAGGCACTCTGCCACTCAAAGTGACTACTGACCAATCACAGCGTATCTTTTCCGGGACTTAGATTCAATTAAAAGGAGCTTTATTGGCATGAGGAGACAAACGTTTACATTGACAAAGCAAGTGCCTCTGGGAAAGAGGGAGTCCTGCCTCCGATTGGCCTATCGGACGCCCCCGTCTTTGACGCACAAGGAAGTGTCCATCAGAATTCAGGAAGCTTGCCTTAAAAATGCCAGTCCTCTTTTACCAACGCCCCAGAGCCGGAGGAGGTGTCTACCTTTCTATGACTATGGTTGTTCCTCTTTGTTTTTGCCTCTGGGGGCACCACCAATTCCCCCCCGGGTGCATATGTGTTTATTCCTACTAACAACAACAACAGTATATGTTTAGGGCAATGGTGCTGACAGATCTGTCATGGGAGATTAGCTTCTTGGTGACATCATTCACCTGGTCTCAACTCCTTTGCCTATAGTGTTAGAAAACATTTTTCAAAATCAAGACACATATGCTGTGTGAAAGAGTTAGGAATGACTGGAAAGGGAGAGAGAGAGAGAGAGAGAGAGAGAGAGAGAGAGAGAGAGAGAGAGAGAGAGAGATTCAAAAGGTGTTGCAAGAACACTTAAGTCTTGGATTGTGAGTGTCCAGGCTGGACTGGCATTACGCAACACTGAGCTGTGATCTTCTCTGCTCCAGCTGTCCATATGATCCTGACACTCCGCTTCCTTGAGCCCTTGTTTACCAGCAGCAATCACTGTCCGTGTTCCCCGCCGCCCCGGACACGGTTACACTAACTGGAGACGAGCACAGCACACAATCCTTTGAAGACAAACAAACACCCCCGCCCCCGGGGGGGCTCTGTCACACACACAGACACTCTTAAGAAACCCACAATGTGCAGCAACCTGCCTCTCAACTCTGTCCTCATTTATAGAGATGGGATTTATGGTTCTTTGAAGTGAGCCGGATCTCTGGGATCTGTTCCTTTCAACGAGACGTTCAAAAGAATGTCTCATTTGAGTTACTGGTTACTTTATAGATTTTGATTTTAATTTCAAATCACTTAAACCCTAGATACCATTTCCGCCATATATACATTTCGGCCATTTGAAAATAGCCGATCTACAAGCTCACAAGATCTGCTATTTTCAAATGTTTTTTCTACATTTTATTCATTGGAAAACTTGTGAAATGGGACACTTTGCATAATGAGTACTTTGGTACTTTAAGTACTAAGTACATTTTGATACCAATACCAGTGTACTTTTACTCAAGTACATTTTAATTCCAAACTTCTACTTGTGGCAAATAATACGTACAGATATTTTTTTACTTTTCCCACCATTGTTCATTGGAAAAGAACAGCCCCCTACTGCGAACCGGATCCCATCGTTCATTTCAAAGAGCCGTTCAAAAGACTCGATTCGTTCACAAACGTCCCACCTCTACTCTACAACTCTGTCCTCATTTAGCCGCACACAGACAAAGACACAAACACAAACCCAAGCTCTGTGACATTCTCACTCCTTCCACCCAGACGGCTGGTCCTCTTCAGGTGTTGGTGGTATTTGGAGAAGAGCTTAATTGTCCGTGTGTGTGGGGAGGGGATCATGACCGTTGAGAGGAGCAGCTAGCTAATGAGATCCCCGGGAGAGGTACAGGAGTTAGCAGCGGTAACGCAGGGCTCCTCTCTCCCCGCTAAAGGTCATGGACCTTCTGGGGGAAAAAATGCCACAGCAGGAAGTGGGGACTAGCAGGCAAAGCCCCATAAATCCACCCCCACCATGGAACGGAACCAAGGGTATTTTTTAGGGGTGTAAGGGAGGGGTAGTTTTTTATTGAAGGGTACTACTGGAGAAAATGTATAAGCCCTGATATAAAATGCCATGACCCTCCCTCTCAATTGGGGGAAAAATCAATGACCCTCCCCAAGCAATAAAAAAATGAGATTGACCCTCCCCTACAACATGACATTTACCACAGTAAAATTATGCCTAAAACCTAAACTTATAGTTATTCCTAACCAGTGGCGAGGTCAGAACAGAGAAGCAAGTTCTGGGTGGGCACTGCGATTATTATTATTTATTTTTTTACTGTAAATTATTGGGGTTTTTTAGGGTTAAAAACGGGTGCGGGCGGCAGCAGCAATGAACAATAATGAATAGGCTAATATAATGCATTGAGATCCCAGCTGTACAGCCTGCACTTCATCCCAAAAACACATTTCCAAATATAAACTAACAAACCCTCCAAACTAAAGTAACACACAGTGAGTAGCCTACTGCTGCTAGTGTAAAAGTCAACGTGGACATCACAAAAAAGGTGAGAAGTTTTCACAGGGCGAAAACAGGATCAGAACAGGTTATTTGAGAAGGCTTGTAACAGCTGCCATTCATTTTGTGCTGTTGATTGCCTGTGGTCGAATCTGGGTCAAACGAGCAATTGTTAACCTAATGTTAAATGAATAGTTGCCTGGCAGTGTTACCGGACAATTTTTTCATATAAAATTGCATGACCCTCCCTTGAATTCAAAGTGAAATCAGCAGACCCTCCCTAGGACTGTAATTAAAATATCATGAAAATCCCCTATTTTCCTCCAGGGGGTGCTGTTCATAAAAAAACGATTGCTCCCTAACGATACATTTTAACAACGATACGATACGCATCACGATAAACGTTTGACGATACTAATACATGGACGAAATATTGGTTCATTCATGGAGATACAATACAATACGATTCGATTATTTAGTAACTATTTAGCAAAGACATGAACGATGTGTGAAACGCTCCATTATGCATGTTTTTAAGGGAAAAATCTATTATTATGGATATATATAAGTAAACACTGAGATTCTCTAGCAAATACATAGACATTATATTTCAACACATTATGGACCTTGACATGAACACAGAGATTACACACATTTATCGATAGACCAAGAGTAGATATACCGTAGAATGGAAAAGTATTAAAACCCTCTTTTTCATTATCCCTCTTAAAATTGCTAAATACAAGGAACAAATACTTAGTTTCCATACAATCAATTATTTGCACCGCAAAACAATTTGATACCGATTATCTATGTTGCAAAACGATACCGATACGATACGAAGCTAAAACGGTACGATATACCGGTATATGCTTTTGCATATATATATATATAGTAGATCATTGCAAATTAAAAATGATTTTTCGATTCAGTTACTACTACTATACTACACCCCTAGTATCTATGTACATTTGCACATAGGTGAAATCTGCTCTGCATTTACCCATTATGAGCAGTGGGCCCTGTTCATACAGCACCCTGGGATCAATTAGGGGTTAAGTGTCTTGCTCGTGGACACTTTGACACATAGACCTGGGCTGGGGGACGAACCGGTAACCTTCTGGTTCTTAGATGGCTTCTCTACCCATTCAGCTATGACCGCCCTGTGGAGGAACCTTATAATAGACACTATGGACGCCTAAACATAGAAGAAGATTAGATGACATATGTTTGGGTGGAGGACGATGATACACGGAAGAAGAAGGAAAATGTAGACAATGCAGAGACCATGCAATAAAGCCACCACCTCTGCTCTTCATTATCGATCTGTCCCCCCATATTCCCTCCTGATTGGCTACGATTGCCTTCTAAAGTTTGTGTATGCAACCTGATGGTCGCTTATCTCCCGATTAGGGAGCTTGGGCAACGGCCTACTTGTGAACGATGCATGGGAATGCAGGGAATGCATACATACCCGTTAAATCACTTAAATATAATCTATTGTTCCTCAAACAACATTACAACAATATTAAAGAAAGAAAAAAAAACACAACCTTGATTATGATTTATGCCATATTAACCCTTGCCCACACATACTGTAAAATAGCAACTTTATTAATTGATATGGTGTCATGGATGCTTAACCATGGTTCTGGACAACCGATTATCAGTCCGTGCTGTGCTCTCAACTCCCTCGGGTCGTCCGCTTGACCGTGCCGAATTTGAAGTCGGACGGTCAAACGGTTCTCATGATATGTGAATGTGAACTACAGACGTGCATACAATACATATAGAGATTCTGTGCATTTATTGTACAATATCTTAATATATGGGCCACACCATGCTTTTAAAAAAAATATATTTTATATAAATATTGGTCCATAATACGGTTTTATACAGGTTTTAACCTAAACAACAATACACAGGGAATAATAAAATCCATGATAATGTTTTTATGTTTTAATTTTATGGTGTAGCCCCTTTAAAGAACAAAGTGGTGCACCCATAAACCTAGTATTATTTGTCAGAATGATGGACCTCTATGTCCACTTCCATCTTTGCATTCAGAGTAAAATCTACACACAGGGGCGTCACAAGGGGGGAAAAGTGGGACTGAGTTACTAGTTACTAATTATTTTATACTTTAACTATTGAAAAATAGCAGATATACAAGCTCACAGTGCGGCACCGAGTGCCGCGCTGCGAGCTTGTAGATCTGCTATTTTTGAAAAGTCGTGAAAATTTGTGCAAATCTTTGACTATATGTATTTTTTAACCGAACATTTGTAACTAAAATTTTGCTTCTGGGGGGTCCCTGGAACTATATTTTGAGATGGGGGTCTGTGGCCAAATACATATAATTTTGGGGATCCTTGACATGAAAAAGTTTGAGCACCACTGACATAGAAACATAGGTTTTTCAAAAAACCTTAGAAGGATTTGAAATATTCAAAAACTTTTCACAATTTTTCAAAAATAGCAGATCTGCAAGCTTGCAGCGCGGCCCTCTGTGCCGTGCTGTGAGCTTGTATATCTGCTATATTTCCGAACTGCCCCGCCTGTTATTAGAAAAATTAGATCCAATACCCGAGCAGAACGAGAGATCCGAGACCCGAACCTATAGCCCCGAAATGAAAGAATGCCAACGTTATTATATTAAGAGTTGTATCAGACGTCTTTCTTACCTAACATCGCCATGGTTGCAGCTGCTGCTGTTGCTGTCAGCGGTGCTGTGCCTCTCGTCAAAAAATGATCTTTTCCCAGACCAGTAAGTCAATGCGGACAGTTTGTAAATACAAATAAATCCACGTTTTCTTTATTCCTTCTTCTTTGGCTAGCCAATGCTAATGCTATAGTTTTCTGTCGCATATGTTGTTTATTATATCTGTCTGCTTTGAGTTTCCATTATGCTTTGCAGAGCATGACGACACGCAATGACAACTCCATTGTAAACCATTAACCAAAACGTTACGTTAATATCAACAATCTTTGATAATAATAATGAACTGATACAGTGTTGTGACTGTGAGTGAGTTCTAAACAACTCACAACCAATACATCAGATTACATGCTGCATCGTTTAGTGCCATCTTGTGGCTTGATCTATTTGGTGCAGTTGGTCCGTTCTCTTTCATTAAATCTCGGCTGACTCAGCTCCACTCAGGTAACGGAACCGGTGATTTCACTATCAGATACCCGGGAACCGGGGCAGGCGGCCCCCGGCCCGCCCCGCGGTAAATGCTCGGAAATGGCCCCGTTACCCGGCTCGGGGCGGGTCGGATCCCGGGTAATTTCGGATCTCGGGCAGGTCCGAAGACCTCTAGTTCCCAGTCTAAATGGGTTAAACTCCCTCCCCCTATGAAGAACATTCATGGGGGGCCCGCAGTGAATCCTTGTACCCAGGGCCCAGAATTTGGTGTGACACCCCTGTGTGTACATTCAGCCAATTTACAACTGTACGTGTGTGTTGTGTAAGTCCTTGTTCCCGGGCCTCAATGACATCTGATGGTAAATGATGTCTGAGACCTGCAGGCTCACAAAATGGTGACATTTCAAACCTGTCTCGCTCGCTCTCCCCTTTTCTGTCTTTGGCCCAGACATGCATGACTATGCGCACACATGCGCTCATACAGACACACACACACACACACACGCATGCATATATGCGCACACACACACACACACACGCACGCATGCATACTGTATATGCACGCACACACACACACACACACACACACACACACACACACACACACACACACACACACACACACACACACACACACACACACACACACTGACATGCCCGAGGCTGGTGATTTATACGTTCAATATCTTGCATGATTCATATAATTAATTTATTGTCATTATACAGAACAGCAGTAGAACGCTCAGCATGATTTACTAGAGCCTGCGTTCGCCGCAGCCCTAATGCACTCCCTATTTACAAATCAATAGAGAAAGTACAAGTTGATTTCTTTTTCACATCACAACCTTTTACAGGCTTAGATGTTGCATGTAGCAATGAATTACTGATGCGCTCTACCACTCGTCTTCTGTGAAGAACTACCGGTGTCTGTTAGGTGCCGGAGAGGCATGTGAACGTCACGGTTCAGCGTACAACTTTATTCTATTACAAAGAAAGTCAAAGCCTATAGAGCAGGGGTTCCCAAACGTTTTTGGCTCAGGGCACCCCTATAAATATTATTTTCATTCGAATTATTATATTCATAATTTTTACTCCCAACACTTTATATTTGTGCCATATTTTAGAGATTATGTTGCGAGGAAAACGTTGAGATAATAGACATTTTGGTTAGAACTGACTGAAAATAACTTTGTACTTTAAGTATCAGTTAAGTTTTAAATTATACTAAATATCTTTGTCCAAAGAAAATATCCAAATATTATCAAATTATCTCGCGGCACCCCCGGACTGCCATCATGGCACCCCAGGGTGCCCCATCACCCACTTTGAAAACCCCTGGCCTAGAGTGTGTGTTTGAAGCACAAACAGACATACCGGTAGTATCATCCCAAATGCATCCAGCATTTAACCGCTTAAATTCTATAGCCTACGTCCGCTGGTATTTCCATCTACACCAGTGGTTCTCAACCTTTTCAGGCCGCAACCCCCAAAATAATCACATTTTAAACATGGGGACCCCCCCCCACCCTGACGAGCACTTGGAGTTGTAAGAATTGAGGCATTACGTTTTGTATAACACGGTTATATTGTGAAAATAGCAGATCGGCTATTTTCACAATTTCTGCCTTTAATATTTGACAATTTGACCAATGCTTAATTTGTCATTTTGGAGGTATTACAAAGTCCTTAAATTGTCACTTTAGAAATGTGCACATACCCTCACACTTCAACTTTATGCTGGTTTGTTTACTGTTGAGAGAGAAAACAATGTTGCACATTAAGCTAATCATCTGGGGACCCCCCAAAATGCCCACAGGTTGAGAACCTACTGCTCTACACCAAATCCTTTTGCCTAATGTTCACCCCAGAATAGGGATGCTATGGTTCACAAAGTCCCCATCAGCATTACTACTACAATATTAAATAATAGACTCAGTGGAATGCATACAGTACCTCCACCAACACTGTGCAGCTTGTTGACAATGTTACAATATGACATTCTTCTCATGGCTCTCTGGGTATTTGGTGGTCAAGGCTGCTGAAATGGAGGGAGACAAGCCAAAGTTTGGGAGAAATATTTACAAAAGATCAGTGTACATCATCCACACAAGCAAAATTCAACTCCACTGAAAACACATTAAGGAAGCCAGCTTTGACAGATTTGTCACATGCCAACCAGGGGTACCCGGGGGGGATTGGGGTGGCATGGTTCCCCCAAAAGAGATTTGTCCCTCTGAGTTAAATATATTTTGAATTCGCACAATGGTTTGGTCCACTCCCGTTGAAAAAAACAACAGACAACAGCACAGCACAACACAACAGAGTTTGGCATTGTTGCCAAGGCTGTTTATTATAAGCGCTTTTTTGTAGGCTTGTTCATCTCGCAAACACTACTGTACAATGTGCGTGACAGTGTTGTTTTTTCTAGGTTCTAGAGGCTACCTTGTGTACAATTGAATAAACTGTTATTCTGGCGCTTCAAGGAGTTAATACATTATTTGTTTCTTAAGAGTAAGCTCCTCGACACACTGGGCAAAGCCCTTAAAGGGATGTTTCACTTAAAAAAAAACAAAAAAAAAAAAAAAAAAAACGTTTTGTCATTTTATCGTCTAATCATGCTTTTGGGAACACCCAGGAGAGTTTTTGAATTTCTTCATTCAGTATTTAGATATTTGATATTCATTTTCCCCATTTGCCCCCTTCCAGGACCTTCCTATACAAACTCATTATAACTTCAAACTCCATTTTAACCATGCTAGATTCAATGAAGGGGGGGGTCCCTGCTCAATCTCCCCATCAGTTTGGGGGTCCCTGGCCTGAAAACGTTAAAGACCCCTGCCCTAGACTCCGCGGTGGTGAGCAGATACTTTACCACTGTGCCACTCGTACGCCCAGAGTATAAGTTTTAAATAGACTGCATTGCATCACTGCCATATATCTTAAGCCTGGTGTTAAATACAATGATTTGATAGCAGCCAGATGGACTGTGCAGATGTAGCGAACCTTGAAGGTGAATGAATCTCTCTAGACTATAGAGAGCATTTGGCTCTTTATTGATTGCATTATGCTTGGTTCAGCTGAACTTAATACAATAACACAACAGCATAATAACTAAACTCATCATACAAAGAGATTAATGGTAAAAAAAAAAGAAGTAAAAGAAAAGTGCAAGCATGCATTCTTCACCACTGAACACAGTATTGTGATTGGGCTCATTGTTCAGTGCACTGTACAATACACTGTAGCAGATGAGATGATACAATAGACCAATGGTTCTCAACCTGTGGGTCGGGACCCCCAGAGGGGTCCCCAAATTATTTTGGGGAGTCCCCAGATGTTTAGCTAAATGTTAACATTGTTTTCCTACTCAACAGTAAACAGACCAACATACAGTTTAAATGTATCTGCACATTTCTAAAGTGACAATTTAAGCACTTTAAAGACCTTTTTAGTACCTCTGGTCAAACATTGGTCAAATTGTCAAATATTAGAGGAGGACATTGTGAAAATAGCAGATCTACGTGCTCACAACGCTTCGCAACGCGAGGCGTTGAGAGCATGTATTTTGGCTATTTTCACAATGTAATAGATTGTGTCAAACTAAATGTAATGCCAACTCCTACAATTCCAAGTCCCCAGTTCAAATGTGATTATTTTGGGGGTTGCGGCCTGAAAAGGTTGAGAACCACTGCAATAGACCACTATCCATCAGTGGTAGAATGTAGCAAGTACATTTACTCAAGTATTGTGCCTAAGTTATTTCCATGTATTTCCACAGAAGTATAGTTACTAGAAAACCAGTTTTATAGCTATTCAAAAACAGAAAATGGACAAGCTGTTTTTGTGTTGATATGACGCGTAGTGAGTTTGTGGACTGGCTAATTTAGTTTGAATAAATACTTTGAATAAATTGAGTACTTTTACTTTGTTACTGTAAGTATAGGCCTACTTAATACAATTGGTATTGCCAATTTTGTTATTTTACTCAAGTAACATTTTGAATACAGGACTTTCACTTGTAACAGAGTAGTTTTATATTGTGGTATTTCTTTTAACAAATCAAGTACATCTTCCACCACTGATGTGCTTCACAATTTGATATTGCACTTAAAGGAATGTTTTTCTTTTTCTTTGTTTTTTTTTAGGCATCAGTGGTCTTTTAGTGGAGAAATGGAACCGATTTAGTTTGCCCAGGATATAAGAGCCTCCGCCCATCATTTCCCGTGACTCCTATTTTAAAACTGATGCCCATTCATGAAAAACTGACATTTTGGATTAATGTTTTGGCTGGGCACTGATACATTTTGTTGTATAAAAATAAAGGTTTACTTAGGAAATTTTCTTTTTGTATTTATTTTTTTACAAATAAGAGAATTGACCGCTGGTCTTTCCAGAAGGATATATCTACTAAACAGACCAACATGTTTTTCATCGACTGATTGACTGATTAATCAATGCATTTATTAATATTTATGACACCTACCTTCACCCATTAGCCACTCCCCATTCAGAATCACCTGTATCTACTACAAACCTACGGTACCTGCCTCCACTCACCACACAGCCTATTTGTTTGTTCCGCCCCCACCCTGAGTCTCGCCCGACCTTGGGTTTGTCATCCCGTTTGACATGGTGGGGGGCATGTGCACTGTGTACATGTGGTGATCACTGCCTGCCTCCTGTGAATTGTTTTATTTTTATTTTTGTTCATTTTATTTTTATTTCGTTCATATTTTACGTATCAGTAAATCGTTAAACTTATGTAGAGGTGCATTTGGTCTCTGCGGCATCAGCTTCCGGAGTTACGTAGAGGCCGGAGCATGTGATCTCTGCTGCATCAGCTTCCGGAGTGGCTGTCGCTGTCACTGACTATGTGCGTACATTCTAATTTTAATGTAAGTCAACAGGGCTATAGTTTGACTGAAACCTTGCCCAAATTTTCGAATCATATGTCAGACGACTGACTTCATACATCACTGATGTCACTGGTTGGCCACATGAATATCACATTGGAGCCACATCATTCCCAAGTGGATCCTGGGATCCTGTTTAGCCTACATTTTAAACAGAAACTATCTTTTCTTAGACTTGGTTGCTGTTGAACCCAAACTCCTTGTTGCCCACGTTGGTGTCAAAGTCCGGTATGGCAGCATATAAAGTTGGTCTGTCCTTCCTGACTCATCATCATCATTAAAAATAGGTAAAGTCTGCAGTGTGTGAGTCACTTTCAACCTTTGCGAATGAGTCATCTCTCTGTGTAGATCCTCCCATCCTCAGCACAGAGATTTCTAACAAACAGACCTGCTTGTTTAAATGGCAAGCATACGCAAACTTTAAGGACTGTAACTTTCGTACAATGCTCATTAACAAATACGGTATTATCATAACACATCTCCTTTACTTACACTATCCTATCATATCCATGATGTGCAGTGGTGGAAAAAGTACTAAATTTTTCTACTTAAGTAAAAGTATTGATACAGCAATGTAGAAATACTCTGTTACAAGTAAATGTCCTGAATTAAAAATTGACTTGAGTAAAAGTACGAAAGTATTGGCATCAAAATGTACTTACGAAATTTACGGAAAGTTAAAGTACAAAATGTTTGAAAATAGCCGATCTACAAGCTCACAATGCAGCGCGATGCGACGTGGTGTGTTGTAGATCGGCTATTTTCAAACAGCCAAGGTATAAAATAGGGCTAAAGTGGTTAATGTGTGTTATATTATAATTTATACCTCCAAAGTAACATCATAACACATGTCCTTTACTTACACTATCCTATCCTATCCATGATGTCACAGTCTCATCCGTAACCCCTCATTCATCCATGTAAACAACAGCCTTTAGCAAGAGCTCTCCCTGACTCATGCATCTCAATAAGCCACTTACATCTGCAGTGTTTTTCCATCGGCATCTGTTGCCCAGAAAGACAGATCCAATCAATCAGTCTGCCTTGTTTACACCAGACATTAAAATACAATTGCAGATAGACAATGTATCCTCATTATAGGGCATGAAGCCACATTCCATTTCAGTGCAGATAGATCTGGCATTACGCTCCTGACGGTGGCATAAAGCCATATCAAGCATCATCCCAAACAACCTACAGAAATGGATGATGAGGAACAGCCATTTCTACAATTCCTCGGGTATGTTTACACATTTTGTCTAGACATAATTAATCTCAAGACCAGGCTCAGATGACAGCGCGTTTTGCCAATACAGCTCCCAGACACGTTCTAAATTTAAGGAAAGATCCCACGTCAGAAGCTCATGTGTGTTGTTTTTTGATGGAGCCGTGGCCTTTTGTATTGTGAACATGTCAAGGGCATCCCTGATTCAGCACTTGAGCCATCCAGGACACCTCGGTCATTTCAAACATCATTGATATTCACAGCACAGAAAAAATGAACTTTGAAAGTTATCTACATGTTATCCGACAACACAATTCCCTCTTGGGAACTTTGATCAGACCCTTCTTGTAGCTGCCAAACCCTGCGACCAGTAGTTTCCAACCATGGCTACACAGGACCGTAGTGACACAATTAGCTTGAGACTGCGAATAGCCATACTCCATACATTATTATGGTCTCCCCTTTCAACCTTGAAACGATCACATCCAATTACTCTCTCTCTCTCTCCAACTCTCAGGGACATGCAGAGAATGTTAGAGAGGCAGGGTCTGGAATTTCCAAAAGGGCCTTTTGGTGGCTATTTTCGGTGAGGTCAGAACTAAGCATAACCAAGTCAATATTGGAGATGTGGCATAACGGCATGGATTTCTACAAAGAGAGGGCAATTCTTTCAACATAGGATGCTGCATTCAACTTCAGGAGAGTTTGGATAAGGCAATTCTCTTGAATGCTGCCTTTCACTATAGTAAACATTGTATTTATGGTCTGGAAAGGGCAGTTTTACAGACAGATCAAAGGGCAGGGGCTCAAGCCCGCTTTGATGTCTATGTGTGCATGTGCCTGCTCTCTCTCTCTCTCTCTCTCTCTCTCTCTCTCTCTCTCTCTCTCTCTCTCTCTCTCTCTCTCTCTCTCTCTGTCTCTCTGTTTCCCATCAGCAGGTGATTCCAGACACATAGATCCAACCCCCTGCCATTCAACAGATGCTTTCATCAAGCACATATTGCCCCTGTCTCCCTCCTCTCATCATGTGGTTAATCACATTTTCTCAGTCCTAAAATAACTCCTCGTCTACATATTGCTATTGCTGAAGAAAAGAAGGAGAAAAACATTATTCCTGCCAGGCCAGAATGGCCAAAGGCGAGAGAAGGCACATTCCCAGTAGACCAAGGAAGATCCTCTGTCCCAGATTTCTCCAATATGCCTCTTATAGCACCACCATGAGGCAGAAGTTTGCCACCATGAGGCAGATTTTTGCTTCTACTCTTACAGATTTTGCCCTCACGCAAATTGGAACACATCTCTTTAGTCATGTTCACCCTATTGTCTTTTGTTTTGTTTTTTTCATGGGGCCTCATGGGGTCGACTCAACAGGTCACCACGCTGCCCTGGGTAGTCAACCTGGCCTGGCGGGTATCTGCGTTCCGAGGAGTGCACTTTTTAATGCGTTTTAATTTGAATATATTGACATGGACTTACTGAATGTTTATTGATGTACTTCAAAAATCAATCTGCTCAAAAGGAACTCATTATTTCACACCATTTCTTTTGGAACGTTATATTCTTCAAAAGGTGGGGTGTTGTTTGTTCAGAACATCACTTGGTAGCTATTTTTTCTGCAGTTTTCTAAGCAATCAGGGAAAGGGGTTCTGAAGCCAAAACCACTGAACCACTGCTCTTACAACTATTATAGCATCACACACGCACGTGCATACACACACACACACACACACACACACACACACACACACACACACACACACACACACACACACACACACACACACACACACACACACACACACACACACACACACACACACACACACACGTCCAGCTAACACCAATTTGTGCCACAGGGCTCTCAGATAGATCTTCCCGCCCCAGGCTCTGCCAACCTGTGGCTCAGCAATAGAGGAGCCATTTATCTCTCCTGTGCTGCATGCTGGGAATAATCTGGGTGTGCAGAGAGAGAGAGAGAGAGAGAGAGAGAGAGAGAGAGAGAGAGAGAGAGAGAGAGAGTGTGTGCGTGTGCGTGTGTGAAAGCGGGTGTGTGCGAGCGTGAGTGTGCAAGTGTGTGTTTGCGAGTGTGTGTGTGTGAGCGCAGGCGTGTGTACAATGCATGCGTGCACACAGCAGGAGCCGGGGAAGCTAATGTTGTGTATGTGGAGCGGGCACAGAGGTGATTTAGTATCAGTGTGGACGAGCTGGGAGAGGACAGTGGTTCACTGAGGACTGGAATGAGGACAAAGCTGCATGGGGACGTCCCTGTGAGGAAGACACTGGTGGGATAAGAATGAGATATGGAGAACATTCAATGTGCAGGACTGGTGCAAGGGGTGGAGGTGTATACTGTAAATATGTATGCACAGGCGCGTTGTGAGCTTGGAGGTCGGTGCGTGATACCACACTGAACTAAGCATTATCAAGTCAATACTGGAGATGTGGCGTAACAGCATGGATTTCTATACAGAGTGCAATTCTTTCAGAATAAGATTGCTGCATTCAAGTTCAGGAGAGTTTGGACGAGGCAATTCTCTTGAACGCTGCCTTCAGGTTATGGCATGGAAAGAGGGCATTTGTATTTCTTTCACCATAGTGAAAACTGCATTCATGGTCTGGAGAGGGCACTTTTTACAGACGGGTAAAATGGCAGGGGCTCAAGCCCCCTTTGATGTCTATGTGGATAGATAGATAGATAGATAGATAGATAGATAGATAGATAGATAGATAGATAGATACCTTTATTATCCCAAGGGGGAAAATCAGTTGCCCAGAGGCAGCACAGCAGTATAAGGTTATTTACAAAGTTACAGAGAAGTAAGTAAAAGAAAAACAAGAACAACAAGAACAGAGTACAGTAAAGAGCAAGGTACATCAAGAGAGGGAACAAATAATATATAAAAATAGTACAGTGTCCAAATCAAAAGTGACCATAGCAGTCAATGCTGGTTAGTGCAACAAGTATCTCACTGTCATGTCAAACACAAGCAAAAATACCCAAAACTACTAACACAACCTAATAGTGCAGTGTCAAAAAAATCAGTGTGGAAAAAAAAGGAAAAGAAAAGAAAAGAAACTAGAAAGGGTGTCACAGCCAGACGCACATGAGCACCCTCCCTGGAAGGTCCTTTGAGGTCAGAGTCAGTACAACTAATAGTTCCGTCATCCTAGGTTAGGAAGGCAGTCCTCCTCAATCGACCTTTGTGTGTCTCATTGTACAGTTTAAGGGCAGCCGGTACAAAAGACTTTCCTAGTCTCGCATCTCCGTCCTGGGTAGACAAAACAGTCATTTCCTCTCTTACTCCAATAACTGAAGATCTCCAGATGGAGGGGGTGGGAGGAGTTCTTCAAGATGGAGTCCAGCTTCCTATAGCCGTTCGCACCCTGGTTACTTCCTCCACCCCCTGCAGGGAGGACCCAACGACAGAGCCCGCTTTCCTCACCAGTCTGTTTAGGTTAAAGGTGTCTCTGTTGTTGCCACCCCAGCAGGTTATTCCAAAAAAAGAGGACACTTGCCATGACAGACTGGTAGAACATCTGTAGCATCCTATTGCACATACCAAACGATCTCAGTCTTCTCCGACCAGTCCAGTGAACTGTTCAGGTGCACTCCTAGGAATTTGTAGTTGTACACAAACTCAACCACCTCTCCATTAATGGTGCTTGGCACCAGGGGAACTCTCTTGGAAGTGCGGAAGTCCACCACCATCTCCTTGGTCTTGCTTGCGTTGAGCCTGAGGTGGTTAGCCTCACGTGCCTGGGCACAGGACTGCAGCAGTGGGTGAGAAGGGGCGTGAGAGGGTGGGGATGGAGCAGGGCTTTGGAAAGGAGCTTTCCTTGCAGTGTTTTAAAGATGGGTATGGGTCAGAGGAACGTGGATAGAGGAACAGACAGACATACAGACAGACAGACAGACAGACAGACAGACAGACAGACAGACAGACAGACAGACAGACAGGCAGGCACTCGTCACACTCAGACACACACAATTCAATTCAATTCAAAGGGCTTTATTGGCATGAGAAAACATACATTTACATTTCCAAAGCAGAAGTGAACATAATACAATACGATACAATCAGAACAAAATATATGTACAAGTGAAAGGAGTGTAACAGTTTTCATGCATCAAGGTTACATATAGGCAGAGCAGGGGTATACAATGGTTAATAGTCTTTAAGGTGGTTGGGTTCCATTCCTTCTCCTATCACAGCAGCTCACAAATCTTGTTGCTGTGTTTGGACATTGTTGTACTTCATCCAGCAGATGGAGTTTTTTTTATTATTATTATTTTTTTTTATCATAGTCTCCACCAGCCGAAGGCTGAGGGAGAGTATGTTTAACCCTCCGTCCGTCCGTCCGTCCGTCCGTCCGTCCGTCCGTCCGTCCGTCCTCGCAGTTTGTGAGCGCCTAATCTCAGTCGCCGTTGGCCCGGACGCTGCCAAAGTGAGCACACACACTCCCTGGATGTCAATCTAGAACCTCTGCCCTAAATTTTTCAAATGGGCCTTTTCTAGCGCCACCTAGTGGCCGATGTTCGCAAAACACATTTCGGTGCACTACTCTTACAGATTTTGTCCAAAAATCCTACAAATCGGTAGGCAGTTTCTCGACAGTCATGTGATCGACACGGATCTGTCCGATTTTTCATATTCCATCCTGATTGGCTAAGATTGGCTTCCAAAGTTTGTAGGATTGAGCCGTTTGGAACAAAATGCCTCAAATCCCAAACGCAACACTAAGTCGAAGAAGACATGCCACTTAAAATTTTTGAAATCAGCCTCATGGTGGCGCTATAACAGGGCGATTTGTGGTTTTACCTATAACTCCATCGTTGTGAGCACCTAATCTCAGTCGCCGTTGGCCCGGACGCTGCCAAAGTGAGCACACACACTCCCTGGATGTCAATCTAGAACCTCTGCCCTAAATTTTTCAAATGGTCCTTTTCTAGCGCCACCTAGTGGCCGATGTTCGCAAAACACATTTCGGTGCACTACTCTTACAGATTTTGTCCAAAAATCCTACAAATTGGTAGGCAGTTTCTCGACAGTCATGTGATCGACACGGATCTGTCCGATTTTGCATATTCCATCCTGATTGGCTAAGATTGGCTTCCAAAGTTTGTAGGATTGAGCCATTTTGAACAAAATGCCTCAAATCACAAACGCAAAGTGCAATTATCATGAAATCGCGCACACACGTTCCCACTAGGCAGAGGAAGAAATGCCACTTAATTTTTTTTAAATCAGCCTCATGGTGGCGCTATAACAGGCTGATTTGTGGTTTTACCTATAACTCCACCGATCAGTTTCAAACTTTGTAAGCGCACTCCCTAGAGGCAAAGGATAAACCTTTGCCCTGCATTTTTCACATCAGCCTTTTATAGCGCCACCTTTGGGCCGACTTATGTAAAACACATTTTTGGATATTACTCCTTGAGATTTTATCCAAAAATCACACAAATCGGTACACAGTATCTCAATAGTCATGTGATCAAGTCCGATCCGTCTGATATTTCATATTCCATCCTGATTGGCTAATATTAGCTTCCAAAGTTTGCAGGATTGCTCCGTTTTTGAACAAAATACCTAAAATCATCAACGCAGCTTGCGATTACCGTGAAATTTGCCAAACATATTCCCACTAGGTCAAGGAACAAATGCTACCTTTTTCACATTGGCCTGTTATAGCGCCACCAGCAGGTAGACTTTAGCAAAACATTTTTTTTTACATTGGCCTATTATACAGTAGCACCACCAGGACGCACGGTCTGGTGGAGACCTGTGCTCGGAAGAGCACTGCTTCTAGTTGGTCATGTTTTCAAACTCTGCTTGGGTGGTTATGATCTGTGGGAAGTATGTGTCTCTGATGTCTTGTTACAGTGGACAGGCGGTTAGGAAGTGAAGCTCAGTTTACACTTCATTTTGTGTGCATGGGTGCAAATTTCTGTTCTCGATCGCAAGAGTCACTGAGTCTGTACCTAGTCAAGATTCATCAAAAATCATCGCTCCAGTGTTAGTAAATGTCAAGTCATTAATGGTCTCCATTCTCCTCCTGTTTAATTGGATCGTATAGTGTCTCATCATCGATCCCACTGTACTCCTCCTGTTGTATTCTCCATCTGTCTTTTTCTATTCTTTCTTACATTACTTCACAAATGTGAAGGTCCAGTCTTTACAGTTTATCACACATGGGATTGATCAGGTTTCTTCTTGATCACTGCTTCTTCAGTAACAGGCGTCAGTTGTACAGTCACCAGTAGGCCTAACCAGTAGGCCAAACTCACATATTTGTTATTCACTCACAGTCAACCTTCTAGCATTTCACCAGGTTTGTGATTAAAATCTTGTATCTCTGAGAGAAACAGTCCCGCCCGCTGTTCAGAAACAAGTTCACAATCCATGTCGCTCGAAATCAGAATTATAGCATTTGGAACGTGTCCCAGAACATTTGGAGCCTTTTATTCATTATATTTGACATAGTTGCAACTGATTTGTCCTGATGTGGTTTTCAACCAACTCCACCTAAAGTTAGTTAATTTGCTGAATGCTGAGCATAATTTAGAATTCTTGTTGGTAGAGGTGAAGCCAGCACAGAGAAGATAGACTGTGACCCAAATGAGCAGGCTGCAGAACTAATGGAACTCATTACACTGGTTTCTGTGGCACAATGCAAAACACCTCAACACACTCAGGCTCTGTGATGACAATCTGGTCTGTTTTCAACACTGTAAGCTGATACCAAATATTGTAGGTGGCATCAGGGGTGTCGCACCAAATTCTGGGCCCTGGGTACAAGGATTCACTGCGTTATTTTGTGCTTCAACTATTGAAAAATAGCAGATATAACCGAGTGCCGCGCTGCAAGCTTGTAGATCTGCTATTTTTGAAAAATCATGAAAAACCTATGTTTCTATGTCAGTGGTGCTCAAATTGTTTCATGTGAAGGACCCCCAAAATGATATGTATTTGGCCAAGGACCCCCATCTCAAAATATTTAGTTCCAGGGAACCCCCAGAAGCAAAAATACATATATTCAAAGATTTGCAGACATTTTCACGACTTTTCAAAAATAGCAGATCTACGAGCTTGCAACGCGGCACTCGGTGCCACGCTGTGTGCTTGTAAATCTACTAAATAGCTAAAGTTACAGGTCCCCTCCACTTTGGGCCCTATAGTAACTCAGTCCTGGTGGCATGTTTGCCAATCACAGTGCGTGTGTGTGTGTGTGTGTGTGTGTGTGTGCGTGCGTGCGTGCGTGCGTGCGTGCGTGCGTGCGTGTGTCTTCTGTACATCCTGGATTCCTTCCATAGAGTTGTATTGGATGCACATCAAAGTGAAGCTGTGCCCCAAGGACAAAGTCAAAAATCAATGTAGTCTTGGATGTTGATAAAAAATAATATAATCTACTGTTCTCTTGCTCTCTCTCTTCTCTCTCTCTCTCTCTCTCTCTCCCCTGTGCAAGGGCTCTCAAACACATGCACGCACACCTGTACGTTAAGCATGCATATATTCAAATACAAAAATATACACACATACAGTACCTGTGCACCCCCCCCCCCACACACACACACACACACACGCACGCACGCACGCACGCACGCACGCACGCGCGCGCGCACACACACACACACACACACACACACACACACACACACACACACATATTCTGCATAATCTCGCATGCGTATTTGGTATTAGATATTATATCGTCGTTGTCGGGTGGAAACCTTGTATGTCCAAAACCGTTTGTTTTGCATTTATCATTTTAAAAATTATTTAAACTATAGTGAAAACAGCATATCTACAACCACACAACGCGTTGTGTGCTTGTAGATCTGCTATTTTCACTAGTTTTGTGCAACAGACTTGTATGACGAAGCGAGGCTTTGCTTGGAGATACGAGGTTTCCACCCGACAATATGGTTCCAGAGGTAGAAGGACTCATTCCTCAGTGATGTCTGTGTCTGCTGTGACAGTTTGGACCAGCTTTGGTGGATCAAACCGCTACAAAGTGTCAAATGTACCGTGAACATGCCTTTCAGAGTTGAGCTGTGTACCAGGTCCTCCGTGCTTCCTCCTTTTCCACAGGCAATCTACACCTCTCTTGTACCATTGCATCACTGATTACAGCCTGCACATCACAGGGAGCCTTCAAAGACTGGAATATTCACACACAATGAATGGAAGTTGGGTTCCAGAAATCAGGAGAATAAATGGATTCTATGGATCTTTTATTTATATATTTAAAAAGAAAGAGAGAGAGAGAGAAAAAAACTTCGCAATAACAGCAATACTCAGGGCTCTTATTTTGCAGCAGGTGGCTGTTGGAGGAGAAGTGAAGTCAGTGGTTCTCAACCTGTGGGTCGGGACCCCCAGGGCGGTCGCCACAATTATTTTGGGTGGTCCCCAGATGACAGTGAATAATTAAGTAACCTAATTTAAGGACTTTTAATATCTAATACCCCCCCCTCCAAAAAAAAGAATAGAAATGAAATGAAATGAAAAAAGAACATCAAATCCACCATCAAAAGTAGGCTGATCAACAAACTAAATGGTCAAACATTGGCCAAATGGTAAACTAATATTCAAAAGAGGCAGCATTGTTTTTAAATAGCTGATCTACAATCTCACAACGCGAGGTGTTGTGTAGATTGACTATTTGATCAATACGTCCTGTATCTGTGTAATGCCTCAGCTACAATTCCAAGTGCTTGTCAGGGTGTTCAGTTCAAATGTGATTATGTTAGGGGTCCCCAGGTTAAAATGTTTATTTCGGGGGCGCATTCTGAAAAGATTGAGAAACACTACAGCAGGGGGTGCGCCATTTGCTAATTAGCAGCATGCGTGCGTGTTAATGATGGACTACGATGTTCCATCCAAAACCCGCCTGTTGGACCAGACCACCAGTGTATAATACCGGTATATGCTCATCCATTGTTATTTGCCTGTTTAGTTGCCGGAGGGGAGACACATATTATGCATTAGAGTGAGCAACGAGGGAGCTGCTATGTTTCAACAGATCTGGGAGCAGCTGAGGGAGTCTAAACTAAGATCTGAGAGGAGGTTCTATATGGTTTAGAGGAGGTTCTATAGGGTTTAGGTAGGAGCTGGGCAGGATTTTCACTGCATGATTTCAAAAAGAGGAGGGGGGGACTACATGGATGGCTGGCGTGTGCATTTGGCGGTAGCTAGCAGCTCACAGAGTACATCTTTAAATTCATCGGGTAAAGCATTAGTCCTCTCTTCAAATCCTATTTTCAGGGGTCATCGCCATGCTGGCTTGTGGTGGACATTTTTGTGGACATGCAAATGAGTGCCAATAATATCAGAAACACATATAGAAGTAGCCCTGCATGAACATTACAGGACTGTACGAGAGTGTACAGATGGAACCAAATTGATTTAGTTCCATTTTTACACTCTCAGAGTTATGGTTGTTTGAGAAACCACTGTACTAGTCCTTATGTGCTATCGTGTCGTAGTAAATCTGTGTCATACAGTATACATATTGTGAAAAAGAATGCAGACTGATATCCAGTAATTGGGTCTTTATGATCAAAATAAGAACATTATCAAACATTGTCAAAACAAAATCTAGAATGCCACAGACAAATCTTGCCACAGACACATTTGTCTGTGTACGGACACAACCCTATCATATCAATACAGCCTCACACATTTACGCTGGGGAACTGCCAAGCACAACCAGACAGTCTACTGCTGGATGGGGGAGGTTGGGGGTTAAATGTCTCTCTCATGAGCACTGTGTGTGAAGGAAGCTGCTGAGAAATAGTCCAGTTCAACGTGTCCAAACATGAAAGGTCCATTAAAATTTTTGGGGGATTTTGAAAACAATATATTTTTGGAAACTTCAGAGTATAAGACATCAGAAAATCCATTTGCAAAATCCCTCGGGGATTTTTTGACAGCTGCTGAAAGTTTGTGTTTCATTCACTTACTATACACTATACTATAAAGGAAAAAAATACCCCCCCACAAATCTGCTTTAAGTATTATGTGAGTTTTTTTAATGATTCTGAATCCAATGCAAGCTTTTGTTTTGCATGAAAAACATTACTTGCATGGGCTAAAAACGACCCGACAAGACTATGGTTTAGTGACGAGTCATCACTTTTCACAGTTTCGTGGGGGCTGTTTTTAGCCCAAGGAATGTTTTTCATGCAAAACAAATGCTTGCATTGGATTCAGAATCATTAAAAAACCCTAGTTTGCCCACTCACATGCTACTTAAAGCAGATTTTTTGGGGGTATTTTTTTCCTTTTAGTATCGTGTATTGTAAGTGAATGAGACAAAGATTCAGCAATTCCCCTACGGATTTTGCAAATGGAATCATGGATTTTCTGATTCGTTATACTCTGAAGTTTCCAAAAATATATCGTTTTCATAATCCCCCGAAAAGTTGAACAAAATGACACAAGCGACTTGACTAAAAAGGAAGAGTTGTTCACTGTGCCTGCTGGTGTACGCTGTGTTCTCTAGACTAACTCAGGGATTTGAGGACCAGTGACCTTCCACTCACAGCCTGCTGGGATGATGAACTTTTAGCCAGAGACACTGCTGCTCTATGTTGCTTCGGGCGTTGCAGCATTTTCACCAATAACACTAGCCGACCTCTGTCTGTATTACTTCCAAAAGGATTAAGCACCACCCTGCTTAAACCTTGCAATCTTTAAAAGTAAAAGTGTTAATATTTTCATATTCCAGGTATTCCTCATAAAACATGTTTGTGACATGAGACCATTTGCATTTTTATTTATTCTTTCATTAATTTTAAGAAATTGCAGTTTTTTGTATCACTACTCCACTCTTCCATGAGTGTGAAAAAAATGACCCCAATTAAAATCAATGCGTTTTTGCAATAAACTACTTTGCTTTTATACATAACTCTGAAATACTTTTGCCTAGCAACGTGATTTCAACTTTAAAACGCTCACACGACTTGGCCTTTTTACTGCCAATAGGGATGAGCTGTAATTGTTGAAGCCCCGCCCCTCTGTCTACTAAACACGTGCAGCAGCTGTCACACTTTGCTCTCACACGTAACTCTGGCATACTTTTGCGTAGCAACATGATTTCAACTTTAAAGAGCTCACACGACTTGGCACTTTTTCCGGTGCCAAGTCTTTTTCCGGTGCCAACCACGCCTGACACTGTGGTTCTATGGGTTTGTCGCTCTGAATTCATGCTCTGATGTCACTGATGTCAGGGGAACCACTCTAACAGAATGGGTTTGCTGCTCTGACATCACGCACTGTTTGCTGCACGCATTTAGTAGACAGAGGGGGCGGGGCTTCAACAATTACAGCTTGTCCCTATTGCCGGAAAAAAGGCCCAAGTCTTGTGAGCGTTTTAAAGTTGAAATCACGTTGCTAGGCAAAAGTATGGCAGAGTTATGTGTGAGAGCAAAGTGGTTTATTGCAAAAACGCATTGATTTTAATTCCACTCATGGAAGAGAGTAGGTATTGGTAGGTCATGCATCCAAGGGTTAAACATGCAGAGCTGCATCGAGTACAGGTATAACATCGTCCTCAACAAACTTTGTGTGTTTTGGGAAGCCATGGGTCATAAAAAGGTCCGCCTAATTTTTTATTAAGTTATCTTTATTTTGTTTGCTAACAAACAAACAAACAAACTTAACAAAATCAATGTACAAAGATACAGGAAGAATTGTAATACCCCACCACAAACTGCTGTAGGATAACGGTAACAAGATAATAGAAATAGAATAGTGTGTTGTGTGTGTGCGTGTGGAAGTGGAGTTTGCAGCATGTGAACCCAGCCAGCACGCCCACATGGGTCCCGCATGGGTACGAGTTGGGCTACTTGGGTACCACGTGGGCATGGGCTTGATGTGGGCAAATTACATGGGTCCCACGTGGGATACATGTGGGATACCTGGGCATGGGTTGGAAGTGGGCTTTCCCACATGGTTCCCACATGGGCTACATGTGGGCTAACTGGGCATGGGATTGAAGTGGGCTGGCCCAAGTGGTTCCCACGTGGGCTACATGTGGGATAACTGGGCATGGGATGGAGGTGGGCTGGCCCAAGTGGGTCCCACGTGGGCTACATGTGGGATAACTGGGCATGGGATGGAGGTGGGCTGGCCCAAGTGGTTCCCACATGGGCTACATGTGGGCTAACTGGGCATGGGATGGAAGTGGGTTGGCCCACGTGGTTCCCGCATGGGCTACATGTGGGCTAAGTGGGCATGGGATGGAAGTGGGCTGGCCCAGGTGGTTCCCGCGTGGGCTACATGTGGGCTAACTGGGCATGGGATGGAAGTGGGCTGGCCCACGTGGTTCCCGCATGGGCTACATGTGGGCTAACTGGGCATGGGATGGAAGTGGGCTGGGGCACGAGGTTCCTGCATGGGCTACATGTGGGCTAACTGGGCATGGGATGGACGTGGGCTGGCCCACGTGGTTCCCGCATGGGCTACATGTGGGCTAAGTGGGCATGGGATGGAAGTGGGCTGGCCCAGGTGGTTCCCACGTGGGCTACATGTGGGCTAACTGGGCATGGGATGGAAGTGGGTTGGCCCACGTGGTTCCCGCATGGGCTACATGTGGGCTAAGTGGGCATGGGATGGAAGTGGGCTGGCCCAGGTGGTTCCCGCGTGGGCTACATGTGGGCTAACTGGGCATGGGATGGAAGTGGGTTGGCCCACGTGGGTCCCGCAAGGGCTACATGTGGGCTAACTGGGCATGGGATGGACATGGGCTGGCCCACGTGGTTCCCGCATGGGCTACATATGGGTTAACTGGGCATGGGTTGGAAGTGGGCTGCCCACGTGGTTTCCGCATGGGCTACATGTGGGCTAACTGGGCCTGGGATGGAAGTGGGCTGGCCCACGTGGTTCCCGCATGGGCTAAATGTGGGCTAACTGGGCATGGGATGGAAGTGGGCTGGCCCACGCGGTTTCTGCATGGGCTACATGTGGGCTAATTAGGCCTGGGTTTATTTTTTGGCTGTGAATTTTGGCTTAGGCAGTGGGGAAAAACATATTTCCTTTAAATATTTCCATATGAACCAACCAAGAGTAGCCTAGTTATTAACAACAGCTTGACCAAAATATCTATACACAGGGTTATGTAAAATAATAATAATAATAGTAATAATATCCATGGCTTTGATGCTATAACAATTCCATGCTGTACCAATAGGAGAGATAACAGGCAAAATGTTGATCAAAATAACACTTCTACCACTTTTTCGAGTCACGTGTTCAAATACTGGATTCTGATTGGCTAAATTCCGGAGGTTATGAGAGAACTACTGCCGCAAAGTTGTGTGAGGACTTGTCCGAGATCAATGAGCCTCAGTGTACATCCGGGGACTTCAGGAGGTAGTCGGAACACCTTTCCCCCAACCAACAAATGACCGTGGCAACGGTCCTATGTTCACTAACGTGCATGCTATAGTCGCCGATTTATTTGGATCCAATGCAATCCGCCAACTTTAAAGCCCCTTTTCTCTGAACCTATGCCTTTCTGGAAGCGAACAGCCTCTATTTACGGCCGGAACGGTACTTCTAACTGACGTTAGCTTAGCTGTAAGCTAGACGCATGGATTAGTATGGAGTTGGCGCCATCTGTTGGTGAGTAGAAGATGTTGTTGGTGGAACTATCTGCTGTCTCGCGGAAGTTTTATAGGCAATAATGATTGTAACTTAAGATCCTTGCAAGTTACAACTATGTGTTTTCTTTCATGTATAAGGGAAAAAGTGGTAGAAAAGCTATTTACCACTCGGGGTCGGACATTATGCTCTGATAATGTCCTGTGTTAGGGTGTTATCGGACTCGGCTTCGCCTCGTCCGATAACACCCTAACACAGGACATTATCAGAGCATAATGTCCTCTCACTCGGGGTAAATTGCTTACTTCTATATTCTCAAATTGTTTAGAATTGTTGTAAATTAAGTAATGCAGATGCTTAACAGTAATGTAACTCTTGATTGGGTAAAATGAAACCAAATGGACCTGTAGATATATGAGGGTCCATTTGGTCACCAAATCGCCATCATTTAGCTGGGGACGACCTGGAACCCTCCCAAGGACCACTGGTTTGTGTGTGTGTGTGTGTGTGTGTGTGTGTGTGTGTGTGTGTGTGTGTGTGTGTGTGTGTGTGTGTGTGTGTGTGTGTGTGTGTGCGTGCGTGCGTGCGTGCGTGCGTGCGTGCGTGCGTGCGTGCGTGTGCGTGCGCGTGCGTGTGTGCATGTGTGCTTTTAACCTGTCGGGTGGTAGTAGGAAAAACATTCATTTCATTACTTCTATTTTGACCATATGCTCCTAAAACAACATTCGACAACATTACATTATATTCATTAAAATAAGTTAAGCAGACTCCTGGTCAAATCCACACTCAAAAATGCCAAGATCATAATGCATTGCATCGCAAAACTGTTCTGTTTTTATAGAGCTGCTATTCATGCAAAAATGTAGTTATTATGTGTGGTTATAAACATTTTAGAGAGAAGCCTCAGGCCATACACAATCTGTCTGTGTTCCCACGATTGGCCAGGCTTTGGACTTTGCTTTATGTGCTGCTAGTTAGTTTACCTAGCTGCTTTGTACAACACCACTAGCCTAGCAGAGCTAAACAATCCACCCAATACTGCAGTTAGTTAGCTGCATTAGTATATAGTCTGGCTACGTTAGGCTACAACACCACATTCATTTTGTTCAACAAGACAGGCAGGCAGGCAGGCAGGCAGGCAGGCAGGCAGGCAGGCAGGCAGGCAGGCAGGCAGGCAGGCAGGCAGGCAGGCAGGCTCTCATTACCATGTGAATACAGGGTGATTTCACATGTAGGTGTTATTGACCGTCTAACCAATCACTGTGCTTCCCAGACTTTTTTGAAACTGAATCACTTTTTCTTTGTCATTTGAGAGTGAGGAACTGGACAGGACTTGCTTCCACGAATGGACCTTAAAAAATCCAAGTATATGGTAAGTAGCCTCATTGTCTAATCTATATTCTAAAATGTTCTAGACTAGCCTAGATACAGGCTAGTTTTAACTCACGGTTTGTTGATTTTGTCAACTTAACTAAGGACATTATCTTTAAACAACAAGTTACATGTTTTATGCTCTAGATGTAATGTTATGTTATCACATTGTAACAAATTATTTCAAACCATGGATTTAGGCAGGCCAGTATTGTTATATATTATGTTTTAAATCCCTAGATTACAATGTATGTTGGTTTACCGTATGTGCTGTATATGTTGGTTAATGTACCCAATGTGTTCCTAGTCTGGGCAAACCCACAAAAACAGCAGCTCTACTAGCTAATAAAGCATCACAGCACGTTATGAGCTTGTAAATCAAGCCAGATTGAAATATGTGTGGGCCTACATTGAAATTTACATTGCTTTAACTTTTGAAATCTCATTTGTCCCCTCTTTCTTGAAGACAAATAATGTGCTCAACCCAAACCTGAAAAGCAGAGGCTTCAATCTACAGACAGACAATGAAGTACCCCATAAGTGACAATGGTAATATAAACTTACATAATGTTTGTGATTTTGTTGGGATATTGATCTTGGCTAACTTTAATGTTGTGTGGAAAAAACTGAAGTTGAATGTGACAGCATACGGCTGCAGCTAACTAGTGGAAGGGGGGGCACGTACCTTTTAGGCGAAGCCCGAACTGGCGAAGTGGGGAAATGTCCGATACCGTAGCGATCTGGCGAACGTCTTCTGGACAGGGCGTTTATCGTGCGCTTGCCCAGGCCTTACGGCCTGGGCATAAATATAACGATTGCATTCACCACGGCTTCGTAACTCGCGCGGCGCTCCGCCGGCCGCGCGGCCCTGGCCCGCTCTTCGCGGCCACTCGCGCCTGCGGCGCTCGGGGGCGAAGAGCAGGACCAAGGTCCGCTGGCCTTCGCGCCGCTTGCAGTGTCGTGGACAATCGATTCGCCAGATCGCTACGGTAGGAGACAAATCCCCACTTCGCCAGTTCGGGCTTCGCCAGAACAGGACTTTCCCGGAAGGGGCAGATTTGTTGAAGAGATCACGGTTGGCAGTTACATTTTTATTCTACATCAAGGGTCTTCAACAGGGGGTCCGGGACACCTAGGGGGTCCTCAGAGTCACTAAAGGGGGTCCTCCAAATATTTGTGTGATAGAAACCTTATTTTCTCATTTTTTATTTTAACCACTTGAACCCTAGCGTCCATATTCTGAGAACTTGAGCCAAAAATAGCAGATCTACAAGCTCACAACGCCTTGCACTGCGAGGCGTTGTGAGCTTGTAGATCAGACATTTGGGCAAAGAGGTTTTGTAGAGAGGGAAAAGAGCAGACCAAGTAGTGAGTGAAATGTCAACTTTATTAAGTATTGACTGTTCAAGTGGTTAAATATCTGAAACACAAATCGACATGGATCCAAAATACAATGATGATTTTCCTGTCATGATGAAACTATATGGAATCTATGTAAAGGTTTTGGTGGTCCCTGCTTCATCTCTCTCAACAAAGGGGTCTGTGGCCTGAAAACATTGAACATTCAAAACCAGTTTGTCCACAGTCAGCAGGCACGTAGACAGTAGGCAGCTGATAGCATAGGCCTACTCAACTTGCTTATAGAGATGCAAATCTTTGCTATTGTTTTCATTGGGTGACGGGGGTTTACTTTGGGTCATCGTCACCTGGCTTTACAAAGAATCAAATGTGCACACGCTCGCCAAATGGTCTGTGTACTACACTATTGGACTTTAGTTGCTTATTTAGAATATTATTAGGCTATAAAACATAGGCCTACATTAATCTCTTCAGCCCTATACATTTTGTCTATTTGAAAATAGCCGATCTACAAGCTCACAATGCGTCGCAATGCACTTCACTGGCATTTCGGCTGGCATTTCGCCTACTAAAATCTCATTCCTGGTGACGCCAGTGTAAGTGTGTTTAAAGATAGAATGACTACTTTACATTCATATCTTGTGGCTAATCCTTTCTTTGACTTTTGCCATAAACTCAGGAATTGCCATGTCGGAGATATCTAAGGTTAAGGCTTCCTGGGTGAAGGCAAGATGGACAGACCAGTGGAACGCAGCAGAACCATCCAGGCTTCACCAATTCATCAAGGATCTCACAGATGTTCCTGACCAGCACCTCCCCCGTAAGGAGTGGACAACCCTCAATCACCTGAGGACAGGTGTGGGACGTTTCAGTGCAGCACAGGATCCATCACAGACTGTGTAGCATGTGATGACCAGCTGCCCTATATACCAGCCACTGAATGGTGATCGTGGCCGAGAATGATCATGACCTAGACAATGACACACTCGACTGGATTGCTGCAACGGAGTGTAAGGACATACAACAGAAAAAGATCTGGATGATGTGCCACCCCATTAGACAAACTCTCTCTCTCTCCCCCCTGTGGTTGGCTAAAAAAAAACACCCACAAGCACAGCAGACCCAGATTGATGAATGCAACATGAATGAACAGTGGATTCCAGAAAACCTATGCCCTAAAACAGTTTTGTTACAAAATTCAAGATTTTGATGCACCTCTTACACAATTTATGTTTTTGGACATTTTTTAATCCTTTATTTTGTTCTGTTAGCAGTCTGTGGAGCATTATGGGAATATCTCTTTTTGCATTTCAAGTGTTTTTTTTTTAAATGTACTGTATGTACACTTGCACATTTGATCTGTTTGCCTTCATGCTGCTGCTATCTTTATTTATATTGTATTGTATTATCTTGTTTATTTTTGTAATAAACGTTGTCAAATATACAGTATATTGTCTATTTCATCCAAAATGTATTTTAGGTGTTTCAATAATTAACACAGTTCATGTCAAACACTGTTTTAGTCTACCATTAAAATCTTCCTAGGAGCAAGGTTGAGCCCACTTGGATCCCACGTTTATCCCCTATGGTTCCCCCATAGAATTGCCTAGGTGGGGCCCAACCAGGGCCCATGTAGAACCCACCTAGAGCCCACACAGGCTAGCCCAAGCGGCTCCCACCTGGGTCCCATATACATTTGCCGAGGTGGGGCCCACCCAGGACCCATGCAGAACCCACCCAGAGCCCACGTGGGCTAGCCCAAGTGGTTCCCACTTGGGTCCCATATAAATTTGCCGATGTGGGGCCCACCCAGGGCCCCTGCAGAACCCACGTTGATCCCACGTGGGCTAGCCCAAGTGGTTCCCACTTGGGTCCCATATAAATTTGCCGAGGTGGGGCCCACCCAGGACCCATGTAGAACCCACGTTGAACCCACGTGGGCTAGCCCAAGTGGTTCCCACCTGGGTCCCATATAAATTAGCCGAGGTGGGGCCCACCCAGGGCCCATATAGAACCCACACAGAGCCCACGTGGGCTAACCCACGAGGGACCCTTGTGGAAACCGCGGACATTCCCACATAGAACCCACGTGGGCTAGCCCAGGCGGTTCCCACATGGGTCCCATATAAATTTGCCGAGGTGGGGCCCACCCAGCGCCCACGTAGAACCCACGTTGAGCCCACGTGGGCTAGCCCAAGTGGTTCCCACCTGGGTCCCATATAAATTAGCCGAGGTGGGACCCACCCAGGGCCCATGTAGAACCCACACAGAGCCCACGTGGGCTAACCCACGAGGGACCCTTGTGGAAACCGCGGACATTCCCACATGGGGCCCATGTAGGGAAGCCCACCCTGTACCCATGCGGGACCCATGTGGGCGTGCTGGCTGGGAAAGCTGCCATGGCATAATGGATCAGGGGAGACACACATAGTGCGGTCGGCATAGAGATCGAACACATCCTTACACTTTTATGCACTTTAAAACAAGACAAGGTCGAGGGACACTGTATTCAATGCAGGGGAGTTGGATTGGAGTCTTGAACTGACTGCACTGTTGCCTGTCTCTTGAGAAAATACAATTCCTGACAACACACAAATCACACACTGCATCTCGTTCAGCAGTTTCACCAAGGGTCTTACATTTTGTTACTTTTCGGGGAAGGTTAACTGTAATTGTATTACTGAAATATTATAAATTAGTTAAATACTACTTATTAATTACTGGGGAAAGTAATATTATTACAGTAGCGTGTTAGTATGCGTTACGCATTACTAAAACCAAGTCCAAGTCCATAATTAAAAAGTTATGAATATAGATATTTTTGTGATTTACCAGACTGTAAACCACAAAGTTTTTAATCTGTTAAATTCTTAATGCACTCCCCCCTCATTTTGTTGAATTAGATTTTTTTTACTTAACTCATATATATTAGGAATTATAAGACATTGTAATACTTATGGAAAGTGGAAAAAGTATATCTCCAACAGTTTGTGGAACAACAGTATAAGTCCGTACAAGCAATATTCAGCAGACAAAGGGAGCAGATAACATTAAAACAGACACTTGAACAAAATGAGGGGGGAGTGCATTAACAATTTAACAGAATAAAAATGACTAGTTGGTGGCTTACAGTCTGGTATCAAAAAAATATCTACAGGTATGTTAAAAAATATATATATAAATATACTGTTATTCATCTCAGGTACTCTGGGGAAAGTAATATTATTACAGTAATGTGTTGTGTTAGTATGCGTTACGCGCTACTATTGCGCGTTACTAATTATATCACATTGCTATGTTACTGCCCAATACTGTTCCCATGCACACTAAGCCCGGATTCAGAGGAAACCGTGTAACAATGTTTACAACCTGTCATCCATTCCCAGCCTACAAAGCGCAGGATTCAGAGAAAGCAGTGTGAAAGCAGCAGCGATGGCAGAAACAGCCATGCAGGCTAATCTGCCAGCCATGCGAGGCTCCGGGGCAGGGTTTGGTAATGTGATTTAGATGAGTTTCCCAGGCCGTCGTGTCACCCACGCCTCTCCTCAGCACACCAGCGACAGTCCCTCATTACACAGCCCACCGCCATCAGCCACCACGCCAACCAGCGTGACATTCTCTGACACCAGGACACCCGCTTTGTTCTCAGGCGAGTTGGCAGGGGTAAAAAAAATAAAATAAAAAACGAGGACATGGAATTTGAATCCCTACTGTAGAACTGGTGCTCCCATTCCTTCATATTGTTGAAATGTAATTTGGATGTCACATTGGGTGTGGAACCCACAGAACTCTGAATGATCAGGAAGTACAATAGCATCGCAGTCAGCATTCTCTACCGGCCATTTGACTGCAGGGTGCATCTGAAGGTTTCAACTGTTGATAAGTTGAAATGTTTTAATAAGTTAGAAAAGCCATTAATATTCAAACAAACTTTCCTTATGGCCCCATTGGCCAGTATTCTTAAATTGGCTACTGTAGGAGGTCTAATAATGATGGCATAAAAATGAGCAAGAAGTTGGAGCCAGAGACTAAAAATTGGTTCCATTCCATGACAGATGCATCATTTGGCTGAACATTTCAGTGGCAGCTGTGCTGAACTGATGTCTAGAGTCTGAGGCACAATACTGATTTCCATGAGAAATACCATTAAAATTCCATGACAGCCATCTTGGAGATGATCCAGGCAGGGGTGTCGCACCAAATTCTGGGCCCTGGGTACTTTAACTATGGAAAAATAGCAGATATACAAGCTCGCAGCATGGCAGCTTGTAGTCTTTGAATATTTCAAATCCTATATTTCAAGGTTTTTTCGAAAAACCTGTGTTTCTACAGTATGTCAGTGGTGCTCAAACATTTTCATGTGAAGGACCCCCAAAATGATATGTATTTGCATGGCCACAGACCCCCATCTCAAAATATTTAGTTCCAGGGACCCCCCAGAAGCAAAATGTGAGTTACAAATGTGTGCTTAAAAAATACATATTCAAAGATTTGCACACATTTTCACGACTTTTCAGACTTTTAGCAGATCTACAAGCTCGCAGTGCGGCACTCAGTGCCGTGCTGTGAATATCTGCTATTTTTCAATAGTTAAAGTATAAAATAATTAAGGCCCCTCCACCTTAGGCCCTAGTAACTCAGTCCCACTTTTCCTCCCCTTGTGACGCCCCTGGATCCTATAGGTGCTCGTTTTATTCTGGTTCTATTTGAGACCACCATGATGGACCGATGCATGTTTTTCTATGGGGCTGCAACTATAAATGATATTCTTAACCATTTTGTTTTATTTCAACTTACTGATTTCAAATGTACTTTCATGATGTGTTTCAATTTTGTTCATGTTTATGTAAAGCACATTGAATTGCCTTATGTTGAAATTTACTTTACAAATGAAGTCATCAAAGTGTTTTAACCATTTAAAAAATATTTATACATAAAAATAAAAAATAATCCAAATTCTAATTATTGAGTTTTCTTATTCAACTAAATCAAAACATTTGATTAGCCTTCACATTGTCCATTTATGCTAAAGCATTTAAATACATACAATGGAATACACACACATAGACATACAATGCATCCTATGTTATATCTCACAAGTATACTCAATTACTAATCAGTGACACGGATTAGTAATTAACCACTTAAGCTCTTTATATCGGTCTATTTTTGATTGTCTTTCTTTTGAAAAAAAATAATAATATTGTATTCAAATTCAAATTATTTTACATACTGTAGTGTACAGTATGTGTGTGTACATCTGTCGTTTGTGTCATTCTGCATGCTGGTATAGACAGGTACACTCATGTGTTCTATTTGGTCAGTGGTGGAAAGTAACTAAATACATTTACTCAAGTACTGTACCTAAGTACATTTACTGGAGTACTTCCAATTATCCACACTTCTACTCCACTACACCTCAGAGACAAATATTGTACTTTTACTCCAGTACAATTATTTGAAAACTTTAGTCACTAGTTACTTTCTTGAATATTATTACAAAACATACATTAACGACTTCAACCCTTTGTACTCTTACTCAAGTACATTTTGAACACCAGACTTTTACTTGTAACAGTGAATTTCTACATTGTGGGATTGATACTTTTACTTAAGTAAAAAAGAAAAGTCTGTACTTCTTCCACCACTGTATTTGGTGTGCAGTATGAATTCATGCTGTTTGAAAATGTAGGCTACGGGTGGACAGTGTGACACTGGCAGTTAGAGAACCATATAAAATGTAAAGTGACACCCGTTTCTCACATCTCTCTCAGGCTACAGTAAGTAGCTGTCCCGCTGATCCATGTCACACTGCCTCAGTGTCTCAGCCTCCTCCTCATGCAATGACAGGGCCAGCAGCTGTGGGTGACAGTAGTGTCTGCTATGTTACACAGTGCAGTGTAGTAAAGTGTGTGCTTGTGGTGTGTGTTGACTTTGGAAAATAGAACAACACACTCAAGTTCCTCTCAGCAACGCTTTTAAAAACGTTCAGCCAGGGGTAAGGGGAGAAAAGACAAGTCAGTAGGAAAGCTGATAGGGAGACAGAGTATAGGAGAGAAAGACAGCAGGAAAGCTGAGAGGGAGACGGAGTAGGAGAGAGAGTCGGAGCTAAGACTGAGCAGCATGCATGCATACCTGTACGTGTGCATGCTCTAAAACATGTCACTTTAAGGGATATTTTGACTTTCCCCAAAAAATTGGGTTTTTAAGTTGCTTGATATTCCTTTTATCAGACACGCCCCCTTCCTATACAGACTCATTGTAACTTCAAACTCCATTTTAACCATGATAGATTCATTGAGAACACCCGTCCTTGGTTCTGTGGCTCATGCCCTCCTAATACGTGAGGGGACTGTGTTTTTTCGATTACTTTTTTTATTGTGCGCCTTTTTTACATTTTCCACAAAGAATCTTAAAAATAATAAATAAAAAAGAAAAGAAAACATGTCTCCTCACGTATAAGGAGGGCATGAGTCAACAGAACCAAGGTTTTCGATGAATCTATCATGGTTAAAATGGAGTTAGGAGGAGTTACAATGGGTTTGTATAGGAAGGGGCGTGTCTGATGAGATGAATATCCAATATATACATTTTGAATTGAGCAACTTAAAAACTGTTTGAGGGGCTCCCAAAAGCCTTATCTGATAATAAAAAGACTCAAACATTTTTTGAAAGTCATATATCCCTTTAAAGGAGCACTCACCCGTGTTCAACCTTATCTTCATATAGTAGCTGGTCCTCACTAGTGCTTTATAGGATGGAACCATTTCTGTTTATGTTCTATTTTAATTGTGGACAGTTCACACAAGTGGACCCCTGCCTACCAATGACATCATCGAGTTATTGAGGTAGGCTACAGAGTAAACTTATGGAAACTACAGCCTATCACTTCCTGGAAAGTTAGCATTCTGAAATAGAAGCCACTGTTCTTGCATCAATAACAAAAAAACAAACAAAAAAAAGCCTGCTGATGATGTCATTGGTTTTGGTACTTTCTTAAAATGAGCATTAGTGAGGACCAATTATTTGAAAATAGGGTTGAAAAATGAAAAGTGCTCCATTAAGGAAGACTGAGACAGGATAGGGCATTTTCTGCCACTCTATATTATTGATCTCCACACAACAGAATAAAAGGATTTTGGTTGAATATTGGCAAAGTTCTCCTTGAAGTAGAGTAGCTGTAAACAGTATGAGGGACATTTCCTGCTGTGTCTACACTATGAAATACTCATATGATTTTGTCCTATCTTTATGGCTGAGTATGTTAATACAATAAAAAAAAATCTCCTACTATTCAATTATTTTCTCTTCTCACCTAGACACAGGCTCTGACACAAATGTTGTCCCTGATGGCCAAGAGCCAGTGAATGCCCTGAGCAAGCAGGCAAGCTCTATTACCTCGATGGTAAAACATTTCAGCACTTTCAGGTTAGAAGAGGAAAATTACATACCGTAATGCAGCCTTAATTCATTTTTAGACAGATGCTAGGTTCGTTGTTTACCTGGTATCCTATAGTTTCTTTGAGGCACAGTGTTTTTCTCTGCACTCTACTTATGCAATTTACCTTGATGTCTGTTGAACAGAATTCATGCATACTCTGCTTATTCCGATCATAGAGTTATAAGAAGAATAGAGAGGACACCAGATATCCCCGCCCGTCCACTTGCATTGAGTTGCTCACCCAGCGCATGAGGCGTTTTCACCCCTTCTTCCGGGTAGTAAACCCGTGACGTAGTGGGGCCTATGTGACGTGTTTTGCGTCATAGTTTGTGTTCATGGACTTCAGAGTTCACCCAAGGTTCTGGGGGCTTGATTCTGATCCCACATTTTTAAGTCACTCTGGGTACGAGAACAGCAGCACACGCCCATATACTGTATGGGCATGCTGATATAACTGTTCTTGGGGGGCAAGCTTAAAGAGGTGGTGCCATAGTGTTGTACTTTTTCTGGTTTTCATGTGTCTAGGTCTAGGAGGTTGACACTACTTCATTAGACACCCTGGTGTGGTTGTTATGAGCAATTATGGATTCCCTTTGTATTTGGTGTTTCTTCCTGGAGGCTGACACCTTGTGGGTCAAAAGTGCGGATCGAAAATACAGATAAAATGACATCATATAATCTTCCCCTCCCCTTTTACCATTCACCCAACACTGTGGGTGTGGCTAGCTTAAGTTGGGTCACCACCCACCATGACAACCAGGCATACTTAATGAACTGGTGGGTGTGGCCACATAAAAAACTAATTGTAACTCTTTCTGTACACTTTTTTTGGAAAATATCTTCCTCCTAGTATAATCATAATACCTGATAATCATGTTGGGGGGGGGGGGGGGATCATGGCACTGCATCTTTAATCGATCCTCAAGCTCGTACCACTCCTCCATTGAACATAATGGACTTTTGGGCTTTTGCAGTTACAGAAAAGGTTACAGGAAAAAGTCCACTGAATTAACTGCAAAATGTGCTACTAAAACTTGATAATTTTTCTATGGGGCAAAAAATAAGTAAAGATGCAATAAGTTACATTAATGATTGTGTATAAGTCCATTCAAGGTGCCAAAGGAAGCCTATCCTATGGCCATATGACTGGGGGACATTTTGGGTGAAAACCCAGTTGAATTTGAATGTTCCTGCAATGGCCATCCTCTGACAGAAAAGGGCTTGGCCTATCCAATTATAGTAGTGGTGGCGGGGTAGTGGCTCCTTCCTGCAGAGGTTTGGGGATAGTACACAACAGCATGAGTGCACTTTTATTTAATACTACATCCATTGGCAGAATACCAGTGGTGTAAAGTAACAAGTACATTTACTTAAAGGAGTGGCGACACCGGCCGAAATTTAACATTATGATACAGTAGGTCACGTGGTGTTTCTTCAAACAGTCTGAAAAGGAGGCGGGGCCGTATCAGTTAGTAGTGAATGTATACTTCGTCCGTCGTGCGGTGCCGTGCAATGTATACTTCGTCCGTCGTGCGGTGCCGCGCACAACGTGATGGCTTGTTGTTAGCGTTTAGCCCGGCTAACGCTGCACTGCACGGCTATTTGCGAGAGCTATTGTGTGTGTACACACACACACACACACGCGCGCGCGCGCGAAAGCACACACACACAGGCTACACACACTCACAGAGTGTATGAGCCACCGGCCATGGACCTCAGTCCGGCTGCTGTGCTCCGGTGAGACAGCAGGACATGGCTTGCTCCGGTCGGTCTGGTGCTCCAGTCAGGTTAGGGCAAGAGACAGCAGGGTATGGCCGACAAAACCGTCTCATAGACGGGGAGAAGCGTGTTGACCCTCGTACACCTTTTTTGATGCCTTTTTTGAAGAAGACATGTACTTTTTCATCGGTCTAACCATTGATTTTATAGCGAATGCTATATAATTTTTACCCCTAGAACTGATAGTTTTAAAGTTGGTTTAGAAAGTCGGAAACACACCTCGGACAGCTTTTTTGGGGGCAGTTTCAAAAGATAATGATATGGATAATCGACTCCGCCCCTCCCCCCATATTAGCCCAATCAAATTAATGTATTGCCGTTACTGTACAGAAAGTACTACTTTCATTACAGTAACTACAATAAATTAATTTGATTGGATAATTTAACATGGGGTACATGACATCATTAAAAGAAATTGCTAATTTGATAGCCATAATTAGCTGTTTTGGCCGTGTCACGCCCCCTTTAAGTACTGTACTTAAGTAAAATTTTTAGGTATTTGAACTCCACTACAATTATTTGAAAACTTTAGTTACTAGTTACTTTGTAGCCTAGATATAAATTATAATATTATAAAACATACATAAACCACTTTAGCCCTATGTTATACCGTGGCAATTTGAAAATAGCCGATCTACAAGCTCACAACGCGCCGCATCGCGACACATTGTGAGCTTGTAGATCTACTATTTTCAAACATTTTGTACTTTTACTTTTGGTACTTTAAGTACATTTTAATGCCAATACTTTAGTAATTTTACTCAAGTAGCCTACATTTTGAATTCCAGACTTTTACTTGAAACGGAGTATATTTACATTGCAGTATTGATACTTTTACTCAAGTAAAATATGTGAGTACTTTTTCCACCACTGCAGAATACAACCTATTTCTATTTCCCGTTCATATCACAGTTTTCACACAGTGCACTAAAGGAAACAAATGAATTGATATGCAAATGTTGCATGTTCATGTTTGCATGATCATGTGTGGTGGAGTTGCTGATGTGTTTAGAAGCATTTAGAGGATAAAGGGAGAAACATCAAAGGTGCTGTTGTTATTGAGAACAGAAATGGCTGAATTGTATGATGGGACCATAGACAATTTTGGATGCGTCGCAAACACATGGCAGAAAATGTACCTCAATGAACCCAAAGGAGAGAGTAAATAAACAAACCAAGCGCAATGAAAAACTGCACAAAGCATCACTGTTAAACAATAAGAGAGAACACTCTTGGATTCACTGTTGTGAACGAAAATTCTCATAAAACACGAGTAAAGTGGAAGTTAAACAACAAACCCTTCCAGTCTGCAGACATTTCTCTTCTAATTTGGGCACTCTGAGCCTTCTGTCACTGTGCGACGCTTGGCTAGTTTGCGCTGACAAGAGAACACAAGCGCCGACACTGCTGGTGTGTCCTCTGAGGGTTGTGTCCAACATAACAACTAAATGGAGTAAGGCTGTGGTAAAAGCCTTTCTGTGTGTGTTGTGTTGTTGTACATACGCCAGGCGTAAAGGCAAATTAACAGCATGTCTGCAGTCAAATGTGGAAACAAGAGAGGATCAGAGGAACACCCACAACAAATGCAGGCGCCAGGCTGCCAACCACATTACCTGGGGGAGAACCAGGAGCCTAATTAATCTTATACCATCGATATACACCACTCCACACACTGGCAGTTTATGCTACATTACAGAAGGAATAGAATATGAGGGGGGGAACAGTGTTTCCATGATATAATATACAGTAGGGTACGTTTACATTTTTCATATTTTGTGGCACACCCTATGATCAGAAGTTAACATAATGATTCCAGTTTGGGAATGATTGAATGCTTTAATGATATGGCATTTGTTAAAGTAGATGTCTGGCAATTACAGGCAAACAGGATGGAATACCAACAAGCTCACTGTACATGACTCCCTGACAATATCATGAACAGAGGGAAAACGGGGGAACAAAATAAATGGCAGTACACCAGTGTTGATTTCGTCGACTAAAACTCTGACGAAAAATGTTCGTCGACTGTGTTTTTTTCACTGACGAAAACTAAATAAAAACTAGATAAAAACTAAGCTGTGATGACTAAAACTAAGATTAAATATATTGACAATTTTGTCAACAAAATAAAAACTAGACTAAAACGTTATTAGGGAGAGAGTAGTGGAGAAGAGAGTAATTTTATTTTTGGTTGCTCTCAGGTGTTGCCTGCTGAAAATAGCTATTTTCAGCACACAACCAAGTGTAAAATCAGTCATTACGATGCCATTAAGGCCTGCCAAAATACATTTCAGTTGACTAAATCAACTGTAGATTTAGTTGCCTAAAAGCTGACTGATATGAAGCCCAGGTCTCCACAGAGAAAACAGAGAGAGTCATACACACACCTTGCCTGGTTCCAGCCCATAGACCCGCCCACTCTCAGAGTGGACTGTTTCTCTGGTCTGGAGCTGAGTACATTAATCGGCAGTTTAGCAAGCCAAAAACGGTGGCTGCTCCAATGAGGGTGGGTGTGGGTTTAACCACCTGATACATGCGTTATCATATCCTTGGGATGGGACTGTTATCAATACTGTCATGCCTTAGCCAAGGCTCAGGAGTCTGACTACCAGCTCCCAGGAGCTGGGAAGACCCGATATCAGCCTTGGTCTTGTCATTGCAATACGCAGGCGCCAAAACACGATGCGATAAAAAAGAAGTCACGCTGGGATTCGAGACTACAGGGTTGGGAATTCTAGCCATGCGTTCCTACTGAGATGGAGGCGCCGCGCCGATATATTTTTTTGCATTAGGTTTAGCCATAGTTTTACTGAGGTTAAGGTTAGGGTTTGGGTTAGGGTTAGGCATTGTTTTACTGAGGTTAAGGTTAGGGTTTGGGTTAGGGTTAGGTTTAGGTGTAGACATAGTATTTTTTACCGCCGCATCACCTTCCGTTACCGAGTTATGTGTAAAACCAAGCAAAAAAAAAGTCCTCCAGCTGCCTGGTTAGCTCAGTCAGTAGCGACGGGGACTGGTAATCCGACGGCCCGGGTTCGATTTTCACTGAGGGAGCGACCAGTACATTATTCCTGTGAACGTGCGTTGGCGCTTGCGCATTACAATGACAAGTCTATGGGTGATAACGGAGCTTCAAGCTGGGAGTCCGACTACTGAGCCTTGGCCAAGGCATGACAGGGGTGATAACAGACCCATCCCAAGGGAGGATAACGCGAACATCGGCTGGTTTAACGAATAACCAATCTGCGCAGCAGTTGAAACAATTCAAAAGTTCATACACACCAGGCAGGCACACACACACGCGCGCGCGGCCGTGCCACTGTTAAGCCATCACACAAGAACTGACTTCTGCTCTCAATGTTGTCCCCTGACACATCACTGCGACAACACAGTGATGTCAGATACTTGGTGCCATGGCATTGGTCTGAAGGTCCCCAGATACACAGAGCAGGGATCACCAAATATGGGCATAAACAGGTGACATCACAGTAGATGTCAGTAGATGTCAGATACTCATGCTTCATATATGGTCATACAAGGGATTCTGTTACGGATCTCCATATTGGGCATAAAAGGGATTGTATCCCAGATGATGCCCTGTTAGGAGAACCACCTAACAGAATCCATATAATGGCCAAGACAGATGGCCAAGACAGATGGCACGACCTCGCTTTTCGCCCTAGGCGTCTTACTGGTTATTATTAGTATTACTGTTATTATCTTTGTCTGTTTTTTTATTTATTTTTTATTTTGCTTTATCAGCGGTCACTAACATTACAAATAACATTATTTATTGGCCCCCAAAGGACTTAATTACAAATGGGAGGAAGAGCAATAGTCCATCTTATGTGATGAGACCCAAAGGGAGCTCACAAGACACACACACACACACACACACACACACACACACACACACACACACACACACACACACACACACACACACACACACACACAGATGCATCAAAGTGAGGCCTCAATTAAATTGCAGTAGTGACTTTATAGTTTTATGGTCAAGGTGTAAAAATGGCTTCACGCTAGCTCATTATGTTTTAATGGGTCAGCCAATGGTTCCACACGCCTGTCAGCGCGACAGAGTGAAACTCCCCCACCCAGAGTAAAATAATTGAATCCATAAAAAACCTTAATGCATCTGTTGTTAACAGGGGATGAGACCCTAGTTGGATTTTGTACTTTTTCAGTTCAGGTTAAAAACCGTAAAACAAACTACTAAATCAGTCTAGGGATTAATGTCCCTTTACAGCAGCAGCAGATTAAGCGACTATGTTAGAACTGGTATAACTTGCTGTCCTACCTTGGTAGATGAGATAGTTCCTCTGGTGAACAGACGGACAAAAATAATTGTCCGCTTGGCTCCTGTGGCTCTTGCCTTGCATCTACTCATCAGATATACTATGCAAGAAATATCTCCTGCATCAAGGGGTGTCACAAGGGGGGGGGGGGGGGGGGGGGAGTGGGACCCAAGGTGGAGCGAGGGGCCTTAATTATTTTATACTTTAGCTATTGAAAAATAAATTTTTTGAAAGTTCTTGAGAATGTGTGCAATATTTTGAGATGGGAGTCCATGGCCAAATATATATACTGTAATTTTGGGGGTCCTTGGCATGAAAAAAATTGAATAGAATTTTAGGTATATATAAAACATGCACTACGCATGAAACAACCGCTTAAATCGCTAGTTTTGTAATGTTTTCCCATTCAACTGGAACTCCCCCGGCGGCAGTTGCCAGTACTGCTCCTTATTTTGCTACAATGGGAAGGATGCAGTACTGGCACCTGCCTCCGGGGGCGTTTTCTGAATTTAATGAGACTAAATAAGCGATTTAAACCGTTTTCCCAACGCCGTAGTGCATGTTTTATGTACCGTGGGATGGAAAATCATAGTCTAGGAGCATAGAACTACCTTTACTTTTTGGATACAATTTCGGGAAAAGTGTTTTCTACCTCACCGTGGAGGCATTCTACCCCAGCCCGGGGATACCCCGGTAGGACCTCATCTCGGAGCACAGCAGTATGCAGCGGAGGGTGAGGTTCTATATGGGGCTACCTGCAACTAGCCGGTCAGAGGCTGTAGGCTTGTTGATGTTTGGCGTACTTTCATACAGCTACTTGGTATGAAAATATGCTGTCTGCGGAAGAAGATATAACCTTGCTATGCTGCAGATGAAAGGGTAGTCTCAGAGTATCGCTGCCTCACTAGTAACCACCAGTGTGGTATTATTAGCTTTATCTGTTCAGAAAAGAGTCTAAAATGCTTCAACAGATTTATCTCATCTCTGAATATCTCTCTAAAAGCATCAAAGGGCATTTCCAGGCCATAACCATTAGGCTTTATGCATCTGTGCTCAGTTATGCGAGGCATACATGTCTGAAATGGTAACATTTAGTGATGTATATGATAGCTTTGCTTTCATAAAGTGTGAACACAAGTTTGCTGGTTTCCAAAGTAGTTTTTGTAATTACCATCTTTTAACAAAGAATATCATCTCATCCAGAGTGTCTGTCTCTCTCTTGTCACTTGGGGACAGGGAGCTGTTTTCTGCACTCAGTGTGTTGCCATGCAGAGGAACCCCTGGGATGGTATTGACCAGATGCTTCACTCTACAGCTGTGTGTGTGTGTGTGTGTGTGTGTGTGTGTGTGTGTGTGTGTGTGTGTGTGTGTGTGTGTGTGTGTGTGTGTGTGTGTGTGTGTGTGTGTGTGTGTGTGTGTGTGTGTTTGTGTGTGTGTGTGTGTGTGTGTGTGGATGCAAAATCACTTCTAGACTGAAGACTAACATCTTCCGTCCGCCATTGATCAGGTGACCCAAAACAAAGTATTCTCCGGTTCTTTGTGACACAGGACGGGAGCTTTTTCTAATTTTCCATGTGGAATGAACCTGAATAAACACGAAGTTGCAGTTGCATTTTTCTTTAAAGCAAGAGATTCCTGGGCGCCCGCTGGCCTACTGGTCCGGGCCACTTAGGCATTGCCACATAGGCATGGATTCTGGCAGAGACACTGGCGGCGTCACCGGTTCGATTCCCGATCCAGACGACCTTTGCCGCGTGTCACTCTCCCCCCATTTCCTGTCAGTCTACTGTCCTATCAATAAAGGCATAAAAGCCCCAAAACAAATCTAAAAAATAAAAAAAAGCAAGAGATTCCACTACCACAACGACATGAATAAAACCCTAACCCCTTTGGTAAGCGGACATAGGGATGACCCGATGTAGGCTAAATGCCCCTAATCCTAGCCTGCTTCCAGACCATAGACCCCGCCCACTCTCAGAGTGGACTCTTTCTCTGGTCTGGAGCTAGCCGCGCGTAGCCAGGCTTACTCATCTGCGAAGAGAAAAGCCTGGTCAAGATATGAGGCAGAGACCGTTCTAGGAGGTGGGGCTGAATTTTCCCGGAAGTTGTATTTTTTTCACTGTGCAGTGTCCCTGCAAACGTATTCCCTGCTGGAAAAAACTCTGGTCTACGTCTCCTGCTCCGTCAGTTGCGCTTGCAATAAACAATATACAAACACAAACATTGATTCAGGCGATGTTACACCTATTAAGAGCGAGTTAAGAGCTACAATCTATTTTTGTTTTTTCACTGGGGAATGTAAACAGACCTGCACCGCATGATGTAACTTCCGTTAAACGCAGCACTTCCGCTAGAAATCTTGGAACCAAGCGGAAGTCATATCTTGCCCAGGGTGGTCTGGAGCTGAGTACATGAATCGGCATTTATTTTCGGCTGCTCCAATGAGCGCGGGGGGTGGGGGTGGGTCTAACGAATATCCAATCCGCGCAGCAGTTGAAATGATTCAAACGAAGTTCACACACACAGGCAGGCTGAGGAAGGCACACACACACATGCACGCGCGCGCTGATTTCACCAAGCTGTTAATGTTGATTACATGTTTGTGGTCATAGTTCTGTGTGGAAGCAGTCACTGGCACAGACAGAGACACACACACAATCACACACACACTCCGCAACCGTGCGTCGCGTCCACCGTGCGTCTCGATCACCGTGCGTCGCGATCACTCGCGCGCAGATGCGAGCGTGCACGCTCGCAAAAAAGTCCCTCCCCCGTAAATCGCTCAGAATAGGGCACAGTTTCAGACTACTGCGTGAGCTGAGTCTGGGATCAGGCTACCCTAATCCTTCAATGTGGGGGTATGAAAAAAGGTCTGATCTGTTGAATGTTTGATCTCAATGGTTATCATAACAGAGAGACAACTAATACTAATCGAATATCCTGGCATCTCGATATCCTTCATCCTCCAAACCATGCATTCAAATCCTAATGAAAGCATAACTAAAGCCTGCAGATGACAAATGAATCAATCTCAGGTGTTAACTAGGGATGTCCCGATCACATATTTTTGCTCCCGATTTGATCCTGATCCTTCCTGATCCGGTCTTTCGGCAATGCATTAAGGAAAAAGAAAAGAAAAAATGCTATTATGTTGTCCCTTAAAGTTTTTTTTTTTAAATTTAAATAACAGTGTTCATTCTATCCAAGCTTCTTTTTTCAGTGCAGCATTGTATCAATTAAAACAAATAAAAAATAAATATCATCAGCTTATATATATTTTGAATATATAAAGACAAGGTGTTTCCCGATCTTTTGAAATCGTCCCGATCTCCCCGATTTCCGATATCGGGAGATCTGTAGTTGATCTCCCCGATTTCCGATCTCCCAATCCGTTCGGGACATCCCTAGTTTTAACATTTGGTGCAACAAGTTGGAATGGAGAGCCTTTGTAACTCTAACTCTTAACTAGCACTATTCAGATCGATGCACAAAAACATAAAATATGATGAGGCTGCATGTGTTTTACATCCACAGTCCACGGGACTCCAGATGTGCGGTGCAGATGGCAGACTTAATGTGCCCACCTGAGAAAAAGCATTTTAATGACACAGCGTGGTGAATGAGCTTTGGTTAAGAGCTTAGCGGCAGACTTTAGAAATGTTACTCCCTGGGGAGTTCCATAACTACCATAGCCTACTGCAGTGGTTTGGAACAATGAGACAGATGCTGCAGCAAAGTATTCCTCTGAGTGGATCAAGCTGACCCCTGCTCTGTCTGTCTGTCTTGTCTGTCTGTCTGTCTGTCTGTCTGTCCGTCTGTCCGTCCGTCCGTCCGTCCGTCCGTCCGCCCGTCCGCCCGTCTGTCTACCTCATCCAGGGTTGTCACGATTGTGACATTTTACATGACGATTAATTGTCACTCAATTAATTGCGATTAACGATTTAATTGTGTTTTTGTCATTGACAATTACATTTCTGTTTGGCTTTTAGGCTTTGAAGTTGCACATAGCAGATATGACAAATAACCTAAATATACAAAGAAATTACTGACATAGTTGACAACTTTATTTAAAAAAAAGAACATTGAGAGTGGAAATAGCCGATCTACAAGCTTGTGGATCGTCTATTTCCACTATTTTCGACTTTAAAAAAAATATATGAAAAATTTCCAACATGGAAACGATTATGACGATTATGAAAAATAATCGTGATTATGTCAGATAATTGTGATTAGACGATTATGTAATAATTGTGACAGCCCTATCTGTCATCCCAGTCTCTCATCCTATTCTATACTCCCTCATAATGTGTTGGTTCAACCTGTCACACGGGTATACGAAGTATGCTGTGAAGATATATATATATATTTTAAAGAGTATGCCCTCGTGAACCTTTCAAAGTAGCGTATCTGATGGGCATTATGCACTGGCATATGCGCTGGCCACACAAATAGCCGCGGATCATAAGTTATATGCAGTGGTGGAAAAAGTACTCACTTATATTTTACTTGAAGGTCGGGTGACATGGCCAAAACAGCTAATTATCGCTATCAAATTAGGCAATTTCTTTAATGATGTCATGTACCCCCATGTTAAATTACCCAATCAAATTAATTTATTGTAGTTACTGTACTGAAAGTAGTACTTTCTGTACAGTAACGGCAATACCTTAATTTGATTGGGCTAATATGGGGGGAGGGGCGGAGTCGAGCATCCATATCATTATCTTTTGAAACTGCCTCAACAAAAGCTGTCCGAGGTGTGTTTCCGACTTTCAAAACCAACTTTAAAACTATCAGTTCTAGGGGTAAAAATTATACAGCATTCGCTATAAAATCAGTGGTTATACCGGTAAAAAAAGTCTTCTTCAAAAAAGGTGTCAGAGATTAGTTACGAGGGTCCAACACGCTTGTAGATCGGCTATTTTCAAATAGCCTATGTATAAAATAGTGCTAAAGTGGTTAATTTATGTTTTACAATATTATAATTAATATCCGTAAAGTAACTAGTAACTAAAGTTTTCAAATAAATGTACTAGTGGAGTAAAACTACAATATTTGGATCTAGAATGTAGTGGAGAGTAGTAGAGTAGAAATAAAAGTACTACTGATAATTGGAAATACTCCAGTAAAGTATACCTAAAAAAAGTACCTCAAAAACTACTTAATTACAGTACTTAAGTAAAAGTACTTATTACTTTACACCACTGATAATATGCCCTCAAAAGCTGTCTAGAACACACCACTGACTCTACCTGTCATTGATACGATCCCCTGGGTGGTTTTACATTATTAAAGCCGTTGTGACTTTAATCTCTGACTCGGAGGCTGTCATTATCAGGACAGAGGGGAGGAGGAGACACTCTGTCCCTTCTGATTTCCTGACTCTGTCTGTCTTTCGCACTCTCTCTCGCCTGGACTTACAATTCACTCAGTGTCTGTTTTATAAATATTCTATGCTGGTGATTTGCACAGAACCTGGCTGCCGTCACCAATCATCTCTACACTCTTAGACACTTGTGCTGATGTTATTCCCTGTCATTATTTTCTCCTCTTCTCTCCTCTTCACCACACTCCCTTCTTATATAGATCTTTCACCTGATCTCTTTAGCTCTGTATTCATGTTTTGCGGGAGGGTCAAGTTCAATAACAGGAAATGTAATAACACATTATGCACATAAGGTGCATGGTTTAAAGTTGTACCATGTAACTTTTTTTATAAAACAAATCTTAAAATTGTCCTAACTGTTAAATCGCTAAAGTTTTAGAACACCCACTCCGTTATTTTCAGCTTCTGAAGCCTTCTCTTTATATGTTTTCTATGATCCTGGCCGTGGACCGGATTTCGCGCCAAAATGACGTAATCTGCATCATCTGTATACGTTGTGTATACGTTGCCCAATCACATCGCCGATCATGCACACATGGTACACTACCGGCCAATCACAGCTTATCTGCTCTGGTCTCCAGGAAGCGCCTCCGCTTGGCTACAGTGTTTACCATGGTGAAGGATTTTAACCTCTTAATCCACAAATCCTGGCCAGAAAATTACGTTCTACCATGCGTTCTACCCCTCCACGGATTACTATCGGTCGCGGTGGTTTGCGGCGCCGCTCCGGTGGTCCGCGGCGGTGGTCCGCGACGACTCCGGCCGAAAAACGGCCGAAAAAAGCAATACCGCTACTGACCACTAGTTGAACTTACACAGTATAGCTTTAAAGCAGGGGTCTTCAACAGGGGGTCCGGGACCCCTAGGGGGTCCTCAGATTTACTACAGGGGGTTCTCCATATCTTCTAATCCTTTTTATATTAACAACTTGAACCCATAGTGTCTAATATTTTGAGAACTGTAGCCAAACATAGTAGATCTACAAGCTCACAGCGCCTCACGCTGCAAGGCGTTGTGAGCTTGTAGATCGGCTATTTCGGTTTGGTGTAGATGGGAAAAAGAGCAGACTAAGTATAGAGTGAAAAGTCAAGTTATGTATTGATGCTTCAAGTGGTTAGATATCTGAAAACACAAATTGACATTAATCCAAAATACACTGACGATCGTGCTGTCAAACGATGAAACTAAAATGAGTCGGTTAAAAAGTAGTAGATATAATAACATACATGAGAGTGTACATAACATGACATGAGTGATGAATATTGGCCCATTCTATCAAGGCATTGAATGAATTGAAAGGAACGTATCTCTCCACTCATCAATCTTTTTTGTCCTGATTGTGTCCATCTTGCCTCATGATTTCCAGTATTGCAAGGCTGTACAGTCTTTCATCTCTGCTGTTATTTGAAAGGGTTGGTACTTGGCCCTTACATGCCATGTTCCAATGGTAACGTTGTTCCTGGTTGAGTGAAGAGTGGTCGGTCCAGAGGCTTCAGGGGCTCTTGGCTTACACCACACAACGCCACTAAGTCTTCGAACTGAAGAACTGTTATCTCCCCCTGGACTAAGTACCCTTGTGGTTTCCTTTTCAGCATTGCTGTAAACAGATGATATGTTGTTTTGCAGGTTAGAGTTTTTAGCCCATGCATGTCCAACTCCCAACCTGGCCAGGTGCTACGTGTCCTCCAGCCTCTACTCTAGAAACCTGCCCAGCTTGTTTGAACCCTCTGGGGCAGGGGTCTTCAACAGGGGGTTCCGGACCCCTAGGGGGTCCTCAGAGTTACTACAGGGGGGCCGCCAAATCTTTGTGTGATAGGATCATGTTTTTTACATTAACCACATGAACCCTATCATCCCTATTCTGAGTGGAACATTACCGATCTACTGGCTTACAACGCCTCGCAACGCGAAGCGCTGTAAGCTTGTAGATCGGCTATTTTTGGCAAAGAAGAGCAGACTAAAGTATTTGATGGTTCAAGTGGTTTGATGGTTCAAGTGGTCTAGGGGCACGGTGGCGCAGTCAGTAGTGCTGTCGCCTCACAGCTAGAAGGTCCTGGGTTCGATTCCCGCCGGGGGACACTGTGGGTGCTGGGGGCGTGTTCCCTCCTCCGCGTCATCAGTGCCCACACCCTAGGTGGGGTTGGCAAAAGGGCCTTTCTGTGTGGAGTTTGCATGTTCTCCCCGTGTCTCCTAGGGTAGATACCCTCACAAAAACATGCAGTAATCCTGGTCTCTATAAAGCCTCCCCCTGGCCAGCTGGGGCGCCTGATGGAGGGGAATGGAACTGGTTGGAATAACGTGTTCCTTCCACGCGCTACGTCCAACCGGGGAAGCTCCCCCTGTCAGGTGATAAGAAGCGGCCTGCTCACTCCTCATGCATTGAAGGAAGCATGAGCTCAGTTCGGGGCCCTCCCCAGGTTGGCAGAGGGAGAGTAGAGCCCAGGATCACAGCTTAGGCAATTGGCACCGGGTGAAAAAATGGGTTACAAAAATCGTGGGATAATTTTTTTTTTTTTTTAAATGTCTCCAACATGATGACAAATTACTCCAACACGATGACAGTGCTGTCAAACAAGTCAAAGCTGTCTGAGAAATCTATGAAAATCGTTCTTCTGCAACACAATTTTATACAATATGTAGTGGGGGTCCCTGCTTTGTCTCTCAGCTAAGGGGTCCCTGGCCTGAAAACGTTGAAGACCCCTGGTCTGGGTGTGTTAACTGGTAGCCTTCAGAGTCACAGAGGAATGCAAGCCTCCCCACGACAGCAAGGTAGCAGCGCAAGGGGAAGAATTAACAGTACAATGTTAAGAAATATGGTACCAAAAATGTAAGACATTTTAGGGGCTTGTCTGGCCCTCTACACTTGGGCCACCCAGGATTTACATTTTGATAACAGGTATGTTTATAAAGGTGATGTGTACAAACAATCTATTCCCAGCAGTATGGATAAATATGTGCATTCACAATTTATTTATTTAACCTTTATTTAACCAGTAAAAACACATTGAGACACCGTCTCTTTTACAAGTGGGAACTGGCCAAGAGGCAGAAATAAAAATTACACAGTCTTTGCTACACATACAAGACCTCAACAATAAAGATAGAACATCCATGATACACCACAAATACCTAAGGATAACTCCAAAGTGATACACGTTACACAATATTAAAAGCTATACATTCATCAGGTATAGCACTACACACCCAGTGTGCAACCTGCACCAAAATAGAAGAAATCTACTGAGCAACTATTAAACATCTGAACAAGTGGGTGTTTATATCTAGAGTGATTCTCTTATAAAGCTTCTCAGAGGAATTAGCACGGCCAATTTGAGTCTGCGCACACAGAACACAGTGGATACAGAGGTGCATACAATCTATCATTGGCAAAACATTTACATTATCACATCTTTAATATGTTCTAGACTAGACTAGAGTATTACGTCCTGTTCAACACATCTGTGAGAACAGCTTGTTCAACACACCTTGTGCTACATTTGTCAACGCAGTATGTGATCTGAATGTTTTGTGCTGTTAACACCTCTGCTCTGTAAAGCAACACAGGCATGTACTGACCTAGTTTAAACTAATGGAGCTGTTACAGTGTGTGGAAGTGGATGGATTGACTTGACTCGTCACTCGTGAGTGATTTAACTGGAGGAACAGAATAGCAAGCTGAGAGAGAGAGAGAGAGAGAGAGAGAGAGAGAGAGAGAGAGAGAGAGAGAGAGAGAGATGCCAAGGATAGCCAAGAGGCCGATTTTGGAACAGAGCACTTAATTTATTCTACATATCGTCACTGTCGGGCAGAAACCTTGTATCTCCAAGTTTCAAGTTTGTACGTTTTTTCACCAAGTAAAGCCCTGCTTCATCATACAAGACTGTTGCACAAAAGTAGTGAAAACAGCCGATCTACAACAGCGAGGCGTTGTGTGCTTGTAGATTGGCTGTTTTCACTAGTTTAAATCATTTTTAAAATGATAAATGCAAATGCAATGGACATACAAGGTTTTCACCCGACTATGACTATAAAGTGTAAATTGTAAATTATAATGGTTCTTGTTGGTCACTGGTTCGAGTGCAGTGTAGAACATTTACACTATGTCTCAAAAATTAATCATCTCTCACAGTTGGACGGACCTCCCCCCCTTCCCCCCCGCCTCTCCTGATTGCTGTCTTTCTTTGCTTCAGCGTCTGTCTACATTCAACATTCTCACTCCATTGCCTCTGCCTCCCTGTCAAGACGCTCTACAACAGGTATATCATTAGGGGAACCAGGCCAAGTGGAAGAAGAGAATGTGTAAATCCCCCCTCCTGTCTGTCAACATGGTCAGCTTGTGTTTGTCTTACATGCTGCATCCTTCTCTGGTGTCCCGCGTGCCAGATAGGTGCTATCTGTAGTTCCTCGTTCCGTGATCTCTCTTATTGATGTGGAGCCGTGACAAACACGTTGATGCAATTAGCCAACAGAGCGTGAAGCAGGCGGCGGAGGCAAAGTCAATATAACAAGACTAAGTGTCCGATGGTGGAGCAGGTGCGCTGGCGTGAGGCGACAGGCACAACAGGCAAACTGACAATTTCTTGAGTTGCTGTTTAACGCAGGGGTCTTCAACGCTTTCAGGTCCCTGCTTTATCTCCGAGGGAGATAAAGCAGGGACCCCCACTACATGTTGTATAAAATTGTGTTGCAGATATTCATCGACTTGTTTGACAGCACTGTTCATGTTAATGTTTTTTTTTCCCAGACATTATTTTAACCACTTAAATCGTTGATACTTGGTCGATTTGACCTTTCACTCTGTACTTGATCTGATCTTTATTTTTACCTCTAGTCTACACCAAACCTATTTGCCAAAAATGGCCGCTCTATAAGGCGTTGAGTGCTTGTAGATCAGCTATTTTTGGCTAAAGTTCTCCTCAGAATAGGAATCTCTCTCGGTCGTCCTCAGACGAGCTTCCATCGGAGTCTCCAATCTTTCCGGTTCTCCATACACCCAGCCAGCTCCGAAGTGCTTTCAGCTCCCGCATCCTTCTTCAGGATGTCCACATACGTTAACGCGGAACGTCCTCGCGATCGATGCCCGCGCGTTGGTTCCCACAGGACCAGCCTGCTGGCCGGGAGCTCCTGATGTCTGTGGCAGTGGCCGGCCAGCTTCATCCTCCTAGCTGCTACCTTCTTGCTGAGCTTCGGCAGTTGCCTGTACAAGTCCTTGTTGGTAATGTGGATGTTCTGGTCCACATTCAGAACAGCTCGTAGCATTCTGGTGTACTTCTGCAGGTTGGGTGTCAGGGTCCAGCTTTCGCAGCCATACAGGAGGACAGACTCCACAGTGGCGTGGAATAGGCTCAGCTTTATGTGTTGGGGGAGATTCGAGCACCACACTCTTGACATGCCGTTCAGGGCCCTCCACGCTAGTGCCTTCCTGACCTTAAGGTCCTGTTCTGTGGAGTTCATCCAGGAACCCAAGTATTTGAAGTCATTGACCTCTCGCAGAGCGTTGCCATCTGATGTTGTAATCGGCGGATGGTCCATGTGGATGTTATAGGTGATTACCTCAGTCTTCTTTGCATTCAGTCTGAGGCCAACCTTAGCACATTCCACCTCCACTTTGTTCAGGAGTTCCTGCGCCTGCTCCACACGGTCAGAAACCAGGCAGATGTCATCTGCGTAGTCTAGGTCTGCCAGGGCTACAGCAGGGTTTCTACTAGACTTCCTTGGTGTAATTGTGAAGCCAAGCTCCTGCTCCCGCCCGTTGATGGCTTTCCTGAGCGTGTAGTCCAGAGCTATGATAAAGAGGAAGGGAGCAAGAGTGTCTCCCTGCTGCACCCCTGCTAGGATTTCGAACTCCTCGCAGATCTCCAGTATGATGTTGTCGAGATCGCAGTTTTTAGGGACCTCAGGGGGGATACCATCCGGACCTGCCCTTTTTCCTTGCTTCAGGGTGGACTTCACTGTGGCAAACTCAGAAGCTGTAAAGGGGCCATCGTCAATTTCAAGATTTGTGAGGACTGCAGGTATCTCTTCCTCAGGTCTGTCCACTGTTGGGTGGGTGCCCAGGAGATCCCGGAAGTGGGTGAACCAGGTGGTCACTCTCTCTTCTGGGCTGCAGCCTGCCAGCTGTCCCTCTCTCGCCCTCTTGCGCCCACTCATCTCATTTATGACCTTCCATGACTCCTTGTATCTTTGTTCGCCATGTTCTGCCTCCACCCTCTTCACTTTCTCCAACATCTCCTCCCCTTTGATCCTGTCATACGTGCTGAACAGCTATTGTTTGGCACTGTTCAGCTCCTCCCGACTCTCTGCCGTCCCCTCTCTCTCAAAGCTTCTGTGTGCCTCTGCCACCTGCGCCCGCGCTCGGACAACTTCTGGGTGTTTAGATCCAAGGGAGGCTCTGAGTCTTCCCTTTGTCGGCACCCATTTCCTGGTCGCCTCTTCATTAGCAGAGATGAACCGCTCATAGGTTGTTGGCTCCTCATCCTCGGCCAGCAGATGTATAGGCGGGCTCTCACCTCCGCCGTGTAGTTGGCCTGGAGTTCAGGGCTTCCCTCAAAGGACTCCCAGTCGGGCAGGGTCCTTGGGGCGCTCTTAGGGACCCTCAAGCTCAGGCGCAGCCTTGTAGCGACCACACAGTGATCAGAGCATACAGAGTCGAATGTACTGTAGGACTCTGCGTTCAAGATGGACTTCCTCCACTTCCTCCTTACCAGAATATAGTCCAGCTGACGCCGCATACTGGTGGCTCGGTCCTGGAACGTCCATCTCTTGCCCATCCTCTTACGGAACAGGGTGTTGTTCCGTGAGGAGGAATGCGAGGAGGAATCAAGTTGTTCATAAAGAATGATCCTATCACACAAGGATTTGGCGGCCCCCCTGTAGTAACTCTGAGGACCCCCTAAGGGTCCCTGACCCCCTGTTGAAGACCCCTGGTTTAGTGGGTTTCGCCCCACCTGTGTGTTTGGCATTTTAGTGACTCGCAAATCTGTGTTTTTACATTTAATTCATTGTATACGGTTTAGTTCCAAAACTGTTGAGTCAATCTGTATATGGGTGGGTGACGTGACGTAACGTTTTCGCTGTCCTCGGTGTCAAACATGTATAAATAAAAAATATATTTGTCAAAAACCTTCTGAATATTGTGCAGGACATTAAGCTTTATGTGAACTTACTCAAGATTAAAACATTTCATTCCTCATTTCTTCAGAATCTTCAACCAAACATGGCAAAACTCATATGGTGTGACTGTCCTGACCTTGTTTCTCAAAGTGGGAACTTGAATAAAACTAAGAAAAAGAATTGCTAAAAATCATTTGAAAATGAATTTAGGCTAAAAAAAAATGTCTATTTTGAGCCTATATCTTTTCAAAGTCAAAGCATAATGTTTTCAGTCATTTCTGATCAAAAACATTTTGTCCCCCAACCCAAAATCATTTGGTGTGACACTAGTTTGGAAAAATTAAACAGGCAATTATTTGGACACCTATTGGCTAGAGAGGTCCTTCTTCTGTAAGGCTATTCAGCACTCCCAGCACAACTGCAAGACAGGTGTCTGAGGTGAGTTATGATTTTAACATTTTCATGAAATGCCATCTTGTTGAAACGTTGACAAACTCACCATTCTGGATGTCTTTTGGTGTGACACCTTTTCTTTAAAAAAAGCTTAAGTTATTTGAAGTTTTGGTCATATTTCCATGTAGATCTAGGCTGCTTTGTTATAGCTAGCATGCTGTTAGCATGCTAATGTGTACATAGTAGCCTCAAGGTAAACCTAAATGGAGAAAACAGTAATATGGTGTGACACTTAATCATATGGTGTGACATGTCTGCTTGTCACACCATATGACTTGACTGTCACACCATATGATTTATACTGTATTTAACTACAGATATAACAACAAATAACAAAGTTCCATGTTTCTTTTGTACATTTAAACATTTGTTTTAAACATTTTACATAAAATGTAATTTAGCTTCATTCAGTGATACTTCAAATTCATCAGACAGAGCAGAAACCCCTTCACAGAAACCTTAACATATTGTTTCAATCTAAACAATATTTTCTCTTTGTCTTAAACTATACATTGCATTTTCTTTTGTCAGCTGGAAAATGACAAGTGCTGAGAGAACGAGAAAGTACAGGGAGAAACTAAACAATGACCCAGCAAGGAGAGAGGAGCCAAAGGGGCGAGACTGCATTTTCTACGAAGAGCAGGAGGTTGTCTGTGGCATAGCAGAACCGCAACAAGGCAGCCGGTTTGCTACCCTCACCAAATACGACTGGCTGATGTACAATACAGTCTAAATGTATAATCTAATCTGATCTAATACTTTTGTACTTTCACTCACTGGACTGGACAGTGGACAGTGTTAAGGTAGGACCCGAGACAAAACTAGCGAAAATAGCTGATCTACAAGCTCTCAACACGTTGTGCTGCGAGAGCTTGTAGATCAGCTATTTTCGGAGTTGCGCAACCCAGCACTCTTTAGCTAGTGGAGATGTGGTGTAATGTCATGATTCCTAATTACATTTGTTCAACACAAAATGCTGTGTTCAAGTTCAGGAGACTTCGGAAAAAAGCAATTTACCTGAATGCTGAGTTCTGTTTCCACTAATTGGTGTTAATAAAATGTTGCCTTCAATGCCTTGGCTCCAAGTGTGGCTATGCGCCTTATTGTCCCTTTAGGATCCTTCTGCCGTGGGCCGGCAGAAGACTTAGGTGTGCGTAGCATTCCTGTGCACATCCTCATCATCCATCTACTACTACAATTCTTTCTTATCCCATGTTAAAGCCCTACAATAATATCCTGTTCAGAAATATTAAGGCCATGTTATCCTGGGTAATTGTTTAATCAATCAGTAGTTCAGTTCAGTACTCACTAATAGGTAGGTTAAAACACAGTTTGCTTTGACACATGAAGATATGATCATACGGTGTGACACTAAATCATTTGGTGTGACATTCCAAATAGTGAGAAATCATACCTTTATTAATGATTAAACCAAAAAAATGTTTATGGATTACATAGAGAATATTATCAGGAAGAGTCACAAATATTTGTGTAATTTTAGAGAAAGTTTTGACAGAATACATTTAAAATATGTTGTAAGATCATGAACATGGGCCTCACACAGAGTGTCGATTATGAAAAAAATATACAGATATAATTAATTTTCAAAAAACTATAGTGGATCACTGGTTAGTTATGATAAAGGACTTTGATAAAGTGAGTAACTTAAGAAAGATGTACTCCATTTTCATTTTATGAACAATTATTTTCATGTCACACCATATGACGATTTTAGGCACAAGTACAACAAACTGCTGAATAAAGTCTGATTCCAATAAAATATCTAAAAACAAAATGTATTTCCATAAGGTTGAGAGTGAGTAGAACAAAAGTAAATAACTTTTATGCCTGCAATTTAAAGTTTTTTTAAAAACACATTTTTTGGGGCGTCACGTCACTGACCCACATACTAGTGTCTCATTCTGGAGCTATGATTCTCTACTCGTATATATAAAAAAAAAAGGCTTAACATTTTAAAAAGACCACTGTTTGTCATAACTGGCCACAGATAGCTTGTAGCAATGTAACATAGAAAGCAGTACAAAAACATGAAGCCTATTTAATTCCCTACACCAGTGGCTTGCAGCATTGGGACTTCCTTCTGTGGGTTAATTTGCCCAAACAGACAAACTTCAATCAGATGCCAATAAACAGGCCGTTGCAGTGGCAATGTGGGAGCTACGCGAAGAGATAGAAGAGGCTGTGTGTGTGTGTGTGTGTGTGTGTGTGTGTGTGTGTGCGTGCGTGCGTGCGTGCGTGCGTGCGTGCGTGCGTCAGCGTGCGTGCGTGCGTGCGTCAGCGTGCGTGCGTGCGTGCGTGCGTGCGTCCCATGCATCCCCAGGACAAAGCTACTCATGGTGGATTCAGTTCTTCTGTTCAGCTGCACCTCTGTTTTTAAACGTGTTTTACATGTGTTTAATTTGTTGCACTTTGAGATCTACGGTTTGATGGAAATGAAATAAAATGTGTTAATTCTTTTTAGGGTGAGGGAGAATGAGAGAGAGCAAGAGAGGAGATACAAGAAGGGTGGTTTGTAAGTTAGTGAGTGATGAAGAGGGGTGGTTTGTAATAGTGAGTGATAAAGAGAGGTGGTTGTAAGTTAGTGATAAAGGTCGGTGGTTTGTAAGTTAGTGATAAAGGTCGGTGGCTTGTTAGTGACAAAGGTCGGTGGTTTGTAAGTTAGTGATAAAGGTCGGTGGTTTGTAAGTTAGTGAGTGTGAGAGAAGGAATCACCATGGGAGAAGGCAGAGAGACTGAGCTAGGAGGCTATGCCTCTCTGCAAGTCGGGTTTGTTAATTCCCAGAGATGAATAGTGCTTTGATTGGTAACTGCAGGGAACCATTTAATGAGTGCCTTGTTTTAATCTAAACTCAACAAAACGGATCCTATAAACCTCCACTTCCATGTACTTCTTGGCCTGCAGTAATCAATACAATGACAGTCTTGTGGACAACTCTGTGAAAGTGGGCTGGTGAGCACCAGAATGCATGACATCTCTGTGGAAGTGGGCTGGTGGGCACCAGAATGCGCATGACATTAAAAGTAGCTCATTACCCCCCGGCTCCACCGGGCGTGTCGAGTGTTGTGTCAACGTCAATGCTGGGAACGCTCCCGTTTTAATTAATGAAGGGTGCTCCACTGCCGACGTCAGCGTCAACGTTGGACGCTCACATTTCCCCTGGTTGATTTTTTTACACCGGCACAACACCGTCTTTTTGGTGGAGCCCTAGCCAAACCCCCTTTTTTGTGTTATCTTTGACAACGTGGATACTGGGGGACTACGGTGATTATCACTTCTTATCAGTCGATATTATGAAGCTAGTAGGGCCATGCCCTGCCGACTGAGTCGGTCAGAGTGTTAGTGCGCATACGCCGACGCATGTTGACTCTAATAGTTATCTCCCCTGAGTGGGAGGCAAACCCGGCCCCTAGTGATAGTGGCCACCTTGCTCTACTCACTGAGTTACCTAGCGGCTGGCCAAACCCCCTTTTTTGTGTTATCTTTGACAACGTGGATACTGGGGGACTTTACTATTCTGTCCATAACGGCACATAACTTGGTAACGGCGGCGAGTCAGCTCACGCGGCGTTCGCAACGCTCGACACGGCGACTCGCTCGCTGCCGCTCGCTCGGCAGTGTCTCGTATTTACAGTATACTGTGGGATTGCAACAAGGATTGTCTGTGGTGAGTGGAGGCAGGTGTAGTAGATACTGGTGATTGAGAATGGAGAGTGGCGGATGAGTGAGTGAAGGCAGGTGTGGTAGATAGTGAGCTTATTGAGCAAGGGGCTGTTATAAGTAGAGGGTGGTCTCCACTCCTGAACTTGCGTTGATCTCAGTCTCATTAATGGAGCAGCATGTGAGATCTAGATGAAACCTCGACCTGGAGCTAATGGAGCAGTGTGTGGTCTGAATGAACCATCTGTGTGTGTGTGCATGTGCGTGCATGCGTGCACATTAGAGAGAGACATACAGGCAGATAAAAAAAAAAAATCTAAAGTGAGACCAGCCTCAGCTATATTATCGTCCATCCTATTTAGATTTTTTTTAATACTTCAAATAGCCGATCTACAATCGACACGTTGCGAGTTATGTTAAAAGCCCTCTATTCCAGCGTCCGCGTGGTTCTAGTGCTGGCCACATTTGAGGCTTTTTTTTCCCCATCCGCATTCTTTCCTCATTTTTTCCCTGTGGAATTTCACGGCGGCCCAAATGGTGGTTAGCGGACCACGGGGGACAATTCCCCCCCCTCCCGTCCCCCCCCTGTTCCTACAGCCCTGCATTGAATGCATCACAGATTATAAGTGGTGTCTGTGTTGGTGCTCTGACGGAGGTCAGCCTGCATCACAGCTATAAGTGGTGTGTTACACCATGGTGGTCTCCTGTGCACTCATTAGGAGGACATTCTCCGAGACCCCCCCCCCCCCCCCCCCCCCCCCTGCTCCCCGGAGAGCAGAGACAGCTAATTAGAGGTCCGTCGTTCTCACCTGACAGATCCACATCGCTCGCCCCTGGAGCGCCACAAACTGGCCACTTGCTATAGACTGTAACTCAGTTCGCAGTGTGTCATAGTACACAGATGGTGGGTGGGGGGGCAGGGGTGTCAGGCCAGATTCTGGGCCCTGGGTACAAGGATTCACTGCGGGCCCCCCATGAATGTTCTTCATAGGGGGTAGGGGACTGGGAACGCATTATTAGGCCTACACATTATTTTGTGCGTTATTGAAAAATAGCAGACATACAAGCTCACGCTGTGCCGCGCTGCGAGCTTGTAGATCTGCTAATTTTGAAAAAGTCTTTCAATATTTCAAATCATTTCCCATCTCAAAATATTTAGTTCCAGGGACCTCCCGGAGCACAATTTCAGTTACAAATGTTCACTTAAAAATATAGATTTGCACACATTTTCAAGACTTTTCAAAAATAGCAGATCTACAGTGGTGAGGTGGTTAATGTTACTGTGGTTGTTATTGTTGGTGCGCTGGTACAGGGGCTGCACCGCGACTCAGCGTGTCACGTATGTTGAATACATGACTGCTGTGTCGTAAGACAAATTTCAGTGTGAACTGACAATAAAGTACTATATCATATCATATCATATCATATCATATCATATCATATCATATCATATCATCATAAGAACATGTGTTTAGTTAGAAAGGTAGACAGAGACAAAGCAGATTCAGAGAGACAGAATGATAGAGGTTTTAGGGTTACAAAGCCTAAAAGGCTTGTGCTGGTAGAGGAGGAGTAGCCCTGCATACTGGCATAGGAAAGATCCATTTCTCTTTTCAGGTATTGATCTAACAAGGGGAGGAACACTGGTTCGTTCACCCTGGAGAATCTGGTCAATTACACCGTTCCTGTGTTGGGATACTTGATTAGATCTCAATACACCCGCCTCTCTCTCTTTCTCTCTCTCTCTCTCTCTCTCTCTCTCTCTCTCTCTCTCTCTCTCTCTCTCTCTCTCTCTCATACCCCTACTTGAAATCCAATTTCACTCTCTCCTAAGTGGTGTGTGAGTGTGTGTGTGTGTACAGGCGTCGATGCATCTACTGTATGTGTGTGTGTGTGTGTGTGTGTGTGTGTGGGGGGGGGGGGGGGGGGGGGGGTAGAAGAGGACCATGCTGCTGCTGTTCTCATCGATTGTGATGTTAACCACACACTTACTTGGTCTAGTAGGAAAGGGGGGTCCACGCGCATAGGGTTTTTTATATCGTCCCAAGGGGTTCAATTTTAATGATTTCTTGCACCTACCACTTACAATACAGAAAAAAAAGACCCTCCCAAAATATATTTTTTTTAAGTTGCATGTGAGGGGTTTTTCATGATTCGAAATCCATTGCAAGCATTTGTTTTGCATGAAAAACATTCCTTGGGCTAAGAATGGACCCCACACAACTGTGAAAAGTGATGACACTTTTTCACCACTTTTCACCACAAACCCATAGTTTTGTGGGGCTGTTTTTAGCTCTTACACATTCAATTTTACATATATTTTTTTATGAAAGTCCTCAATGCTATGCAATGTTGTGTAAGACCAACAAGAAAGCATGACTAAGTAACAGTGGCCCAGTATCCTGCTGTGAAAAAGAGCAGACTAAGTACAGAGTAAAAGGTCAAGTTTATTAGGTATTGACGGTTCAAGCGGTTAAATATCTGAAAACACAAATTGACATGAATCCAAAATACACTGACGGTTGTGCTTTCAAACGATGACACTATGGAATCTCTGAAAAGGTAGTGGGGGTCCCTGCTTCATTTCTCTCTCAACTAAGGGGTCCTTGGCCTGAAAACGTTGAAGACCGCTGCTTTAAAGTGTCTGGCCTCAGGACAGGATCAGAGATGGGAGACGTCTTCATTCTTAGATTTTTTTTAGACATCCTTTACCGAGGAGCAGTGTTAATTTTGATTTAGTCTTAGTCTTTTGAATAACACACCATTCAGTCTTAGTCCTGTCTTAGTCTTCTGAAATTGTTTTAGTCTAGTCTAGTCTTAGTCGACTAAATATCAAAATATTTCTGTCTTAGTCTTAGTCTTTTGGGATTAGTCTTCGTCTTTTAGGCTAAATATAACCACATACCTCTGAACAAGTCATTTTCTTCTACTGTCTGTTACTTGGTAAAAATACAAATAAAAACATTAAGAAAAATAAAGTGCAATTCTGAGTTCTCAAAAAAGAATAAACAAAACACATGCCTAGTGTGTGCCACAGTGCCACTGCCAGGTACAAAATCTCGGTTCTGCAAATGATATAGTAAGTAACAGTATATCAATCACATCTGACACTGTCTGCTACTCTCTGTGCAGAACCAACAAGATTTGAAAAAAAAGAAAGAAAAAAGTTCCCTAAATGTAAAGATAAAGATGTATTTGGCTTTCATTTTATTGCAGTTTACAAACAACAGTGTTAATTTTTACAGCCATTAGTCTGACTTAGATTTAGTATTAGTCTTATCCTTTTTAATAACACACAGTCATAAATGTCTTAGTCTTCTGAAATTGCTTTAGTCTAGTCTAGTCTTATCGACAAAATATAAAAATCTTGTAGTCCTTTAGTCTCGACAAAATTAACACTGCTGGGGAGCTCCATGCAGGCCTTCACACATGGAAACACATCTGTTTCATTCAGTCTCAGAGATCATTATTATAGATTTAGTTGCTATGTAATATAAACAGCCAAGAGAGAGAGACACAGAGAATGTCATGGTCTCTCTTTCTCTGACCACTGTTTATTTTTTCTTGTGTGTGATTTATTTATATTAGGCTATTTATTACTGTCTGGTTGTATTGATGTATTTTTGTATGCCCCGTTTTTATGTTTTATGAAAATTATGTGTGTATGCATGTTCATTAAAGCATGCCGTCGCTCCCAAATTAAGGTGTTCATTTTGTATTAGTCCACTGAGTGAGAACGCAGTATGCCTTTCTGACCACCACACTCTCATAATTGATGTGAAAGATTGGGTGAAATCATGTAGTTTTGTGCAAGCGCTCAACATTTGCACTTACAAATTTAGAAGATAAAGAATAGAGAGAAGAAAGGAACAAGGAACAAATAACAAATTGCCATGTGTCTACGCGTGTATATGTAATAATAATTTTCTTGTGTACACATACATAATTAATAAGTACTGCTGAGATGGGCCAGTCAAGAAAGAAATGTTGTGCTGTACTGCAGTTCTTAAACCTTTTCAGCAAATAACCTTAACTGGGTAATTTAGTCGTGCCCTGGGACCATAGGCTGATTAAAACATTTTGCAGCCCTTGCCTTTTTGGTATAATTTGGAGAATGCTTACTTAATATATCAGTGTTGTGATGCCTTTCAGCAAAACTCCCTCTTTAACATCATAGCTTCTGAAGTGCATGGAAGCTCAGGTTGTTGTATAAGGAAAGTTTTAAGTGAATACAGTATGTTTGTATGTAAGATCACAGTCAGTTAACATTAACACTATTTAGCAAAGGAACAGGTCACAATTTTTAATTCTAACGTGGAATTAAAACAACATAATAAATTCCACAATACACTGTCAGGTAATACCTTAATGTGGATGTATATTATGGAGTTATTCCAAACACTACAAAACAGAACATGTCATCTAAATCTGTACCTTAGCTGAGTTGCTGTAATCTAAAACTCAATTTCCAAAATTAGGTTGTATTATTACTTAGAATAACTTCAGGAACACTCATTTATGGAATACAGTTAAACATGGCATTAATGTTCCGCATTTTGCTAAGCAGCATGCTAAGCAAAATCAGGGAACGCTATGTAAAACCCCCACAGGTACAAGAGCGGGCCCATAGCAAGACATCTAATCAGATTAACTTGAGTCATGCAAACTTGAATTCATTTTAACATGAAATTCATAGAACATTGAGTTCAGTTTTGTGCTATGCAAACATTGAATTTCAAGATGCTGAACTATAAGATGGAGGCTATAGGTGGTGGAGGTAAGCTAAGATCCAGTGTAGGAAGGAGGGAGCCATATTTAAACTGACCGCCTTGTTGAGGGAATGAGGTGTGATTGGTGTGTAGAAAGGCGTGGCTGATTGAAAACAATCATCAGACTGACAGCTGATTACAGCTGAGGCGCATATGACTCCCATGACCTACATGAATAAACACACTGCTTCATTTGGTTCAACTATCTCTACATTGTACCAACAATAGTATGCGCTAGGGGTGTAACGATATAGTAACTGAATCGAAAAATCTATTTTTATTTGCAAGGATCTACTACTGTATATCGTTTGCAAAAGCAAAATATTGTACCGTTTTGGCTTTGTATCGTATCGCATCGTTTTAAAATGCAGATAATTGGTATTGAATCGTTTTGCAATGCAAATAATTGATTGTATGGAAACTAAGTATTTGTGCCTTGTATTTAGCAATTCTAAGAGCGAAAATGAAAAAGAGGGGTCTAATTACCTTTACATTCTATTTAGCTACTCTTGGTCTATCGTGTGTGTAATCACATCGTTTACTTCCATAATAATATATTTTTACACGTTTTACAGATTTCATTTCTTTGCTAAATAGTTACTATATCGATTTTAAATCATTGAATCGAATCGTATCGCCATGAATGAACCAATATCGTACATGTATCGTATCGTTAACCATGTATCGTGATGCGTATCGTATCGCTATTATGTATCTTTACACCGCTAGTATGCGCCATAGACACATTAGGAGGCAAACTGGAGCTGTAAGTTCAATGGAATGCATCAACGTTAGTAAGAGCTGGGCGGATGGACAACTTATTGCGACCGTAGGTCGCATTTACTACCAAAACCTCCACAGGCTGTCTGTCAGTGAGTGAGTCAGTCAGTCAGTCCGTCACACTTTTGCCCTGCTCATATCTCCACAACCGTTGCTCCCATCCATGCCAAATTTTGCACACACACTCCTTGACTGCCAAACTACAACCTCCAAGGACCCCCGGAGCCCCAGGGACCCCCAGGTCCCTGGGGGACCCCCAGATGTAAAAAATGACCAAATGTGCTCACACGTCACACGTCACACTTTTTCCCTGCTTATATCTCCCCACCCGTTGACCTGATCCATGCCAGATTTTACACACACACTCCTTGCCTGCCAAACTACAACCTCCAAGGACCCCCGGAGCCCCAGGGACCAAATGACCAAATGTGCAAAAATGACCAAATGACCACCCCAACGGGGCTGCTCACGGGGAATTCCCGGGGACCACCGACTCCTGGTGCTCCAGAACGGATGCAAAAGTGGTGGCGCCCCCAGTGGAGGACCCCCTGCCACTGCAGCGCACATAAAATGCCGTAACTCGGGCTAGGAGCGTCCGGGAGAGCCGGGGCCGGTACCTATTCGTCCGCCAAGGCAACGCGGAGACCACACCCCTCATTTCTCACATGGCCCTATTCTAGCGCCACCTTCAGGCCGATTTTTAAAACACATTTTTGGACACTGCTCCTACAGTTTTTGCCCTAAAATCACGAATATCACTACACAGCATGTCTACACCCATGTCATCAACATGGATCAGGAAGATTTTGGAAAAACACATTTTTGCCCTATTTGTGGAGATAAGCCACCTACGGTCGCTTATCTCCCGATTAGGGAGTCTTACTGGTGAATAAACTGTATTTCTTAAAGATTGTGTACTTCAAGAAAATAAAACTACATAATATCACACATTTGATTGTTAATAGTTTTTGATGTGCTCAATATATAGTTTTGTTTTCGTATCAACGGAGCAAGTTTCTGCCTGGGAAGTATGTGCCGTCATTGCGAGAACTGGTTGACAGTTGGTCACTAATTGACAGTCTCATGATGACAGCCCCATACATACTGCAGTCAGGAGCTTACTTAGTTTGCACATACAGTATAAAAACAAGATATCAGAAATAAATGTCTTCCCTTATTTTCCTGGATTGATTATTTCACAAAGGTTGCATTGTGTTTGTTCATACACTTGTCCACACTTCCATCAAACCTCCGCCTCCAGTTGCCTTCCAGTGCATCAAACATGCCAGTTGGATATCGCCAGACCAAGAAAGTGATGTATATGACCTTTCCTTTTTTACATAGCCTTGACATATCCCACTTCAAAGGTGCTTCCAAGGACACAGAGACATAAATAAATAAGATGATAAGAAACAATAAACAATAAAAGGGTATGGATACTATGGACAGAAAGAAAGAGAGAGAGAGAGAGAGAGAGAGAGAGAGAGAGAGAGAGAGAGAGAGAGAGAGATAGAGAGAGAGCAACCTGCTCACCGTCTCCTTGGCCAATTAATGTGAAGCTGTCTGGGTCCAGAACCTATTAGGGTCTAGGTGTATAAAACGCATTAAAACAGAACAGGAAGAATAGCTCCTCCACCTCCGCTGTACCACACTGGGCTCTGTATGTAAAGCCCCTTGTTTTTCTTCACTGAATTATATACCTCCATCTCTCCCTCTGGACGTATAGGCAGAAAGTCTATACTTTATTAAGCATTTCACTAGAGACACTTCCCCTCCCCCCACCCCCTCGCCACAGAGGCAGCAGCAGCCTTTATTAAGGATTCCGCGGCTTGGAGGGGAGGCGGTGGCGTTCACATTCACATTGAGGGAGGAGAGAAAGCGCAGCACTGCATTAGTTAGAGAGATGAGAGACGCATGTCCATGTCAGTCAAACAGAAAAACTTCTTGTTAATAAGCAAGCTGTAATGCACACACTCCCCCTGAGGAAAGGTTTCATGCATGCAGGCCATGAATGTGTTTGGATAGCGTTGCTGTCAGGTAGAGCAGTGGTTCTCAAACTTGTCAAGGACCCCCAAAATTGACACTTATTAGCCCACGGACCCCCATTTGAAAAGATATGCCAGGGACCCTCATATAAGCTCTAGCAGTGATTTTCAACCCTTTTAATTTCATGGACCCCCATTTAATGACATTTCTATCACTGGGACCACAATTCATATTGTAAAGTCAATGTTAATTTAACTCTTGAGAACATGGAACCAATACACTCTCTGAGTTACAGACCTATACAGGTCCATTTGGTTCCTAACTATCATTTAGCTGGGGACCCCCCTGGAACTCCATGAAGGACCCCTGGGGGTCCCTGGATCCCACTTTGAGAACCAATGAGGAGAGAGCTCGTACTGTATCTCCAAATTTCAACTTTTAATGATTTTTTTCTTCTCCTTTTTCTGTAAATGAATGTCCTACTTGCAGATCTGATAGTTTTTTTGAGCGGTGGTTACACCGTCTCCTATACGTGGCCGTGTGTGTATGCGTGCGTGTGTGTGTGCGTGTCTGTATGTAGCCTGAAGTACCTTTTTTCACCACACATGTTAAGGGAGGGGCGCTGTTGTTCAGGCCAGGCCAGACACACACACACACACACACCCACCCCACACACACAGGCACCCTCCCCCCCCCCCACGACCACCGCTCAGTTCACACGGGTGTGATTTTTATATTCATTCATTCATTTCAGTGAAAGTGCAAGTGAGGCCTGTCTGTGGGTTTTTATAAATATTGATCCAATGGAGAGTAAAACTAGAATTTACATATTGTCAATAATTGATCTGTGTTGAATCCAGGTATTATTATTATTTTATTATTATGACGATTGTTATTGTTTTTATGTTATTATAAATTATTGTTAGGCCTAGTAATGCAACTGATACGGACTATCTACTGTATCTATGTCTTTCTCTCTATTGATAGATCTCTCTCTCTCTCTGGGCTGGAGAGACTGACTTACTGTATATAATTGGGGGTAGACAGAGCGATTTTGAACAGCTTTGGGAGGTGTATATGGGTGCTGTGGAGACAAATACCTGAAAATAGTGTGCATATTCACAATGTATGGTTAAAGAGAAAAGGAAAAGAAATGAAAAGAAAAATTATGTGAACAATGTCATCGGAATTGTCTTTTATTTTATTTTTTGGTATTTTATTTTGTAAACAAGGTGACTCTTAATGGGCATGTGCAGGGGGTAGTCTGTGTGTGTGGGGGTGAGTGAATGTGTGTGAGTGTAGGTATTGTGTTATGTGTGAAAAAGAACCAATAAACATAAATAAATAAAAAAAAGTAAGCATTTATACTGTACATGCCGTACTGATACTTTTACTGAAGTAAAACATTTGAGTACTTTTTGTCTGTCTGTCTGTCTGTCTGTGTGTCTGTCGTGTCGGCACAACGACCATAATCTGGCCATTGTCATTATTTCTTTCATATTTAAATGATATGGCGTGAAGTGCTGGCGACCATTACTGTTACTACTTTTACTTTATATGTTGAATTGCGGACTTTTGCTTGTATAGAGTATTTCTACATTGTAGTAGTGATACTTTTACTTAAAGGGGCACTCCACCACTTTTCAACCTATGTTCATATAATTGGTCCTCACTCAAAAATAGCTTTTTTTTTTCTCAGAGGAGGGCTGTGGGCAGGTCAGAAACCCATAGTCTTGTGACATCATCAATTGCCAATCCAGTTTATAGAAACTGCAGGCTTTCTATTCCTGAAAAGTTGCAATTTTAAAGTAGAAGCCATTGTTCTCGCGATAATAAAAATCAAAATATTATTTTCAAAAATATTGATTACATTTTTTTTGGAAAACGATGATGTCACAAGACGATGGATTCTGAACTTCCCACAGCTCTCCTAGGAGACTTGGACTGAGTAGGAAAAAAATGTGATATTTTATCATGAACATTAGTGAGGACCTATTATATGAAGACAGGTTGAAAAGTGGTGAACTACTCCTTTAAGTAAAACATTTGAGTACTATTAACACCCGCTGTTTCTTCTTCGGCTGCTTCATTTGATCTCTGGAAACAACTATAAACCAAAATAGAAGGGGCTGCTAAAAAAGCGACTAGAGGGGGAAAAAGAAGCAAGAGCACTCGAAAAAATTAGACAGAAGGCGGAGCTAGGCTCACAGCATGTTAGTTTCAATTCACTGATTGTCAAATCCCGCCCCATTCTGCCCTGTTACTATGGTGGTACAAATGACCCTGGGCAGATTGTTTTTATAGTGGCAGTGAATAGGGGGAGAGGGTATTTTCATTGCCTCATTATTGCAATTTAAAGTACCAAAGGAAAAACATCTAGGTGATATTAATAAAAAGGGAAGACAAAGGTACAGTAGTTACATTGCAAAACAGGGGGTTTCCCCCGAAAATATATGTTTTAATTTGTTTAATCCCAGTGGGACAGAATCACCATTGCAGATTATTTTATAGTGGAAGTGGATGGGGGAAAACGATTTTTCATAGCCTCATTACAGCTATATAAAGTACCAAAAAAAACACGTGATATTAATAAAAAGTGAAGAAAAAGGTACAGTAGTTACATAGCAAAACAGTAGTTTTCCCCCGAAAATATATGTTTTAATTAGTTTAATCCTCTGGATCAGGCAGAGGAGAGAAATAGAAAGAGAAAGCGCAGTGCATCTTGGGTAGGAAGATGACAGCCAGATTATAGTTCTACTCACATAATAGGCTGGCTTTCGTAATTCTGCCCAATTAAAATATATGTACCCAATCATAACTCTTAGTTACATTGATAAGGTCCATGTGAACTAGTCTGTTGAAGCTTATTCATTATAATGAGCGAAATCGCTATCACCTCGCGGGGCCGTACTGCACGCTCGCCGTGTCGCGCAGTGCGCACGGTGATGAAAGCCTAAAGCAACATTCTCCACTGCACAAACTCCACCCCCGATAGCAAAAAGTGAATGATTTTTTCTGGTTGGCCAGTCAGGGAGTCTCAGGGACCAATCGGAAGGCTGACAAACGGTGAATTGGACGCAGTGCCGTCGGCGTGGCAAAGGATGTGATTCAAGCTCTTCATGGTCACGTGGCTTTCAGGGCAATTTCGGGACTGGATCTGTGTTTCACAACACAGATCAAAAACAACTAAATCATAATACATAGATAATTATACATTGGATCCATTTTCCATATCCTGAAAAGTAACAGTTTTGGATACAAGGTGGGAGTCTGTCAGGGCTTCCAAACCTGAAACATAAGAAATACAAAAATAAGATTTATCATTGTCATAGCCGACAAAGACAGGTCATTTCTCACTGGAGACATCATCAGGGATGTTTCCCAGGCCAGTTCAGAAAATGAAATGTCATTTACGACATGACATTTACTTGAGTCAAGAGTATTTGGGGAAAGGGGCCACGTCAGTCTTCTCATCACAGGCAAACAAAATAACTAGGGATTATGGCATTTCAAAGCTTGGTTTAAAAATGTTAGAACACAGAGGGTTTGCGGCTCCTCTCTGCTTGTTGTCATCTCTGCTTGTTGTCATTAAAAGGGGGTCCTTGTGTGTGTGTGTGTGTGTGTGTGTGTGTGTGTGTGTGTGTGTGTGTGTGTGTGTGTGTGTGTGTGTGTGTGTGTGTGTGTGTGTGTGTGTGGCTGTGTGTGTGTGTGTGTGTATGTGTGTGTGTGTGTGTGTGTGTGTGTGTGTGTGTCTGTTTGACTTAACACAAAAAAGGCTAAATCGTTGTTGTTGTTTTTTTGTTGTTTTTTTTATTTTTCAAAAATGCTCAACTTTTCCCCTACCCCCCCATTGCCCATGCATGCCCCAGAAGAAGGCATCCAGGGATCCAGGAAAGGCATGCCTCCTGGCAGAGATCTGTGCTCTACTGGCTGCACTTTCTTCTGTTATATTTCCTCATCGACACCAAGATCAAGATAAGAGAACATCTTGTTGTTTTTGTTTGCATTTGTTCGTTCATTTCCTGGGCTATGGCCTGTGATTCTGAAAAGTTTATGTCTCCCAGCGCTTTCATCTGCCAGACAGCTCATGAACGACTCCGAGAGGACCATCATTTATTTCCTCTCCACTTGTTAAGAAATGAGATTCATCTTAATCACACTGGGCTGTTCTGTGGCACTTCTATTATAACCCTCTCTACAAACAGATGGAGACATATCTGTCCGTCAAAGCATCCAATAAAGGCATATTCCATTCTTTCTCCTAACCTCACATGACACGCAGCCATATGGCAGGATGAGAAATAGAACAATAGTAAATGAAAAACTGTCAATAACCCTGTGATGTTGGAAGACCTCACTTTGTAATGACAAAATACCATTAAACAAGAAAAGACAGAGTTATAATTAACAGCTCAAGAAGTTATTGGCTTCAATAGACAGAAGAGTTTGATTATCATTAGATGTGTTATGAATGGTGTGTGTGTGTGTGTGTGTGTGTGTGTGTGTGTGTGTGTGTGTGTGTGTGTGTGTGTGTGTGTGCGTGCGTGCGTGCGTGCGTGCGTGCGTGCGTGCGTGCGTGCGGGCTTTAATAACAATAAGTTATTGTTAACAACGAGGTGGGGGGAAGAGAGGTGTGCTCCGACTCAGCTCAGAGATAAATTCACAACTGCGTTATTGAAGTGAACAGGCTAAGAACTCTACTAAACTGGGAAACTAAAGCAGGCAAGCTATCCTTTACCATACACGTGGAAAGGTTAAGATCCAGGCCAGGCTTTTGCAGCCTCTGGAGATGATTGCAGAAGACAGCTAGGTGGGGAGATCGGGAACGAGAGACAGGTGTGCTGTGGTGTGCTGATGTGCTGGATGAATGTATTGTGATGAATGGAGTTTGAAGGAAGGGGGTGTGTGTATCTAAATACTGAATCGAGCAACTTAAAAACTGTCCCAGGTGCTCCCAAAAGCCTGAGTAGACGATTAACCCTTAAGTTCTGTTCAGATTCACTACACCTTCGTTCTGTTCGGGTCATTTTGACCCAGGGGATATTTGGTTTAAAAAAAACAACACTAATATACATTTTAACTTAACAAATCATCATGATACATTGACTTTGACTCAATACCAAACAATTCATATGATATATATGGTAAATGTTTGCATTTCTGCTTTGCTATATCACATTAAACACTGAAAGAGCTAGGCGTTTTTACTGATTTAGCTGAAATTCATGTAAAAAAAAAACGACTTTATTTAATACTGGGCAATATTGCTCATGCTTTAGGAAACAATGAAAATCAGGCAATGTTTTATGAACTTGTTTTTTTTTTTACATGACCAAGCATTGAATACTTGTGGTTCAAGAACAGGACATCATTCTCACATAGAGCTGAACACACATGTGAACACACATGAACGTCACCTATGAATATACACTTGAATAATTTGGAATGGGGCTTCGGAAGGGGGGTGTTAGAAGTGGGGGGTGACTGTGTGTCTGAGTTTTGGCATAATACTGTGTATTTCTGTGCATCTGTGCTTCCCGGGTCAAAATGACCCGAACAGCACTAAAGGTTCAAAAAATATGAGGGGGGTGTAGCATGGGTGTAGTGAAAAAAAATTTTTTTTACATGTTCATCTCAGAAGAATCTTTAAGGCCAGTGAGTTTCAGGTGGAAAAAATGTAAACTTCTACCTTTTTTTCCAAATGAAAATGTAAAACGGGTCAAAATGACCCGAACAGAACTTAAGTGTTAAACAAAGTTTTCTTTCTTTCTTTTTTCTTTTTTTGTGAAATATCCCTTTAACAGCCCTGGCAGACCTCCCCTATTCAGCTTTGGATGGTTGATTGTAGCATTATAAAATTGCTTTACATTAAATGGTATGTTAATGCTGTTATTAAAATGACTGTAGACTGTAGTGCATGTACACGCAGTGCTATGCCTACTCCAGTCGATGCCGGTCTGTGATTGTTATTCAGTGGAAGACTTGTGTTAGTTTGGTCAAACAACGCGATACACATAATGTACATTTATTAGACCTGCACGCACGCACGCACGCACGCACGCACGCACGCACGCACGCACGCACGCACGCACACACACACACACACACACACACACACACACACACACACACACACACACACACACACATTATTTAAACACATCCCACATTATTATTTACTATATCTAGATTTTCTATGCAGAGCATACGCAATTAACATTAGAAATTCTGAAGACACAGCAAACATAAAACAAGGTATTGAATGCATTAAAGCTTCAATCATCAGATACAATAAATGCATCTCAAGAATATTATTGGACCGCCTGACTTCAAATTCGGCACAAGTGTCGCAGACAACTCGAGGGGGGTGCAGTGCAGTATCCAAATGACCCAATGGGTTGCCATGGCAACCCCAGCCTAAGAACACCACACCTGTTGAATTCCCCATACCTTTCCACAGTCAGTTTGCTCTTCAGACATTCTCCACATATTCTCCACAGCAGGGCAGGGGTCTTCAACGTTTTCAGGCCAAGGACCCCTTGGTTGAGAGAGAGATGAAGCAGGGACTCCCACAACCTTTTTCAGAGATTCCAGCGGGGCGGGGGGCATGCATTCCCTATTTGCGTCGTTCCCAACTTGCATCGTTTCCGAGTAGGCCGCTATGGGCACCAGTCTGGTAGGGTCAACATGGCCATCACTCATTCTTTTTACAGATTGAGAACAAGAAGAAGAGTGGCTCAGGCCACTCGGTAAATGTAAGGTTCCTGAGTCCCCCTGAGTTATTGTTGAAGTGTCCTTGAGCAAGACACTGAACCCCTGACTGCTCTCGATGAGAAGGTTGATGCGTTGCATGGTTTCCTCCACTGTCTGTGTTTACCTTCCATTACCTTTTTCTTTTTCCTGCCTGGCCCCTTTTATCGCTGCTGGCAGCTATATTTAGTGGCCAAGTCACATAGTGGCCAAGCCACATAGTGGCAAAGGCCACATTGATATTGTACCTTTTCTCTATTATTGTTCCGCCACTTTTCGCAATGGTGCAGTCGCTTTTTACGAAAATCGGCAGTATGGTAGAGGACTATGCCAAACAGCGAAAACACGAAGCTCGCAACAATTGGCCAAAGGGTGGCACTATAGGAAGCCTTTGAAAGTGCAAACTTTGAACAGGTATAGTTCATGCTCTGTTTGACGTACAGCCATGAAACCTGGACACACATATGCGTAACCTCGTGCCGAACAACTTTTACACTCTGACTTTTAACCTCTGACCTTTAGCTCTCCCACCATTTTGAATTATATGAAAAACAGTAAAAATCTATCTCCTCCTGGGATTTTTGCGTCACAAGCACGAAACTGTTTTTACATGAACTTTGGACCAATATGGTCAAACTGTCTGGTAGTGGTTAAAGCAAATGCCTTGCATGCAGAAGGTTGGTGGATCAAATCCCACCTGTGGTTGATATCAGCACATGCATAAAACCATGACATTTGGTAGACTTGTACAGTTTGGGTCCCTGAACATTGTCTGATATGGAGCCTTCCCAAAAATGCCCCTCCTTGATGGCTATTTTTATACCCGCCATTACCAAATAATGTATTTTGCATCATAACCATGAACCACGCATGATAATAGAAACTATGTGGATTACAAAGTTTGCAGGATTGCTCCTTTTTGAACAAAACGCCTCAAATCATGAACGCAGCCTGCTATGTGTGTGACATTTTGCACATACATTCCCACTAGGCCAAGGAACAGATGCCACGCTTCTCACATCGGCCTGTTATAGTGCCACCAGCAGTTCAACTTTTGCAAAACACATTTTTGGAACAAAATGCCTCAAATCCTGCATATTGGCTTTTTTCCTTTCCTACTTTTTCTGGCTTGGCCACTTTATCGCTACTTGCAGCTATATTTATTATTATTATTATCATTATTTTTATGATATGATTGATTACTAGTATCTAGATAGCTGCCGACAGACCCCGAGGAGATAGAAACTAAACTGTATTTATTTATGTTTCATCATGCTGCTGAATGCAAGGTACAAACATCTGTCCATCTCTAATGCCAGCAAATCAATTATGCATATTTTTGCAAGTAAGATTTTTACTGACCTTGTTCTCAGTGGCATCCTGCTTATACAGTAGCCAGGCTGAATACTTTCCATGGAGTTTTAGGAGATTAAATTGAACACACTCAGCCCAATTACAGTAGAGCACCCAGAGGCCTTCTCTATTGAGCCATGCTGTGGAATGTATGGTCAAGTTATTTCCTTTTGGGGGTGGGGACTCATCATTAAAACCAAAAAAACTGAACCAGAATAACATTATATTTGTGGTGCTTCAGCAGTTGGAGTTGTCCAGATGGTCCTGAGAGAGAGAGAGAGAGAGAGAGAGAGAGAGAGAGAGAGAGAGAGAGAGAGAGAGAGAGAGAGCGAGAGAGAGCGAGAGAGAGAGAAGCAGTTGCATCTGGAGCCAGAAGGACAGATGGAGAGACGGGCATACATGGAAGGAGACATAAATAACATGGCCTGGGAAGTGCATGTGTAGAGACTAGAGAGAAAGAGAGAGAGAGAGAGAGAGAGAGAGAGAGAGAGAGAGAGAGAGAGAGAGAGAGAGAGAGAGAGAGAGAGAGAGAGAGATCACATGCATCAAAGTTCAAACAGAATAACGATATTGGCCCAAAACCTCCTCTGACCGCATAGCTGGTTCTTCCATTTTCTCATATGCCAGAGGCACAAAGAAGGGGAAATATTATATTATATCTACTGCACAGGCCTATAGTAAATATATCAGACTGTATAGTGAACACATAATTATCTACTGTGCAGGACAGCCCAATATGGCTTTCTTCTTTGCCTTTCTAGGCGTGCAGTTCTATAACATCTACTGTACATATTGGAATGTTAATTCAAAGGAGACTCTGTGTCAGATCCATGTTGATGACATGACTTTAGATACTGTGTACCGCTTTGCGTGATTTTAGGGCAAAATCGGTAGGAGCAGTGTCCAAAAATGTGTTTTAAAAAAATCAGCCAGATGGTGGCGCTAGATGGGACAGATGCATTTTGATGACATGGCTGTAAAGATACTGTGTACCGGCTTTGTGTGATTTCAGGGCCAAATCTGTAGGAGCAGTGTCCATAAATGTGTTTTGCAAGAATCGGCCTCACCATTGTCCCTCACGGATCGGGATAATGGTGGCGGAGATATGAGTAGGGCAAAAGTGTGACGTGTGACAGACAAATGGACAGAAAGCCGGTGGAGGTTTTGATTGTAACTGCGACCTGATGGTCGCAATTACAAATACATTCTGCTAGCTCTTTTGCTCTCATACTGATTTGACCTGTTGTGGGTAATCTGGTCTGTTGCTGTTCATCAGAGCAAGAGAGCGGTCCCACCATATTTTACAGTACACTAACCAGTAAGATTCCCTAATCGGGAGATAAGCGACCGTCAGGTCGCAGCGTGATTTTAGGGCAAAATTTGTAGGAGCAGTGTGCAAAAATGTGTTTTTAAAAAATCAGCCAGATGGTGGCGTTAGATGGGACAGATGCATTTTGATGACATGACTGTAAAGATACTGTGTATCGCTTTGTGTGATTTCAGGGCCAAATCTGTAGGAGCAGTGTCCATAAATGTGTTTTGCAAGAATCGGCCTCATGGTGGCGCTAGAAGAGGGCCATGTGAGAAATGAGTGTGTGTGCAAAGTTTGGCACGGAGCGGGACAATGGTGGCGGAGATATGAGTAGGGCAAAAGTGTGACGTGTGACAGACAAATGGACAGAAAGCCGGTGGAGGTTTTGATAGTAACTGCGACCTGACGGTCGCAATTACAAATACATTCTGCTAGCTCTTTTGCTCTCATACTGATTTGACCTGTTGTGGGTAATCTGGTCTGTTGCTGTTCATCAGAGCAAGAGAGCGGTCCCACCATATTTTACAGTACACTAACCAGTAAGACTCCCTAATCGGGAGATAAGCGACCGACAGGTCGCAGCGTGATTTTAGGGCAAAATGTGTAGGAGCAGTGTCCAAAAATGTGTTTGAAAAAATCGGCCAGATGGTGGCTCTATATGGGACAGATCCATGTTGATGAGATGAGTGTAGACATACTGTGTACCGATTTGCATGATTGTAGGGCAAAAAATGTAGGAGTTGTGTCCATAAATGTGTTTTGCAAGAATCGGCCTCATGGTGGCGCTAGAAGATGGTCAAGTGAGAATTGATGGAGGTTGTGGTTTGGCAGGCAAGGAGTGTGTATGCAAAATGTGGCATGGATCGGGGAAACGGTTGCGGAGATATGAGCAGGGCAAAAGTGTGACGTGTGACAGACAGACTGACGGACTGACGGACTGAAGGACTGACGGACAGCTGGTCGAGGTTTTGATAGTAACTGCGACCTGACGGTCGCGATAAGACAGAATAAGAAATAATGTGTTGGTAATTAGAATTTATAATGTTTTATTAGACAGGAACAAAGACAGAATAAGACAGAATAAAGCGAAAATAAGGATGATGTCTTTATTACCCCTCGAATGAAACGTAACAAATCAGGGTCCCAAAAAACTCTAATAAGGAATAACATGATTGCGTAAGTCCTAACAAACTCTAATAAGGAATAACATGTTCTTTATTAAGCCTAATGTTAACGTTATTTCCACTTACTTAGTTACATTACAAGAACTACTAAGTACCTCTCATGCTGGCGAGCCTGCTAATAAGACTTTCCGTAGATCTAAGGTGTTTTTATCAGGCCTTTATTTTATGTTATTTCACTGATAAGACAGAATAAGACAGAATACAGCCATAATAAGAAACAGTGTGTTGGTAATTAGAAATTATAATTTTTAGACAGAAACAAAGACAAAATAAAGCCATAATAAGGATGTTATTACCCCTCGATTGAAACATAACAAATCAGGGTCCTAACAAACTCTTATTATTTAACATTAGGCTTCATTAGAAAATAACGTGCTCTAATTACAAACGAATTATCACTCATTATCACAGAATTGTACTGTAAAATCAATTCAACGACAATGATCTTATTTAACATTAGGCTTCATTAGAAAGTAACATGCTCTAATTACAAACAAATTAGCACTCATTACCACATGGTCATATTATTCAAACATCATACCATTACGCTTCATTATAAAAAACATACCTAGGCTTACAGGTGGCTAACCTCGCCTCACCAGGCTTTCCTGAGAGAAAGCCTGGTATTCGTTTACTAAACAGGTCGTCTGATCCGGTCTAGACCGGATGATATCTTACGTCATTTTGTATTCAAAACGGACAACACTTTGGCCGGAACTACCGACCGGAATCAGTTTTATCCCAGTTAGCGCATGCGCAAAACCAGGTTAAAACTGATTCCGGTCGGTAGTTCCGGCCAAATTGTTGTCCGTTTTGAATACAAAATGACGTAAGACGTCATCCGCTCCCGACCGGATCAAAAGCCCGAAATTGGAAGCGATCCCAGGCTAACAGGTGGCTAAGTGAAGAGCGCAAACACCCCCTAGTGGCTGGTTACTGTAACCTTAATTCATAAAACTTTAATAAATTGAGACAGTGCAACTTTTCGTTATTTATATTGTTTCTGCAAAACAGTAAAAATACAGAATGTATATCAAAATAATCCTCAATCCTCAATAAGAATTGTTCTAAAATAGAACAGGAAACAGCTGAAGGATATTAAAACACACCTTGACCTGCAATAAAACACTTCCTGTATAATAAAAACTTCTAATATGAAGAAGAAAAAAAGAACACTTCAATTGTACGTATTTAATAAAATAAAACAGCAGGTTGATTGTTTCCAGGGGCATCAAGAGTTGTTCGGGTAGGTGCAGTAGACATCTATTGACATCTCTTAGCTGAGAGAGAACAAAACAATTCAGTGATTGAGTGATGAATTTCTATACAGTATTAATAAAGTACACGCAACTGTACACATAGGCTATAATCACAAGATTAATTACCTTACTTGGCCGTCTTCATTCTCTTTATTCCAGCACCTCTGTCGCCATCCAGACTATAGTTTAGCTATAGCTTAACAGCATAATGTACACCTTAATATTCTGTAAGAATCAAGTCTGCATAATTATGTAGCCCATATGAACAATGACCGAACTCTCCACCAGGGGAGCTCCTGAGCCAATGTTTCCCTGCCTGCTGCAGAAGAAGAGAGGAGGAAGCCAGCAGCAGAGCAGAGAGTTTTTCCGAGTGTTTCGACACATGTTCCAAAGCTTTAAAAGCTGATTCTGAGGCAAATAAATGTGATTAACCTTACAGCCATTGAGTAAATGATTTTCTATGTTACTGTGTGCTGCCAGATGACCTGAGAGTACCGTTTCCTTTTCTTTTGATGAAGAATCTCTGGTGAGTGTTGCTTAACAAGGGTGCTAAGCTAACTGTTAGCATGAAGCTGCAGTACATAAGGCCGCAATCTCATATTTGCGTAAGACATCTTCTCCGTATCTTTTGGGAATGAGGGGGGAAGGAGGGGTTCCAATTCATTCTCTATTTAAAGCTATACTGTGTAAGTTGCTCAACTAGTGGTCAGTAGCAGTAGAGCAAACCGCGGTCGCGTCTGCTTTTTTCGGCCGTTTTTCGCCGCGGACCGGGCATTCAGACCACCGCGTCCGCCTCGCCTCGCCGAGACCTATCCATAGAGGTCTTCCGTGTCCCTCTACGAGCAGCGGTTGGGGAGCTACATGCTAGACTCCTAGCCCAGTGTAAACACTGCAGTGTAGTTTCCTGAAGAGCTCGGCAGTGTATGATCTGGGCTTTGATTGGCCGGTAGGGAGACACGTGTACAGAATGATGCATATGACGTAATTTTGCCGGGAAAAACAGCCCCGGTCACGGCCACCAGGGCTCAGTAGAACACATATAAAGAAAAGGCTTTGGGAGCTGAAATTAACAGAGTGGGGGTTCTAAAACTTTAGCGATTTAATAGTTAGGACAATTTTAAGATATGTTTTATTAAAAAAAGTTACATAGTATAACTTTAAGTCACGTGGTTTCATGCCGTTGCCGTGTCTCTTGCTCAACCGAAGGCTGTCTTTTGGCCAAGAGATTAGCAAGAGACAAAAAACCATGTGACCTTCATTGACAATGAATTGGACCCATCCTATCCCCCCTCATTCTCAAAAGACACGGACATGATAGCTGTCGCAAATGTTTGGACGGCGCCTAAGGGAAACAGGGTTTATAGGCCTGACTTGTGTCTCTTTGTGGACTGATGAGTAAATGTTGAAAACTAAAAAAAAAAAAAAAACAACCAGAGGTTTTTTATATTGTGTTAGATCAGCAAAGCGTTTGCTATGTATCAATCATTCATTCAAAATAAAATACACTGAAAGGACTTCACAGTCAAAATTACAGTGGCCACATATACAGTAGTAAACATTCACATAAAACACTGGTGACAATGTTACATTTAGTGTCAATATAACATTACATTTTGTTTTGTATGCTTATTCATGCATGCCAGTTAGATCTAACACAACATAGAAAACGTCTGGTTGTTGTTGTTTTTTTGTTGTTGTTGTTGTTGTTTTTTTTTTAGTTTTCAACCTTTACTCATCACTCCACACAGAGACACAAGTCAGACCTGTAAACCCTGTTTTCCATGTACTGCAGCTTCATGCTAACAGTTAGCTTAGCACCCTTGTTAAGCAAGGCACACAAAAGACAATTACACTCACCAGAGATTCTTCATCAAAAGAAAAGGAAACAGTACTCTCAGGTCATCTGACAGCATACAGTAACATAGCTATAAAATGAAGCTAGCCTGGGGGGTGTGGCCATTGCAGAAGTCTGCTGGAAAGAAATAATGTGGCCTCTGGCCCTGATAACCAGGGCTTTCCCTTTGACCAGTCTATAAAAGATCATGGGTTGACTTTAATGCTTTACATGCCCACGGCAATCCACCCTGGAGAGCAGCGCCCCAGCTAGCCCGCTACCTAATTAATCCTGTCTGCCTTACAACTACCAGCAGAGCACTTTAACAGCACAGCTCAGTGGCTGTGGTGAAAGGTTCAGTGCATCTCAAATGGTCAGGGTGCTGAAGCGTGAACGCACTGTGACACAAGCAAATGGAAGTGAGTTTACAGAGGTGTGTGCTGGCTGGACTGTCGTGTGCACACTGAGCTTGCTGTTCACACTTGCTGATTCATTTCATTCAGTCAATGGGAGAGGCTAGCGTGTGACCAGGGGCGTCACAAGAGGGGAAAAGTGGGACTGAGTTACTAGGGCCCAAGGTGGAGGGGCCTTAATTATTTTGTACCTTAGCTATTGAAAAATAGCAGATATACAAGCTCACAGCTGTGAGCTTGTAGATCTGCTATCTTTGACAAGTTGTCAAAATGTGTGCAAATCTTTGAATACCGGTAGCCTATGTATTTTTTAAGCGAACATTTGTAACTGAAACTTTGCTTCTGGGGGGTCCCTGGAACTAAATATTTTGAGATGGGGGTCTGTGGCCAAATACATATCATTTTGGGGGTCCTTCACACACAAAGTTTGAGCACCACTGACATAGAAACATAGGTTTTTCAAAAAACCTTAGAAGGAATTGAAATAAGGCAAGATTTTTCAAAAATATCAGATCTACAAGCTTGCAGCGCAGCACTCGCTGTGAGCTTGTATATCTGCTATTTTTTCAATAGTTAAAGCACAAAATAACGCGTAATAATGCGTTCCCAGTCTAAATGGGTTAAACCCCCTCCCCCTATGAAGAACATTCATGGGGGGCCCGCAGTGAATCCTTGTACCCTTGGCCCAGAATTTGGTGTGACCCCCTGTATGTGACATTATCGTACTAAAGAACGTCTGAAGGAAAAGACATCATGTGACGCCGGTAATGCGCCTTGGGATGTGCCATGATGTTCAGTGGTGGTAAAACTTGTACCGGAAGTTGGATGAAATACACCAATCTGCCAGCTGGAATTCACCCTTTGTTAGCCTTCTGGTTGGTCCCTTACTGACCAACCAGCAGTCTATCTCACGCCCTGGTTCCGCCTTTTATAAGTTGAATTTGCTAAAACATATTTTTTTGAGAAAAAAAATAAAAAATAAAAACATGCAGAGTCAATATACAGTACTGCCAATGAGCAGCTCCGGCTCCATTTTACTGAAACTAAGTTTGAAATTAGAATTGAACACACACATAATACGAAGCAACTGAATTAACTGATTCACAGCCAAATCGCCAAAAATCACAGATTTTTGGGGGGGGGCTGAGGCAGCCAGATCGCCAAACGTCGCCTTTCTGATCATTTTCTTTTTTCTTTGGTATTTTTTTGACATTTTTCGAGCAAAAACTGACCTTTCTAGGTTCATATAAGCTTAAGCAATGATTTTGCGATGGAAATGACGTCATCGCCGGAAACCGGAAATCAAGCGTTTCTCCAAAGTAAACAACCATATTTTTTTTACATTGGAAGCCATTACAGCAACTCCGCTAAATCTCAGCATCAAAACGTCGGATTTTGATCCGGTTTGAAGTGTCTGTGCGTCTATTGCGCATCTAAGGCCATGTCGCTAAGTTTTTTTAGACCATCAAGCGCGCGTATGGCGTGCACGGGTCCCGCGCTGTTCCATGCTAACGCTAATGCTAAGTGGATGCACAGGCTGCTATTTTGAGGCCTTCTAGCAATCGCCAGAGACCTTAATCGTTGGCGACATCTAGTGTACATTATATAGACTACAGCCTACTAAAATGTCATGCATATGAGGGAGATCTACTGTGACTCTGAAAAATTAATAATATTCCTGGCCGTATATGCGCACAAGCATATTGTAAATGGCTGTGAGTGAGTTTTAAAAGGATAGTCAAGTGATTCTCAACCTTTTCAGGCCGCGACCCCCAAAATAATCATATTTTAACTGGGGACCCCCTCCCTGACGAGCACTAAGAGTTGAGGCATTACATTTTGTGTAACACGGTTCTAACGCGAGGCATTGTGACAACTTGTGAGCATGTAGATCTGCTATTTTCACAATTTCTGCCTCTAATATTTCACAATTTTACCAATATTTAATTTTAATTTGTCATTTTAGAGGTATTAAAAAGCCCTCAAATTGTCACTTTAGAAATGTGCAGATACCCTCTATACACTTAAACATTATGTTGGTTTGTTTACTGCTGAGAGTGAAAACAATATTGCACATTAAGTTAATCATCTGGGGACCCCCCAAAATAATTCCCGATCCACAGGTTGAGAACCACTGCCTTGGACCATTGGGATCAGGTGTGTAGGTGTTAAGATCAACACAGAGGGGGTGAAGGGAAACCCATAGCAGGCTTTGGAAAATGTTTAGCAGTTGTGTCAAAATAGCCTAGCTGAGCTGCTGAAGTCTTGCTGAAATGTTTATGACTTACATGATACAAAATGAGCCCTATGTTTCATGAAGTGTATTTGTTAATGCAGCCTTGTGTTCAATTACTTAACATCACATTCATCTAGGCCATATGCTGGGGCTTCTCTCGCATTCATTAAGCTTGAGCGGAATCAATTAAGCATAAACAAGGACTTATTGATGGTCATTGATTAGAATGTGGAAACAACACAGATTATTTCACGGTTATGTTACCCAAGCGACATGTTGGATATTAACGTGTGTGTGTGTGTGTGTGTGTGTGTGTGTGTGTGTGTGTGTGTGTGTGTGTGTGTGTGTGTGTGTGTGTGTGTGTGTGTGTGTGTAAAGGCCGCCTCTCTCTTGAAATGGATAATGTTGAATTAGTCTGAATGTAAATGCATTTTTAGCTCAGGTCTGGCACAAAGTGCTTCTGTGTGAGAAATACAAAGGGTGGGTCATAAATTCAGGTGAAATATTTCTCCCAGGTGTGAGTTGCTTTGAAGGACTATTAGTATCACAGGAGGCCTCCTCAAAAAACCATGTCATAATAAGGATAGGCTGTGCTGGTACACCAGCCATAGCATGCTGCAGGTGGTACATTTGTGTGCCTAGATTTTCCTGGACCTTATCGATTGCTCTCTCCCTCCAACACCTGCGCTAGCTCTATCAGAGGATAAAAAGTGTCTGGAGAAGAAACCCTGTCCTCCAAGAGTAATTATCGATTCATTTTTTTGTCCTTTAAACTCTTTCTGGGAACCCACTTCATTTCATTTTAGGGCTTCCATCAAGGGTTGCTATAGCAACCAGTTTCATTATCACCTTCTATATCAGACATCTGCTGTGTCCTCCAGGAACAGTATCATTACGTGGCCGCAGGTCGCAGTTAACTATGCAAACCGTCACTATTGTGACATTAAATTCCATCCTTGTCCCTTGTATGCCCATTGTATGCCCATATATAGAGATCCATATAGCTGACCTATGACATCACTTTCTAGGTCACTTTTCGCCCATTGGTGTCTTACTGGTACATATATACTAGTAAGACGCCCCAGGGCGACACGCGACCTCGCCCTGGCCATCTGGCCAGTGATGTATATTGGACCAGTTACCCATATGTGGAGATCCATGTACTGTATATAGTACATCCCTTTTATGCCCATACATGGAGATCCTGTCTGAACCAGATGCACAGATATGGGCTGTCTTCCTCCATATAGGCCTATGGGCATTCCCATATGACATCCTGTTAGATATGGGCTTAATATTGATGACATCAGGGATCTCCATATATGGACATAAAAGGGATTCTGGTTCCCATGACATCACAACATACAATACATTTTATGCCCACACATGGAGATCCCCATCTGAACCAGCCACACAGATATGGGTCATGTCTTGGCCATCTGGCCAGTTATATCGATGACATCAGGGATCTTCATACATGGGCATAAAAGGGATTCTGGGGAATACCCATATATGGACTTTTACATAGGTGACGTCACCTGTGATATCACCTGTGATGTCACAGTGATGTGTCAAGGGAACCAACCCATAGACTGTAAAAATGTGTACACACACTGCTTCACGTCCCGTCCCATACCATTACCAAATATGGGCATTCCCAGATATGCCCTTGATATTGATGACATCGTGACAGGGATCTCCATATATGGGCAAAAAAAGGGTCCGTAATTAATTTGTAATTAAAGTGTGATCTGGGAATGCCCATATATGGGCATGTTCTGACATCACATTATCGACTATTTATGGGCATAAAATATATGGGCATAAAAGGGACATCAAGCCAGAACATGATGTCAGAGCGGCAAACCCATTCTGTTAAGAGTGGTTCCCCTGACATCACAGTGACATCAGAGCATGATGTCATAGCGACAAACCCATAGAACCATACACAAACATAGAACCATAGACTGTAAAAATGTGTACTGACTGACTGACAGACTGGCAAGCTGCGACATTTCTCATGGTATACTACGACATTCGGTCGCAAAAATATAGAGAATGGATAGCCCTGTCCCCAGCTATGCATTTCAATGCAAGTGCTCAGTGGAGTTTTGAAGCATGCGGAAGTAGCAGAATCCAGGTGCATTGTGGGGGAATTTGGCACATACACATGTGCCAAAATCTGTTACGTGGAGATGTAATTATGTCACGAACGTCACTCGACGTCCATTGATTGATATTGTAGACCCCAGCGGCGCGCTCTTATGCTTGTGCATGTATGTTTCACCCCGCCTGCAGTTCCTGCTTTGGCCAGTAGGATGGCCGCTTCAATATTTACAAGCCGTTCTGGGGGCTGGTCTACACGCTGGTCTACAAGCTGTGATATTTCTCATGGTAAACTGCGACCTTTGGTCGCAATTGTAATTTTTTTTGTTTGGTTTTTGTTTTTTGTTTTTTAACAGACAAAAAGGGAAAAAAAACGGATTCATTTGGAGGTTATTGTTTGTTGAGTCCTGTAGGATTCATTATTTTACCTCACCTGTTACTCCGTTACTCCGTTAGTTTGTTTACCCACTAGACCCTAATACTGTTTTTATCTCTACAACCTTGTCGCTCAACCTCCACTGTTTTACAACAGCATGCCCGAGGTTAGATACTTAAAAACATAGCATCAAAAATAAATACAACCTTTTCCGAGACTGCCCCACCGAACTGTAAAACTCACTCAGCTCAACCCTTTAAGGACATTCACCCTAAATAAGCATAAATGTATCAAAATAACCACAGAGGGACTGACAAAAACAACCCTTTTAAACAATTGCTTTCTTTCTTTCTTTCTTTCTTTCTTTCTTTCTTTCTTTCTTTCTTTCTTTCTTTCTTTCTGTCTGTCTGTCTGTCTGTCTGTCTGTCTGTCTGTCTGTCTGTCTGTCTGTCTGTCTGTCTTTCACCACACATCTCTTAACATTCTTTTGACAAATAACATGGATGAGGATATTATTTTATATAGAGTACAGTATCTTCATTATACCATACAAATCAATCATTGCACTTATTTATTTAGACATTTCTGGGTCCTCAAGTATATCGTCACTGTCGGGCAGAAACCTCGTATCTCCAAGTTTAAAATTTGTAATTTTTTTGCAAAGTAAAGCCCTGCTTCATCATACAAGGCCATCGCACAAAAGTAGTGAAAACAGCCGATCTACAAGCACACAACGCCTCGTAGTGCGAGGCGTGGTGTGCTTGTAGATCGGCTCTTTTCACTACCGTACTTTAAATCATTTTAAAAATGATAAATACAAAACAAACAGTTTTTCAAAAAGTGTTTGTTTAATGTATCCATCAAGAAACACTAAACATCAAATGGTAAAAACCCACAGGAACACATGGGGAGAACATGCAAACTCCACAGAGAAGGTTTGATCCCATGGACCTTCTTGTTATACGGCGAGTCCAGAAAGTACTATAATCTCTCTCTCTCTTTCTCTCACGCACATACACGCAAGCACGCACGCACACCCACACGTGCACACACACACACACACACGCGCACACACACACACACACACACACACACACACACACACACACACACACACACACACACACACACACACACACACACACTGATAAGACATACAGCCCTGGGTGCCTGGCCTTCAATGTGAAAGCATTATGGTGAGTTCCAGCCTCCTGCTGCATGCAGGTGGGATACAGGACCTACTTATTACAGCCCAGATGCACCTGTAATCCATCACTGTCTCCCCCTGCCCTCACTGTCTGGAGCCCAGCCCGTCACTGAGTGCATGTGTGTGTGTGTGTGTGTGTGTGTGTGTGTGTGTGTGTGTGTGTGTGTGTACTGCTATATGTTTCTGTATGTGTTCATGCATTTCGTGCGTGCGTGCGTGCGTGCGTGCGTGCGTGCGTGCGTGCGTGCGTGCGTGCACTCACACCACCCTGCCTCGTGGATGTGTTAAATAATATCTGAGGTATGAGAAACTCAGTCCATGATGGAATCCAAACCCTGAGTTTCCCCAGCTTGTCTGATGCATGCAGGGTCAGTCAGAGCCTGCATGGTTGCTAACACATTGTATGGGCCCTGCTGTGTTCCGCCTCTTTGGGGGCACCATGGAATCAAGGTCGTCACTAGGGGGAGGGGGGGAAGTGGGACTGGGTTACTAGGGCCCAAGGTGGAGGGGCCTTCATTATTTTATACTTGAACTGTTGAAAAATAGCAAATACACTGGCTCACAGCGTGGCACCGAGTGCCGCGCTGCAAGCTTGTAGATGTGCTATTTTTGAAAAGTCGTGAAAATGTGTGCAAATCTTTGAATATGTGTATTTTTAAGCAAACATTTGTCACTCAAATATTTCTTCTGGGGGGGTCCCTGGAACTAAATATTTTGAGATGGGGGTCTGTGGCCAAAAATATATAATTTTGGGGGTCGTTCACATGAAAAGGTTTGAGCACCACTGACATAGAAACATTAGTTTTTCAAAAAACCTTCAAAGACTTGAAAAAAAAAATGTGGCATGCTGTCCTTTTCTCCTCTCTGTCTAGTGCAGGGGTTTTCAAAGTGGGTGACGGGGCACCCAGGGGTACCATGACGGCAGTCCAGGGGTGCCGCAAGATCATTTGATAATATTTGGAATTTATTTGGACACTTGAAAAAACGATTTGTTCTAACCAAAATGGCTATTATCTCAACGGTTTCCTCGCAACATAATCGCTAAAATATACAATAAATATAAGGTGCTGGGAGTGAAAATTGAGAGCTCTGCGCATGCATTCATACAGTATGTTGGGTTACAATACAATGGAACATGTTTAATGTTTTTTTTTTTTTGCCTTGACGTTTTTCGATGAACAGTACAGGGACAGTTGCCTTCTTAAGGAGTAGTTATAGGAGAGTGTAGAGAGGCAGGAGGCCGAGGCAATTATGTCCACACACTCCTAGCTGACAGGAGGTTGTGCATGTGTGCGTGCGTTCCATTCGTTAGTTCAGTGGTTCTCAACCTTTTCAGGCCGCGACCCCCAAAATAATCATATTTTAACCCCTCCTTGATGAGCACTAAGAGTTGACATTTTATGTAACACGGTTCTATTGTGGAGATAGCAGATCTACATGCTCACAACGCCTCGCAACGCCTCGCAATATTTTCAAAATTTCTGCCTCTACTATTTGACAATTTTACCAATATTTAATTTGTCATTTTAGAGGCATTAAAAAGTCCTTAAATTGTCACTTTAGAAATGTGCAGATACCCTCTATATATACCAACTATACCCTCTATACTTGTTGGTATGTTTACTGTTGAGAGAAAACAACATTGCACACTAAGTTAATCATCTCGGGACCCCCCAAAAAATGTGGGGGCCCCCCTGGGGGTCCCGACCTACAGGTTGAGAACCACTGTGTTAGTTTGTGTCTGTCTGTCTGTCTGTCTGTCTGTCTGTCTGTCTGTCTGTCTGTCTGTCTGCCTGTCTGTCTGTCTGTCTGTCTGTCTGTCTGCTATTTCATTCTTTGATTTATTGCATTATTATTTGCTGTAACACCACAGAAGGAGCATTTGATGTTGGCTATGCTTGACAGAGACTATCAGAGACTCTCATTTCCTTCCTTGGCATAGAGCAATGGAGCCCAGCGTGTTGCCATTGGCCTTTCTTCTACCTGCTCCTGATCAATATCCAGATGGACCAATAGATGCCATGCTGCTGTCCACACTGCCGTCCATCTGCTAATGACACAGTAGATGGACCAGGACACAAATCAATTTGATCATGTTCCTATTAAGCCCCATCAGGGGCGTCAGAAGGGGGGGGGGGGGGGGGGGGGGATGGGACTGGGTTACTATAGGGCCCAAGGTGGAGGAGCCTTCATTATTTTATATACTTTGGCTATTGAAAATAGCAGATCTACAAGCTTGTAGATCTGCTATTTTCTGAAAATAGTGTGCAAATCTTTGAATATATGTATTTTTTAAGCGAACATTTGTAACTCAAATATTTGCTTCTGGGGGTCCTTGGAACTAAATATGTTAAGATGGGGGGTCCGTGGCCAAATACATATAATTTTGGGGGTCCTTCACGTGAAAAAGCTTGAGCACAACTGACATATTGAAACAACCCAGAATTTGGTGCGACACCCCTGAGCCCCATCATCTGGTCTCTGTCCTAGTGTCCGAACCCGTCCCTATAGACTGACATCGAATCGGCGATCATACTTAAATTGTTTTAACCGATTTAGTGCCATTCCCGAGAATACTCGTGAAAAGTACTCGAGTACCCAGAGTGCCGATCCCGAGTATACTCGCGAAAAGTAATATATTACTGTAACGGCGGTTATCCTACCGGGTACAATGGCGGAAGGTTCCGAGCCGATCTCCGTCGCTGATTTCTCATCATCACGGATCCACGAGCACAAAATAGTAATCCCATAACATTGAGGCAGACGGGGAATCTCATCTTTAATGTCCATTATCTCAAAACAACACTTTCAAGTGGGAGGATGGCAATAGATGCTCGCTAATAAAACACATGTTGAAAAGCTCCGTTCCGCCATTACACAACACCACGTGGACGACGAGCGTCATGACGTCATGACACGATGACGTCAGACCGGAAGTGTTAACGCTATGGACTTCTGGCCTTCAAAATAAGAGACAGGCCGTTAATGGGGCCAGCGAGAGGCACTCTGGACATTTTAATCCGTTAATCTCTGGGGCACAGAATGGGATTTATAGCGATCACAGCATTTTGATAACTCATCATACTTGTCATAGGCAGAGTGGACGCATTTATATAGCTCGTCATACTTGTCATAGGAATGAGTTAATGCCCATATAGTCGACAATGTGATGTCAGAACATGCCCATATATGGGCATTCCCGATGTCATCAATATCAAGGGCATATCTGGGAATGCCCATATTTGGTAATGCCCATATATGGGCATGTTCTTACATCACATTGTTGACTGTCATGCAGGAATCTCCACTATACACTATGGGTAACTGGTCCGAGATGGTCAAGAATTGGCGCGACCTGCGAGGTCGCATGTCGCTCAGAGGTGTCGTAATTGTAGTAGTTTTAGTAATTTGTTGACTAGTTTATTGATTTCTTTCTTTTCTTTTTCACTGTATTTATTTTCTTTTGAGGTATTACAAATGTCTTAAATGTCCTTAAATTGTCACTTCACTGTCATCTGGGGACCCCCCCAAAAAACCAAGTGGGGATCCCCCTGGGGGTCCAATGTCCACAGGTTGAGAGCCATACTGTCCTAGAGGAAAGCTCACAGGTGCTACTATGGGCTCTATTGATTCTCTGAATGATTTCCCCGCCAGAATAACAGCCACAAGTAGCCCCCCCCTCCCCCCATCCAACACCGAACCCTGCAACCCCAGCTGTCTCAAGCATTGCTATAATTGCCCGATCAATACCCCCTGTGTCAATTGTGTCACACAGAGAGAGAGAGAGAGAGAGAGAGCAGGGTGGGGGAAAACGAGACCTGCTCAATCCAAATAAACACCTGTGGGCAGTGGTGTAAAGTAACTAAGTACATTTACTTAAGTAATGTAGGCCTACTTAAGTAAAATTTTGAGGTATTTGTACTTTACTTGAGTAGGCCTATTTCTTATTTCCAATACTTCTACTTCTACTCCACTACATCTCTCATCCAAATATTCTACTTTTACTTATACATTTATTTAAAAACTTTAGTTACTAGTTACTTTGCAGATAGACTATAATATTATAAAACATACATAAACCACTTTAGTCCTATTTTATACCTTCTCTACAAGCTCTGCGATCTACAAGCTCTGCGACGCGTTGTGAGCTTGTAGATCTGCTATTTTCAAACATGTTGTACTTTTACTTTTGGTACTTTAGGTACAATTTGATACCAATACTTTTGTACTTTTACTTAAGTATTGCCCTCAGACCAAAATATGGTCGGCAGTGGATAAGCGCTTCTGGTGCGCGGCTGGCTAAAAACGCAGAGAGCGTATTCCGTCCCAAAGCCAGTGACGCACGCGCCTGTCACTCACTTCCCGCACCTCCCTGTAGCCTGTAGACTAGCGTAGCGATCCTTTGTCTGCAGAGGTAGGTTAGCCAGGTTACGTTGCGACTTGCGAGGTTATCAATTTAATAGGCTTTATTATCATCATCTTTATGTGTCAACTCTATAATAGACAGGCGAAGGGTAGCCTACTCGCCCTTGCTTTATTGAAAGGGGAGATGCTAAAAAGAGAAGATTTTGGGTGCATGAGACTCTTCAAAACAAAACATCTCCCAGTCCCTTCCTGATTCTCGGAATGTTACGCCTTCGACCTGATTGGACAGAGGTGGGAAACCAGAATCTGCTTGGAGAAATTTATTTGCTCCAGCATAAACGCAAGGTCTGTGCGGAGCGCTCCACTGACATGAAACCGCCCCCTTCTCATTGAAATGCATTGGCGGAACGCGGATTCCACTCTCATAGGTATTTTGGTCTGAGGGCACCCTAACAGAGTATTTCTACATTTCAGCATTGATACTTTTACTTAAGTAAAGAATATGAGTACTTTTTCCACCACTGCCTGTGGGTTATGGCTGCCCCTCTAACCCCCCCTGGTGGGTGGGAGCTAATCTGTCAGCAGATCAATATAAACATGACATGGTATGAGGACCACAGGGCAGCTCATATCATCCTTCATCTGAGAGCCTATGAGGGAGTGTCAGGATCCAGTGTGATGTGATGTGATAGGTGGTCACCATGGTCAGCCCGTTGTTATGATCCTATACCTTCATCCTTAACAGCTAACAGGACGGAGGGGATGTGCAGAGGCGGATCCCGACTCTACGAGACCGATCAGTGCCACCCCCAGCTAACAGCTTATTAACATTAAAGGGCAAGGTCGCTTTTCGTCCTTAAGCGTCCTACTGGTATTATTATTTTAAAGGGATATTTCACTTTCAAAAATACTTTTGGTCATTTTATCGTCTACTCCGGTTTTGTGAGCACCCTGAACAGTTTTTAAGTTGCTTTCAACATGTACATATTTTATATTCATTTTATCAGACACACGTATTAGGAGCTATAGACATCAGGAGTCACCAGAAAAAAGGACGAGTGTTTTCATTGAATCTATCATGGTTAAAATGGTGGAGTTACAACGGATTTGTGTAGGAAGGGGGGCGTGTCTGATAAAATATCTAAATATTGAATTAAGCAACTTAGAAACTGCCTAATTAGATGATAGAACATTTTTATAAAGGTTTAAGTGAAATATCCCCTTTAAGTAGCCTAACTGGCAGGATTTCAAATAATACCACTTAAACAGTGCAGCTTGGTCATAAAAGATCGGTTTTCCAGATCGGGTAAATTGCAGATCACCAGTCGCGTAAGTAAGTAAGTAAGTACATTTTATTTATAAAGCACCTTTCGAAACAAAGTTACAAAGTGCCGCACAATGGACAAAAGTATACACAAACAAGTTAAAATAAGGCACATAGTAGTAATAACACAAGAATAAAAGAAACAAAGGAAACAAACAAAGGATTGCACAAGTCGGTCATGTAAAAGTAAATATAAGAAAACACTTCATGAAACAAAATGCTGACGGAACAAGTGTGTTTTTAACAAGTTCTTAAAACCTTCAACTGACTCTGCATTTTTTATATTCAGCGGTAGAGCATTCCAGAGTTTTGGGGCAAAGGCCCGGTCACCCTTAGTGACAAGATTAGTTGTAGGGACAATAAGAAGGCCTTTGTCGGAGGACCTGAGGGAGCGCGTGTTAGGCTTAGGGTGTAGTAGGTCCTTGATATAAAGTGGGGCCAGCCCATGTAATGCTTTATAACTTGTTAATAAGATTTTAAAATCAATACGGGACTTGATGGGAAGCCAATGAAGTGCGGCTAGTACCGGTGTTATGTGTGCTCTACAGTGTGTGTTTGTAAGGATTCTGGCAGCGGCATTTTGAACTAACTGTAAACGGTGATTAGCGGAAAGGCTCAGGGTGGTATAGAGTCCATTAACCGGGAAGAAACAAATGCATGTATAATTTTTTCAAGGTCTTGAGAGGTGATGATTGGTTTGATTTTGGCAATATTGCGTAAGTGGTCATAACCCTAACCCTAACCCTAACCCTTACCCTTTACGCTTATTACCCTTACCCTTACCCTTACCCCAGGGGTGTCCAAACCTTTTTCAAAGGGGGCCACATTATAAAATATCAAAACACCCAAGGGCAGACAAAATCTAGGCATAAATTACCAAAAGTAACCAGACATGCAAGGTAAAAGGTCAATAAAATAACCTTTCTTTGACCCTTTCAGAATGAGATGTTTAAATGCAACATGAGCAATATTGTATTGAACAGACTTTTAAACATTTAGGGTTTGGACTCATCAGATTGCATTTGACAGCTACACAGGGTGGAATCTCCACCCCTCCCCCTCCCTCAACCTTTAAGGAGGACAGCAGTATCAGTGGCTGCATTCAGGTGAAACGCTGCCACTATCTGACAGGTCAAAAATTGGAAAAGTAGAACATGACAAGCACATGAACGTATACTTTCATGCACAGATATCATAAATCCTACCTTCTATTTTTTTGAGTGGATGTTTTTTTTCTCATCTATGTCGGGAATAGAGTAGCTGGCAGACACACACACATTGGGCCAATCCATAGACAGGGGCGTCACAAGGGGGGAGGAGTGGGGGGAGTGGGGGCCTTAATAATGTTATACTCTAGCTTTTGAAAAGTCGTGAAAATGTGTGCAAATCTTGGAATATATGTATTTTTTAAGCGAACGTCAAATTTTGCTTCTGGGGGGTCCCTGGAACTATAATATTTTGAGATGGGTGTCCGTAGCCAAATACTGTACATTAGAGCTTAGAAATTCAGCCCGAGCCCGACGGGACCCGACGGGTCAGCGCGGCGCGGGCTGGGCCGGGCTCAAATTTCCACGTATATGACGGGCTATGGGTCGGGTCGGGCTTTTATAATCCGGTAGGCAAGCGCAGCGCAGTATCATGATGTCTCTGTGACTGTGTAAACTGCGCGCTCATGACTCTATGGCTGCACCGCTGCGCTGTTTCGCAACTTGACAGTTGAGCGTGAGTGTGTGTGTGCGTGCGCTGTGTGTGTGCGTGTGGCTGGCTGCTGTGGCGTGTGCAGTGCATGCATGCGCTGCCAGCGCTGGTCGAGCAGAGCAGAGCGGAGGACATCGTTGAAACAGTCCACAGACACTTTTTGTATCCTAATAATCATAATAGACGTTGTGTGAACGTTGTAGCTATAATAGCCTGTGCGCCTGCTGTCTGATTTAGCGGCGGCCGTCAGCTGTGTTTTCCAGCAAGGCTTTTTGATTGATTGAAGAATTAGGCTCCGATGTTTTTGTTCCATAATTAGCACGGTACTTGCTACAATGTCTTATATAGGTCTATATAAAGACAGTTGGAAAAGGACTCTGTTCTTAACAGTTCTTAACATCACCATATGAGAAAAAAGGCTGCTGCAGCAATTAAGCTTGTTTATAATGTCGGGCTGCGGGCTGTGTCGGTCTCCAATTGTCAATTATGTATCGGGCTTTGGGCCGGGCTCGGGCTGCCGTTCTGTGGGGTGGGTTGGGCCGGGCTCATTTTTTTTGGCCCGATCTAAGCTCTACTGTACATATCATTTTGGGGGTCCTTCACATGAAAACGTTTGAGCACCACTGACATAGAAACATAGGTTTTTCAAAAACTTTGCACAAACTTTCACATTTTGTTCAAAAATAGCAGATCTACAAGCTCGCAGCGCGGCACTCGGTGCCACGCCATGAGCTTGTATATCTGCTATATTTTTCAATAGTTAAAGCACAAAATAACGCGTAATAATGCGTTCCCAGTCTAAATGGGTTAAACCCTCTCCCCCCTATGAAGAACATTCGTGGGGGGCCCGCAGTGAATCCTTGTACCCAGACCCAGGTTGGGCATCACTCACTCTCTTGGTCAATTACCCAGGAAATGGAGAGGGAGAGAGAGAGAGCTGGAGAAGGCAGGAGGGAGAGGACAGCCAGCCTTCCACACAAGCAATGTCTCACAATTGACCGGCCTCTTTTCTCCCTCCAGTCCATACTTGCCCTCATTATCAATGACGAGTCTTGACTATGGTTTTGTTAACCGCAATGCGACACCAAGTCCTCTAGACAATCAGAGGAGGTGAGAAAACACAGGGTTCCAACTTGACCTTTATCTCTACTTGTACTGTCAGAGAGAGAGAGAGAGAGAGAGAGAGAGAGAGAGAGAGAGAGAGAGAGAGAGAGAGAGAGAGAGAGAAATTCTCTCTCACTCTTTCGGATTGTGCGTACATGTGTGCAGGGACGTGCAGAGAATGTTAAAGAGGCAGGGACTGAAATCCCTAAAAGGGCCTTTTGGTGGAAAATGTCTAAAATAGCAGACCTCGATGCTTGTGAACTAAGCATAACCAAGTCAATACTGGAGATTTGCGGCATGGATTTCTACACAGAGAGGGCAATTCTTTCAACATAAGATGCTGCATTCAAGTTCAGGAGAGTTTGGACAAGGCAATGCTCTTGAATGCTGCCTTCAGGTATGGCATGGAAAGACTTGTGCATTTATTTCACCATAGTGAAAACTTCATTCATGGTCTGGAGAGGGCACTTTTTACATACAGATAAAAAGGGCAGGGGCTCAAGTCCCCTTTGATGTCTATGTGTGCACGTGCCTGCATGTGTGCATGTGCCAAGACACAAGTACAGAGAGGTATACAGTGGATCTCCCTGTAAAAGCTCTTCTCATTTTAAGAAATTACACAAATTTGAAAATATAAGAAAGAGAAGCTTAAACGGTATAATTGCATTTCTGATTACTTCGAGAAAGCTTGGGATAAAAGAGAAAATATGGTAGATCTATTTGGGCTTTTATGTTAATATCTGTTTCGCTTTCTTTGTGTAGTTATTGTGAAGAGCACTTACAGCACCACAATGTGATGCTGCACCTCACCATAACCACTGAGTCACTGACAGGTGACAAATGACAAAACAGGATCTACCTTTATTTCTACTAGAGATCAGTGGTGGAAAAAGTACTCCAATTCCAAAAGTATCAATACTGTAATGTAGATGTACTCTGTTAAAAGTCCGGAATTCAAAATGTGCTTGAGTAAAAGTATGAAAGTATTGGCATCAAAAAGCAAGTACCAAAAGTAAAGTACCAAAAGTAAAACTACAAAATGTTTGAAAATAGCAGATCTACAAGCTCACAACGTGTCGCAATGTGACGCGTTGTGAGCTTGTAGATCAGCTATTTTCAAATATTCAATGTATAAAAAAGGGCTAAAGTGGTTAATGTACGTTTTATAATATTATATATCTTCAAAGTAACTAGTAACTAAAGTTTTCAAATAAATATAGTGGAGTAAAAGTACAATATTTGGATCCGAGATGTAGTGGAGTAGAAGTAAAAGTGTTGGAAATTGGAAATACTCAAGTAAAGTACAAATACCCCAAAATTGTACTTAAGTATATTACTTAAGTAAATGTTTAGTTACTTTACAACACTGCTAAAGATAGAGAGAGGAGAGAAGAAGAAGAGAAATAAGAAAAATAAGTCTTGATTGGGATCACTGGATAAATAGGATCCTATTTAGTTGTCCCACAAATGTAATCATACAAAACATCATTTATTATAATATCCATGTTTTGTTTTTGACTTTTTGTTTTAGTTGTATATTTCTTACATTCTAAACTACCGTAGTTTTCTTGCATTGGACAAACAATAGAGCAACAAAGTCATGACGTCACTCGCTCATCCCGGTTCGCGGAAGTAATTTCTCTATATGGAGAATAACGAGTCATCTTAAAATCGTCTCATTGTGGTCCAAAAATAAACAAACGGTCTCCTCGATATTTTCGGGGAGGTGGCTCTGTATGGTTTATGATAGTCAGTCACTCTTTTTTGAAACAGTCTGTTTCTGGTGAAAATGTAACTAATTCGGCGACAGTAACATTAGCGTTTTCTCACCATCAGCTGATTCTTCACATCCATATGAGTCAAACCGCTGAGATCATTTGTTTATGTTTGGAACACAGTTCTTATATGACGCAATATGAAAAACGTCTATGGGAATTCAGAATGGGGGGGGAACCAGGTAGGATGTGTACATGACGTCAAACTTTGTAGCTCTATTTGTGTAATAAATAATATACAACAATATATTATATGTATACAGGTCCATCGTCTGGCCATGTTCTGAATCATTACAGCTTGCATATGTAAAACAAACAGACAAGGCGCATAATTCTGCACAATAAAGGGGAAGATGGATGTTTTTTTTTCAGTGGTGAACATGAACAAACTTGACATCATTACTGTGAGGCTCCGAGCGAGCCGGTCTCCCTCTCTCTATTGAAGCTGACATGAAAGCTCCCAGACGTCAGGAGGGAAATTGAGGCATAATTGCAGAGTGAAGGAAAAAAGTAATCCCTGAATCATTAGTATCGACTCTTTCCCCTCCTCCGTCATGTTCACCTCCTCCCGGCTGCTTGTCCCGCTGCGCTGGGCGTTTTCAAAGCTGTTAAGACTGGTTTCTGTCAGCTCACCTCCAGGGGTGTCACACCAAATTCTGGGCCCTGGGTACAAGGATTCACTGCGGGCCCCCCATGAATGTTCTTCACAGGGGGAGGGGGTTTAACCCATGTTTCTACACATTTTCATGAATAAAAAATAGCAGATCTACAAGCTCGCAGTGAGCTTGTATATCTGCTATTTTTCAATAGTTAAAGTATAAAATAATGAAGGCCCCTCCACCTTTGGCCCTAGTAACTCAGTCCCACTTTTCCCCCGCTTAATTGAGACGCCCCTGCTCACCTCCTCTGTGAGCGAGACAGGAAGCTCTAAACTCTCCCACACCCCCGGCTCCTTTGTAACGTATCCCATAGGGCCTGGCGGCTCAAGAGAAGAACAAAATGCTGCACGCATGTACGCACGCACGCACGCGCACGCGCGCGCGCACGCACACACACACACACACACACACACACACACACACACACACACACACACACACACACACACACACACACACACACACACACACACACACACACACACACAGGGTAAATCAAAAATATATAATGCTCCAGTGGTCCAAGAATTTCTTGTTAAGTGTGAACGCAAATAAAGATGTGTTTAGTTTTTTTACCCTGAGATGCCCTGAGAAGGCATTTGCATATATGTATTCTATATCACCAATTAGGCTGAAACTCATAGCCTTATAGACAAGTACAAGTCATGAACTTGTTGAGAGAAACCACGTAATATGTATTCATACTATATGAATTATTGGCTTCCAGCGATGATTTAGTTGCTGTAGTGTAGAAAATCACAATATCAAAGTGCACAGGCAGTGATTTTAGGGTCATGATTTGTGTGCGTCAGTTTGAGTCAAGATTTGAATAAGGACCTTCTGATTCACAGACACACACTTGACTTCCTGAGCTATCAGCTAATGCATTGTGAGTGAAAGAAGCCACTTCAATGACGTTTATGAGAAAAAGAGAGTGATCAGCCTTGTCCAGGCATTCCTATCCTGTTCGTTTATTACAGCGCTATAGAGAAGAGAGAGTTATGACACTAATTAGGTCGACTCCCATTGTAAGCGTGGAAACGTGACGTCACTATTTAGCTTACTGGAGTCTGGTTTTCACTCGCTGGTAAGTAGACTAAATCACGTATTTTTCCCCCTTTTACCGCATTCACAGGCCTCTCCAAGTTAATATACAGTAAGTCCATGTTTAAGTCAATAAAGTAAATAATTTTAAAGTCAATAAAGTAACATTTCTTATGAGAAACATAACTAGAGCAGATTACGTGAAATAATAATGTTGCCTACCTTGGAGAGGCCTGTGAATGCGTTAAAAGGGCGGAAAAGACGTGATTTAGTCTACTAACCAGCGAGTGAAAACGCATCGGTTACAATGGCGGTGGACGGGGCTGAAGAGCAGCAGAGGCTTGTTACTGTAACAATAAAACCAGGATCCAGCGACGCCACTTCCGGTCTGCGGCGAGATCAAAGTGTGACGCTACTCTCCACTCTGTAATACTCTGGTATATTATATTATAAAGCATGATTGACCAGGGGCAATCTACTGCCCTTGGTTCAATGGCTACCAAGCCTGTTGCAACGATAGGTATCATCTGAACCTGATTTGGGTTGCTATAGGATCTCTGATGAGCCTGCAAGCTTTGCTGACAAAATGTCAATTGTATTTGTATTCCTGAGTGGAGGGAAGCTCACATCCACTGATGCACTCGGCTGTTGGCACGACCGTACAGTTCCCATAGCAGACAGTGATGTACAGGGGCGTCACAAGGGGGGGAAAAGTGGGACTGCGTTACCAGGGCCCAAGGTGGAATTATTTTATACTTGAGCTATTGAAAAAATAGCAGATCTACAAGCTCACAGCGCGGCACCGAGTACCGCGCTGAGAGCTTGCAGATCTGCTATTTTTTTTATTTTGAGATGGGGGTCCGTGGCCAAATACATATCAATTTGGGTGTCCTTCACATGAAAAGGTTTGAGCACCACTGACACAGAAACAGGTTTTTCAAAAAATAAGTCACGATTTGTCAAAAATAGCAGATCTACAAGCTCGCGGCGCAGCACTCGGTGCCACGCTGCGAGCTTGTATATCTGCTATTTTTCAATAGTTAAATTACCCAGGGTCCAGAATTTGGTGCGACACCCCTGGTGATGCAGTCAGTCATGTTGTCAGTGGTACCTATAGAAGGCCAGCCACACTTGGGGTCATACACCACACGCACACGCACACACGCACGCATGCATGCACGCACACACACACACACACACACAGACACACACATCATACTGTGAAAACAAACAATCAGGTTAATCAAACATACATGCGGCTCAGGAGTCGATATGCACTTTCGCTCTGTCAACACTTTATCAGACTCTCACCAACCTCGACAGCATGAAACCTGCTAGCCAACGCAGGAAGACAATTATTTCTGCTGTTTCGCTCCGTGTCTCTCTCTTCTCTCTCTGTAGCTGTCTTTCTCTGTAGGCTACCTCTCCATTTGTCTCCCTCTATCGCTTGACTTCAATTAACAATTTACAATTTACAATTTAGGCATTTAGCAGACACTTTTAATCCAAAGCGACTTACAATAGTAGTACATCAATATAACAAGCAAGATAATATGTCAGTACATCAACAACAATATAACAAGGCATACTGTAGGAATACCAATCTAGAAAAACAATAACATAGGTAGACCACTCACCTAATCAGTAAAAAAAAAGAAAAAAGTTCTAAAACCCAAAAATGCTATCTAGTTTAATTTATGATCATTGAGGGAAGGGGAGTACTATGGGTTTAGGTGGAGTCTGAAGAGGTGAGTCTTCAGACAACGGCGGAAGTTAGGGAGTGAGTCTGTAGTTCTAACTTCCTCCTTTGGCGTACGTTGAAGCATCAAGGCAATGGGGTTGGATTCCATGACCCCGCTTACATGCCAACGAGGCAATCAAATCAATAAACGAACTAGAACTGCACTCTGTCGAGGTGCCAACTTGCGCCTTGTGCACAAGTAGGCCATGTATGGCCTACTTGTGCGCCAGCAGAGCGCGCCATGAGGTGCACTCACCACTGGCATCACCACCGGCGACGCCAGTGACATCACCACTGGCATCACAGGAATGCTGGTCCCTCATTGGCTTTTAACGATGGCGTTGCAAGAAATGCTGGTCCCTGATTGGGCTACGGGCTTAAACACCCACATAGCTACGTACCTACCTACCTACCTACCTACCTACCTACATACGCAGCCGAACGCAGTACTTGCACGCTCTGCTGGTGCAAGTAATGACTGAATGAATGAATGAATACATGAACGTCAACATCAGTGAGACACCCGGTCAGAGAGCAGTGGCAGACTTGAAACTACCGTGAAACTAGCTTTGTAGTGGTCTAACGCTATGGACCAGAGCTAAACGAAACTTCACAAAACTTGTGCTGCACGGGCAGAAAATATGATTTGACGGCCAACTCCAAGATAATAGCCAAAGATATTATTATTCCAAGGTACTATATTAGTGTTGTAGTGGTGAAAGTTTTCCGTGAGGTGTTTCTCCAACCAGAATACACTGTGCCCTGTCGCGAAACGACAGCACAACAAGAAGAGAGAGAGACGCTGCTGAGGAGGTAACCGGAACAATCGCCTAAAACACATTCGCCTCCAGTGTTTTATGTGTAGGAGTACATGAAGGATTTGATCCCGGGGGCTCATGTTTTGGGACGAGCAGCGCATTTTGCACCTCATCTCAACAGCGCAGCAAAAATGTTAATGCTGACGGATAACCGGTTACTAAATGAACCGTTAGTGACATCCCGCTTGCAAAAACATCTTTCTTTTCAACAAAAGCTTTAAGGGCGATTATTTGTTCGTCCTTTAGAAAAGATATAGGCCTATTCCAATTCGTTAACAACAGAGGTGATGGCCGCATCCATGTTGTTTGGTTGTTGATGTGTGAATGAGTCTACTCGTCTCTTGCATTGTACTCATCCTCCCAAGAAAATGTGATAAGCCCGCCCTCACAACCTAAAACCAGCCTTTCCTTTGTAGCTAGCCACCCAGGGACGAGCGCCAGATTCGGGCGCTATAAGAGGCGTGCCAACGTCAGAGAGCTAGTACGCGACGCTACATCCCCTCCTTGTTTTAACATGGGTGGGGATGTCTAGCTGAGCTAGGCTAGACCCATGCTCTTCCTGGTGATGTCACACAAGAGAATGCAACGGTGTTAAAAAAGACAACAATGTAGGTTGAGGCGGAGCTAAAAAAAGAAGACACATTTGCCTGTAAAACCTGAGAATGACAGAAAGGCACACACACGCAGGCACGCACGCACGAAGGCACGCGCACACACACACACACACACACACACACACACACACACACACACATGGGTATTGATGCTGCTACCATTATTAGGAGATGAGAGGAGACATGCAGAGTGGGGACAGTGTCAGCCTGGTCTCAGGTGTTTATCAGCCTGTCACATCGCAGGACGCCCAGCAGGGGGCCTCTCTGTGTCACCCCCTCCCCCTCTCTCCTTCACCCACTTAACTCTGCCTCACTTGATTTCAAAATACCTGGAATTATCAGCTTTCACATGCGCTATCTGTATGTACTTTGAATTATATGTGTGTGTGTGTGTGTGTGTGTGTGTGTGTGTGTGTGTGTGTGTGTGTGTGTGTGTGTGTGTGTGTGTGTGTGTGTGTGTGTGTGTGTGTTTGTGTGAGTTTGTCTAGCTATACTTATGGGGACTAAACGCATGTTCACACAGTCACCTGCTGCAGGGGACCTCTGACAGTGTGGGGACAAAATGGTAGGTCCCCACAACGGTTAGGGTTAGGTTTAGGGTTAGGGTTAGTGTTAGGGTTAGGGTTAGGTTTAGGGTTAGGGTTAGGGGTTAGGTTTAGGGATAGAGGTTAGGGTAAGGCCACAGGACTTGCATAACAATTAATGGAAGTCTATGTAATGTCCCCACAAGTGATGTAAATATATAGTGCGTGTGTGTGTGTGTGTGTGTGTGTGCGTGTGTGCGTGCGTGCGTGCGTGCGTGCGTGCGTGCGTGCGTGCGTGCGTGCGTGCGTGGCATGGTGCATGGATAGGGGCAACGTTGCCGGAGATAAGAGTAGGCCAAAAGTGTGACGTGACGTGAAGGACAGATGGTGGAGGTTTTCAGTAACTTGCGACCTGACACAATAACTGATTCTGATGTATATAAATATCTGTTTCTGTGCATTTGTGTTCTTTATCTCAATAATATATCCGTCTCTTTGTATTTAGCCCCATTTGATCTTTTTCCACAACCCTCCATCTTCTTGTGTTGTCATATGACACAACATCCCTCTTCAGTTAAACTCTCATTTTTTACAGATGGCAATCGCATTCTCTAAGCTTGCTCTCATCACTCTTTTATTTCAGAGACAGCCTCATCATTATTGTTGTTTAATGATCTCAGGGTTAATCAGCCCCCTGGTGTTTTTTCTAGTCCTCAGGCAAAAGCATTCTGGGACTCATTTAGAGTCTTTGCGCTTATCAAAATTCAACCACTGCACTCCATTTCACTGACCGTTATTTTAATAGGCAATTACTACACATGATAATTACTTTAATGGACATTTAGGGGGAGACTAACTTTGTCTTCCTTTAATTGGGGGATGGTCCTGAGCTCTCTGTGTCATGCCTGTTAGGAAGATTAATGTTGGTGGAGACAATATATACCATACCTGAACTGTTAGGAAGATTAATGTTGGTGGAGACAGTATACCATACCTGAACTGGTAACAATTAGAGCTCTGCTCCCAAGTCGTTATGAATGTCTGCAGCAGGGGTTCTCAAACCTTTTTAGGCCATGACCCCCAAAATAAACATATATGACCTGGGACCCCCATCCTGACAAGCACTTGGAATTGTAGGTATATTACATTTAATGTGACTCGGTTCCACAGATAAATATTGTGAAAATAGCAGAGCTACATGCTCACAACGCCTCGCAACGTGAGGCGTTGTGAGCATGTAGATCTGCTATTGTTCGCCTCTTGCTTACTTCATATTTGACAGTTTGGCTAGTTTGGTATTATTACGGTCTTGAAAATCCTTAAATTGACACTTTATAGATGTGCAGATATCCTGTATACACTTATGTTGGTTTGTTTACCGTTGAGTGATACATTTTTCTTTTACATTAAGCTAATCATCCAGGGACCCCACTAAATAATTTGGGGACCCCACTTGGGGTCCCGACCCGAAGTTTGAGAACCACTGGTCTAATCCATGTATATTTGCATTATATAAAATGTTGTTGAAGATAAAATAAAAAGATATATATTAAAGTATTGCTATTGTGCAAAACGATATCTCCACTCCTGATTTCTATATATGGTTTCCCCCCTCTCCTCTCCCTAGTTTATACATTTTTATCATCTCTGCTAGGCCGCCCTTCTCCGTCCATATGTGTGGCTGTGTGTAGAACTCTTGAAACGAAGGAAATTCAACAACTTCCCACTTCCCTTTCTGCCAAACTACAAGTTTTATTTTTTTCCCTTCTTTTTTCCACCAAATGTCGGTACATGATCTTGTGAGTCATGTGGCAATGACCTTCAAATGTTTTTATATACCACTGTACTTTACTGTGAATCATGAACTCAACATCCAATCAAACCCAAATTGGAATAGCATGTTGGGCCTCTATTGCGCACTCCTCCAAATAGTGCTTTCACTTCTCCCCAAAGAGGGAACCACAATTTGGGCGGACTGGCCATCTGGCATACCGGGCATATGCCCGGTGGGCCGCTAGGCTAGGGGGCCGTCCAGTGGTAAAAAAAAACAACAGCTGAGTTTCTAGTGTCAATCTCCCTCTGGAAGAGATTACACTGAGGCCTCACTGCAGTCTGTGTTTTATGCTTTGAAGAGGACCTTACATTATGTTTGTAGTGTTTTCTCACTGTAAACAAAAAAATATTCACATTAGCTAAGCTAAGCTAACATTGCTGTCTGTAATGACTGGTTGCACTTTAGGGGAGCTGCACTATTGTGTTCGAGCGCCTCAGTGCGGCTGCAGTGGTAAGGTGCTATCTATTCCTGATTGATTGATTGATTGAAGACTATTTGAAGCATAGGAAAAGCATAGGAAAAGGTACAGTTTCACTATGGTTGAGGGCTATGTTATGGAGAGTGTCTGGTTGCTTTATTTTAGTTGATTAAAGAATTTAAGTGCTCTCTTTTTTACTTTTATAATGAGTGGGTATCGTCCTAATTCTGCCCTGCAAGCATTGTTTGTTGTTTTCCGTTGGGTGCGGAGTATGATTTGCAGAGTTCTGCGTGCAGAGTCTCAGTTTGGTGTCTGTGTCATGCTCTAGTATATAATATACAGTAGCCTATAGCCTACTGCATATTGAACATTACAATACAACTTGTTTGTCCAATTCTCAGATCAATATGCTTATTTTCCATTCATTAGCTAACTTGCCAAAGTTCTGACACATTTTGGCACTAATCATGTTCATACTCCGCTTGTTGGTGGTGTAAAAGTTGTGGTATTAAAAGCTTAATTGTGTATTTATATGTGCTCCCCTCGACCTGACGAGTCGGTAGAGTATCTGCGCGCGCGCTGGTTGTGGGGGCTGGTCTAGTCAAGATGCCAGGGCTGAATTTTAGTCCCAGTCCGTCCCTGACCACAAATGTAAGGGGGGGTAAGGGGGGCTCACTTCTCGCCTGTCTATGGGAGAAGTGCTAACTACCTCCACCTCTGGCCTCCTGAAAAATTAGTTTTCAGGGCAGTCTTGAAGGAAGCCAGCGTGCTACATGTTTTAAGGGAAGTAGTCAAGGAATTCCACACCTGGGTGGCAGTTTTGTAGAAGGAGAATTTGCCCATATGGGTTTGTGTTACCAGATCGTTGTGTGCGCTCTATATATATATATATATATATATATATATATATATATACACCTTTGTTTTGGGTTGAGATTGGCACATTTCCTGGGGCAATCTGCCCAGATCATGCATGCCACACGTGTCTTCTTCTTCTTTTTTTGTGTTTTACTCTCAAAAAACGCCTGCAATGTAGTGCATTTGAAATTACATTGCAGTGCACATCATGGGGTGATCACTGCTTGCCTCCTGTGAATTGTTTTATTTTTATCATCTGTGTGGTACAACTATTTCAATATCTCTCTCCATTCTTTAATAAAAACATGACATGACCACTGAACTCAATTGTATTGTTATTGCAACAACTTGACTGTGAGGGAATTTGAACAAGGTTTAATTCAGTTGAGGACAGAGCACAGCCTCTTGTTACAAACAGTGATGACGGTAGCGGGCCGGAAACAATTTGTCCTGATCCGAAGTAAATACTGTAAAATGTCAACTACAGTATAGACGATTCAGAGGGAGCTTGAACCCATGTGGACTTTCCCGCTGTTTGGGGCGGTTTAAGCTTTAGCTCCATCCCCATGTTCAGTGGTGTAAAGTAACTAGTGGTGTAAAGTAACTAAGTACATTTACTTAAGTACTGTACTTAAGTACAGTTTTGAGGTATTTGTACTTTACTTGAGTATTTCCAATTTCCAATACTTTTACTTATACTCCACTACATCTCAGATCCAAATATTGTACTTTTACTCCACTACAATTATTATACAGGTATAGATTATAATATTATAAAACATACATAAACCACTTTAGCCCTATTTCATACAGGCTGATGCAACGCGTTGTGAGCTTGTACATCGGCTATTTTCAAACATTTCGTACTTTTACTACATTTTGATGTCAATACTTTCATACTTTTACTCAAGTACATTTTGAATTCCAGACTATTACTTGTAATGGAGTACATCTACATTGCAGTATTGATACTTTTACTTAAGTACAAAACGTGAGTAATTTTTCCACCTCTGGCTAAAACTCTTAACTTGTACCCCCTGCATCTACGTTAGATGCGTTGTCAATACATGTGTTGGTGTTAATGCACATTACACTCCTCTCTTTCTCTCTCTCTCTCTCTCTCTCTCTCTCTCTCTCTCTCTCTCTCTCTCTCTCTCTCCGGTTCCCACTGGTGGAGGTGCAAGTGGATGGTGCTTGTGCTTTGATTACTGGGTGTCTGCAGGCGTCCTGGTTCCCATGGGTGGAGGTGCTGGTGGATGGTGTTGTGCTTTGATGGGTGGCTGTAGGCGTTCCCGGGGCAGAGTGGAGCTTCAGCCTGCTGATCAACTGGTAAATAATCCCCACTGGGGAGACAGCAGACGGAGAGTCACTGTGCATGAGAGGGAGAGTATTTTTTTGCAGGTCGTTCAGTCCGAGTGTATCAAAAAGGCAACTGGGTTAAGCACCGTTGGTCCGACAAGTTTAACATTCACCAGGTTCGCATTCACCAGTGTCGGCAGGTTAGCATTTCACCAGGTTTGTATTCACCAGCGTTAGTTTTACTGAGGCTAAGGGTTAGGGTTAAGGTTAGGTTTAGGTGTATCTCCGTCCCCCCGCCTTTCGGCACCTCCGCGCAGCCAATTACAAGCTTCCACTGCCATTTGCCTGCCACTGCATTTTTGATACACTTCGGACTGAACGACCTGCAAAAAACACTCCCCCGTAAATGAGAGGAAGGGTGCATAATATACAGTACATGCACATGGATAAGAATATGGTGCGTGCGTGCGTGCGTGCGTGAAATCATAACTGTTGAACTCATTGAAATAAAGAATGGCTTTACAACAAATACAGGATTTCTTACATCATTTTAAAACAAAGCTGGCTTGAGTGATGGCCTGCTTTGTTTTAAAGCCTCGATCGCGATGCAAGGGTGCACACACGAGCCGACGCCAACTCTGCACTGCTGAATCGCTGCCCTCAACATCACCTTAGGCGGGGGCATAGCTCAGGGGTAGAGAAACCGTTATTACAACACGAAGGGTTCCCGAAGGGTTCTCAGTTCGAATCCGGGCTCCCCCTGAGTTAATGTCGAAGAGTCCTTGAGCAAGAGTCTGAACCCCTAATTGCTCCCGGTGAGTAGATTGGTGCCTTGCATGGTTTCCTCCGCCACCGGTGTATGAATGGGTCCTTGGATAAAAGCACTATATAAATGCACCATTTACCATTTACCCTTCTTTGGAGCATCAGGGTCTTGAACTCTGCAGTGTCGTTAGCTCCGCTGTCCCACCACAGTGTGTCCATGTATAGGTGGTGTGCCTCTTGAACCCTCCTAGCTGTGCTTTCTGTTGGCTCCCATGTTCTTCATAGGGGGAGGGGGTTTAACCCATTTGCTGGGCTTTGTGCTTTAACTATTGAAAAATAGCAGATATACTCACAGCACGGCACAGATTGCTATGTCAGTGGTGCTCAAACTTTTTAATGTGAAGGATCCCCAAAATGATATGTATTTGGCCACGGACCCCCATCACAAAATATGTTGTTACAGGGACCCCATCTCAAAATATCTAGTTCCAGGGATCCCCCAGAAGCAAAATTTGAGTAGCCTAACAAATGTTCGCTTAAAAAACACATATGTTCAAAGATTTGCACACATTTTCAGGACTTTTCAAAAATAGCAGATCTACAAGCTCGCAGGCTTGTATATCTGCTATTTTTCAATAGCTAAAGTATAAAATAATTAAGCCCCCCCCCCCCACCTTGGGCCCTGGTAACTCAGTCCCACAAACAAAGTTGGGTAGCACTTTACAATAATGACCTGTTATAAATCATTTATAAACATGTATAAGTAGTTTGTAGATGAGTAATACACATTAATAAACTATGAACAAATGTTTACATAAACATTTATAACTGTTTTAAACATCATTTACATGTTATTAGTAAGGTATTAGTAAGTAGTAAACTGATCATGAATAAACCATTTATATACATTTGTAAATGATTAATAAATCATTTGTAACTAAGTAAAATTAAGCTTTATTTATATGCTATTTGTAGATAAGTATCATTTACAAGCTATCTATATACCTTGTAAAACATTCCTAACATATCTATAAATCATTAGTAGATGTTATCAAGAGCCCTATTGTAAAGTGAAGACTATAGGTCGCAAGTTACTATGAAAACCTCCACCGGCTGTCTGTCAGTCCCTCGGTCAGTATGTCCGTCACGTCACGTCACGTCACGTCACGTCACGTCACGTCACATCACGTCATGCCACGTCACGTCACACTTTTGGCCCTACTTCTATCTCCGGCACAGTTGCCCTATCCATGCCAAACTTTGCACACACACTCCTTGGCTGTCTGTTAATGTGGCCTCCGAGTTTGTTCATGGTTAACATATGCTTTGTAAAACATTCCTTAAATATCTATAAATCATCAGTAGATGTTATCAAGAGCCCTAATGTAAAGTGAAGACTTCATTAGTTACGAATGTCTGTTAAATATGAACAAACATGAAGGCCACATTAACAGACAGTTGACTGCCAAACCACAACCTCCACCCCTCATTTCTCACATGGCCCTCTTCTAGCGCCACCATGAGGCCGATTCTTGCAACACACATTTTTGGACACTGCTCCTATAAATTTTGCCCTAAAATCTCATGTCATCAACATGGATCTGTCCCATTTAGCATCACCATCAGGCCAATTTTTTCCAAACACATTTTTTGACACTACTCCTACAGATTTGGGCATAAAATCACGCAAAGCTAAAGTCATGTCATCAACATGGATCTGTCCCATTTCCCATATTCCCTCCTGATTGGCTACGACTGCCTTCTAAAGTTTGTTTATGCGCTTATCGCTTATCTCCCTATTAGGGAGTCTTACTGGTAAATAATGAATAGTCTTCACTTTACATTAGGGCTCTTGATAACATCTACTGATGATTTATAGATATTTAAGGAATGTTTTACAAAGCATAATGTTAACCATGAACAAACTCGGAGGCCACATTAACAGACAGCCAAGGAGAGTGTGTGTGTTGGCATGGATAGGGGCAAGGGTGCCGGAGATTATAGTAGGACCAAAAGTGTGACGTGACAGACAGATTGACAGAGGGACTGACAGACAGCCGGTGGAGGTTTTCATAGTAACTTGCGACCTAGTCTTCACTTTACATTAGGGCTCTTGATAACATCTACTAATGATTTATAGATATATTAGGAATGTTTTACAAGGTATATAGATAGCTTGTAAATTATTAGTTACTTATCTACAAATAGCATATAAATAACGCTTAATTTTTAGTTACAAATGATTTATTTATCATTTATGAATGTGTATACATGGCTTATTCATGATTAGTTTACTACTTACTAATACCTTACTAATAACATGTAAAGGATGTTTAAAACAGTTATACATGTTTAGGTAAACATTTGTTCATAGTTTGTTCATGTTCTGTCACTCAAAGATTTGGAGGACCCCCTGTAGTAACTCTGAAGACCCCCTAGGGGTCCTGGACCCCCTGTTGAAGACACCTGCCCAGTTCTCCGTCTTGGTGAGGTCTCCAGACGATGATTGATGTGCCTTATGTGTCTTAATCTTAGATAGCCTAAGAGGGTTAGGTCAACTCTCATTCTTTTGTGCATAATGCAGTCACTGAAGGTGATACAAGTGGCTCGGTTGGACCAAAATGTAGTTTACTCTTGTGTACCTGTACACAAGAAAAGACAAAATTAAAAAAGAAAAAAAAAAGTAAAAATAAATCCACTGGATTGAACCTCCTTCTTTACATATGTGTAACATGCCTATGACAAAGACATACATTTTGTATATATGACTTTCAACATGGTCCACATCTGGAAATGTTGACATGCAACACCGTGTATTTTTGATTCGCCATTGATCAATCAAGGCTTTGTTTATTTAGAGTTAAAGGGTCAATGTAACGTACATATCATCATCATTGTACATCTGAGCTATGTATAAGCTGTATACAGTTAACACATTTCCTAAAAATGCTAATGAGTGTTCTCTCCAAACGTCAAGGTCTGTCAGATTGTTGTCAAACAGCAAATGTTTTATTCATTAGAATGTGTGGGTGTTCAAAATTAAAAACATGAATAAAATAAAAAATAAAAACCTTGTTTTTTCCTCACTTCTTTCTCTGATTAATGGATAATATCATGCAAAGTCACCTTAACACTAATGAAACAGCACTGAAGAAAAAGCTAAAAGATTCCCCACTGGTATAAAGGAGGCCCCTCCGCGCTCCTTACAGTGTTTTTCAACTTATTTAATGAGACTGGATGTTTTAAGTTTGGAAGCGTAACTGAATATCCTCTGGGGTTTGACATTGACTAAATTAGTGAATAAACAAGATGAGACTGTGCTGGAATGTAACAGCCCCAAGGATGAAAGATAAAAACAGAATTAAACTGTCAAAATCAAGGAACACACATTGTTTTTGTTTTAAAGGTGTGAATGGAGGGGACCTTTACATGGTTATCGTTTTTAAAGTGTGAATGGAGAGGACCATTATTGCGACCGTCAGGTCGCAGTTACTATCAAAACCTTCACCAGCTGTCAGTCAGTCAGTCTGTCAGTCTGTCAGTCTGTCTGTCAGTCACGTCACATGTCACACTTTCCCCCTACTCATATCTCTGCCACCGTTGCCCCTAGCCATGCCAAACTTTGCTCACACTCCTTGCCTGCCAAACCACAACCTCCACCTCAATTCTCACATGGCCCTCTTCTAGCGCCACCTTGAGGCCGTTCTTGCAAAACACATTTTTGGACACTGCTCCTACAAATCTTGCCCTAAAATCACGCAAATGGGTACACATTAGGTCTACACTCATGTCATCAACATGGATCTGTCCCTTATAGCGCCACCATCAGGCAGATTTTTTCAAACACATTTTTGGACACTGCTCCTAAAAAGTTTGCCCTAAAATCACGCATATCGGTACACTGTATGTCTACAATCATGTCATCAATATGGATCTGTCCCCTTTTGCGCCACCATCAGGCCAATTCTTTCAAACTAATTTTTGGACGCTGCTCCTACATGTGACCTGACCGTCGCTTATCTCCCGATTAGGAAGTCTTACTGATATTGTTATTGTTGTGTGGTGAATTGGATTCTATTACTCTTGCAAATGCACACAACATGAACTATGTCTACTCAAGAGAGGGTCTGTTCAGAACAAATAGACATCACAGTCATGGTGTTACACCCAAATACTAATGGGGGGTCCTTGCTATGAAAACGTTTGAGAACCACTATAGCCTATACATACAGCAATCCCTCTGTTACTGTAATTCCGGTTATTCAGCGTTTAAAATGGAACATGATGTGGAGATAGTGTACCAAATGAGTCTTTGGACTGTTTGTCATATCAAAGTGCTCAGTTTCTTTCACAGTAATGAGATTCCATCATAGTTCTTCCCTTTTACGTATGCCTTTATACTTTCCCCTCTGATCTCACTCAATACTGTCATCTAATGCATCATTTATGTTTAGGCGATAAAGTTCCGTGTTACAAAAGCTTGAATACTTTCTATAATCATTTCTGTCAAAATAATATGTAATTTGACGTGTTTTTGCTAAAGCATAAACACAAATTATTTATCCTGTTCATCCCTTCAGTAATAGATACGGAACGCATTACAGCTGGTCAGAGATTCTCAACCTTTTCAGGACGCAACCCTCAACATAATCGTGTTTTAACTGTGGACCCCCCACCCTGACGAGCACTAAGAGTTGAGGTATTACATTTTGTTTAACACGGTTCTATTGTGAAAATAGCCGATCTACATGCTTAGAACGCCTCGCAACGCAAGCATGTAGATCGGCTATTTTCACAATTTCTGCCTCGAATATTTGGCCAAAGTTTAATTTGTCATTTTAGAGGTATTAAAAGGTACTTAAATTGTCACTTTAGAAATGCGCATATGCCCGCTATACACATAAACTTTATGTTGGTTTGTTTGCTGTTGAGTGAGAAACCAATGTTGCACATTAAGTTAATCATCTGGGGACCCCCCCAAAATAATCTGCGGACGGTCCCGACCCACAGATTGAGAACCACTGGTCTAAGACAGTGGTTGTCAGGATCTCTCACTGTGTTTTATTTTGTAGTGATATTTGTAGTGTCCTGTTATCTGTGGCGTACTTAGCGAGACATGACGGGAATCCAATTTGAACTCAGGTCCTTCATAAGGAGAATGTGTGATTTGTGAATTACTAACTAGAGAAAATGGCAGCCCAAAAGAATAATAAAATAAATAAAAAGTGAGAAAAGAGTTGAAAACATGGGATGTTTGCCATAAATATAAATTACCCTCAACATCCCAGTCTTCCTGAGCAACTTTTCACATGAGAGAGAGTTTTTGAGAGTGCGTAAGATTTGAGAACAATAACTATTCAAAGGTTACAGAATTTACAGTATGATCTGCTGCACATTTTTAATAGAGTTCAAGAGTACAAAATAGTCATAGAAAATTGGGCAAAATGAACATTGCTGAGGCAGGGATGACCCAGGGTCCCTGAGACCCTACAACAGGGGTCTTCAACGTTTTCAGGCCAAGGACCCCTTAGTTGAGAGAGAGATGAAGCAGGACCCCCACTACATATCGTATAGTTGCAGATTAAACATGTGCATGGATTATTTCTTTACAATTTAGACTTGACAGCTCTATCATATGTGTAGGCTGGATTAATGTTTATTTTCACATATTTAACCACTTGAACTGTCAATACCTACTAGTCTGCTCTTCTTTTCCCTCTACACCAAACCTCTTTGCCAAAAAATAGCTGATCTACAAGCTCACAACGCCTCGCAGTGTGAGGCGTTGTGAGCCTGTATCTGCTATTCTTTCTTTAGCTAATGTTCCACTAAGAATAGGGATGCTAGGGTTCAAGACAAGTGATCAAACATGATCACACAAAGCTTTGGCGGACCCCCTGTAGTAACTCTGAGGACCCCCTGGGGGTCCCAGAGCCCCCGTTGAAGACCTCTGCCCTACAATGATGTGAAGTAAACCTATACGCCCCCTTACATCCAACCATCTGTGACATCTTCTTTATTGGTTGATATTTGTTGTGACATTCCATCCAACCATAACCCCTGTTTTACCGGTTGCTATTTGAGGAGACGCTTGCATCCAACCTGGTCCTTCTCTCACCTCTTGCTTTACTGTTCGCTATCTGATGTGACGCTTGTACTCGCCAGCACCGCTTACAGAGTAGTGATTACTTTATGAATGATGTGTGTCTTAGGTTGACGCCCCCCCAGTTCAAAAAGATCCTATTCACATGGTGAGCTGGGTGGTGCATGCGCCATCCACCTCACCAAGGGTTGTTATCACATCACATACTTCATTCCCGGTACGGTTATCTGTTCCCTCCATGTGTGGTAATCCTGCCCTGAACCTTGAATTTCATGGCGGTCTTATCTATGTTCCTTAGAGGATCTCTGCCGGTGATGTCAGTTATTTCAGGTTATTTCTGTTGTTGTAAATATTTATTTTGCAGTACTTTTTTCTCCATCAGATGCACATTATCAGTTTGTAATGCATGAAAATCCTTGACAAATTCCAACATTCCCCATTAATATTTCAGCACTCTTCAACACATTACAAAGTGGACTCCCTCTCCTAGCTAAAGGACCTGTGACACAAACCTACAGAATACTTTCTTATTCCACAAATTATTACAATAATATGTTATTTCTAACAGCTCAGGTAACGTGAATCATAGTACACATTTGTTAATTACAATTAATTACATACAAAATCCTGTACAACCAACCATCCAATAATAATGTGTCACGTTTCTTTTTACATTGGGATATGGAATGTTCTCCAGGGGCCACAAGAAAGCTCCACTGGGGCCGAATTTGGACTGCAATTTTTTCAGGCCAACCCAGCTGATTCACTGCCCACAAGGAGCGCGTGAGCAATTAAGGATTAAGAATCTTGCTCAAGGACACACATCGACATTGCTACCCTGGCCTGGAATCGAACCTGGGACAACCAGGGGCTCCATGGTTCCCCAGGAGGGCTACCTAACCTTTCAGCTATGCCTATATCACTGCTTTAAACGAATTCATATGATGATGTAACCACATTAGAAATGGTACAGTACATAGACAACAGACCTCACAATGAGACACTGTGGGATAAAATAATGTTTCACAGCCTTCAGCGACAATGTGCTGTCAGGCTTGTAGGAAGCAGTTTGCAGCTGCAGGTGAGACTCCAGGCTCATTGGCATTCTCTACACCAGGGGTCTTCAACAGGGGATCCGGGACCCCTAGGGGGTCCTCAGAGTTACTACAAGGGGTCCTCCAAATCTTTGTCCTCCTTTTTAGTTTTGTTGACAAACAAAACTCTTTACCTAGGGTTTGGAAGTCACTTTGGAAGTCACGTGGGCATGGGAAAGTGATAAATGTCCCCTGATTAGGCCACACGGGCCCCTGAATTTCAACAGTATGTCGAATCGGGTGCTCCTCCTGTAGTGGGCTTTGCTAGTCGCTCCAAGTAGCCCCCCTTGTTTGGTTTGGGGAGGGCGATACATGTGTCAGAAGGTGGATGGGCGGGCGGAGCCAGGCTGTCTGCACGTATTTTAGCGTATTTTAGCCTCTCGTGATAGCATAGATGTGTAATCGAGCACCACTGCCCAGTAGCCGTCCCTCCTTTGTGCCTCGGCACTTTTCGCCCTCCCTCGTCTGTGCTCGGCTCCCCCCCCCTTCCTCCGAGAGAGAGGGAGAGGGAGGGGGAGAGGGAGGGAGAGAGGGAGAGGGAGACAGTGAGCTGGAATAATGGCTAACCCTCTCCCACTACGTACATTGCGCGTGGAATGGATCCAAGTACAACATTAACCTCTATGCTGGATGTGTAGTGAGCTGGAATAATGGCTAACCCTCTCCCACTACTTACATTGCGCGTGGAATGGATCCAAGTACAACATTAACCTCTATGCTGGATGTGTGAATCACCTAAAAACAGCGATGTTTGACGAGACACACGTGTGTTTGTGTATTCCGTTAATAACAAGCATGGTACGTTGGTAGCGATACTTTGGTACTTTTACTTGAGACCTGAAGTTGGGAAGTGGTACCGAATATGTGTCGTGTTTCTATGCGAGTCTAGAACGTAACTCGACAAGTGTTATCCTTATGCATAGATTAAAAGCTGCCATTTCTTTTGCCTTGATGTTGAAAGTGAACACGTAACGTGTGAAATCAGTGGTGGACATTTTATACTGAAGTAAAAGTATCAATGAGCAGAGTGAGACCAGCACAACAGAACAGAGTAAGTAGCTCAAACGGGACCAATAGTTTGTCAATAGACAGTGTCCACTCTTGCTGTAGCCTTGCGTAACCCATGAGTCCCTGCATGGGCTATAGTGCGCACTATAGCCCATGCAGATAGCCTATTCATTCACTTCACCTATATACCCAGACAGTACAGCGACATAACGCCGATACCTACTCAACCTCTGTAACAAAGGAGGTTTGCTCATTGGGATGATGCATTTGCGACGTCGCTTGCCACACGGCACGGATATTTTTAATTTTTCAACATGTTACACCCATAGAGTTATAATAAGTAGGTTACACCACGGACAACCGCTTTTCGCTCGCGTCGCGTGTGTGAGTGAGTGAATGAGTGAGTGAGTGTGCGTTCATTCCTCGGAGATAGAGAGAGCACAGATACAGACAGCGTCTATAAAGCTGCGTGAGTATGATGTTTTAAGCATTGTTTCCCAAGTACTGTGTCAGTGGGTCGCGAAATGGGACTGTGTGTGTGTGCCAATGTTGTGTATTGTTGCGTCTTCTATTGCAAACAGTGCTAAACTCTTCAATCAATCAATCAGTCTAGATACAACAACCTCGCAAATTTGCCTACAGCCCCCCCCACCCCCACACCACTCAAAAGTCCTCAATTCAACATATAGGCTACGTCAGTAAAAGTGCAAAAGTATTGACTGTCAGCCCAGACTACACTGGACACCTTTGATCCTGCACAGTCGTTAAATGTGAGGTAGTGGTCCGACTCGATTTTTACCCCAACTTGAGAGCCAGATTCTGTTACGAGAATATCAAACTGGTTTAATATTTTCACAAATCGGGGCTGAGTCTGAATGAATACAATGACGTAGCCTAGCCTACAACCAAAACAGAACAAGCCAAAAGCCAAGCCATTCATTCCCCAAAAGACGCTGCCTGAGCTGCCAGCCTGGTCGTTGTTGGTGCGGCTACTACAACAGCCCTTTATTAGTTATTTCTCCGCGTTTCCATTATTCCAAACATTCAACGTTGATAATAGTTGATAGGATCGATCTGCGCCGGCTGAGAGGTGAAAACTAGAGAGGAGAGGCACAGGGGGGCACCACAGGGCTGAGGGAGGAAGGCGGAGCTCGGTGTGTGTGTGCAGACTGTGCACGGCATGTGCAGTGAAAAAGTAATCAAGTAAAAGTATCAATACTGCAATACTCTGATGCGACGCGCTGTGACTGAGCTTGTAGATCGGCTATTTTCATTTATGGTTAGCCTAATGCTTTATAATAATATTATAATTTATTTAGGAACACAAGGCTATATAATAGGCATATTTCAGCAAATAAAAGGGAATCTTGAGCCAGTCTTTACAAAATCTTTAGAGGCATACACATCTAACAACTGAAATCTTTGAAAAATCATCCTACAGTCTTTGGGGAGTCTTTTTCAAATCTTATAGTGTGAGGGGTAGTCTTTAAGAAATCTTTTCCAAATCTGTCCACAATCTTACCAAAGTTGTTAGGTGTAAGGCTAATGCAATTAAATGAATGAATTCAGTTCAGTGGTCACCTGTATGAAGGTGTAACAGTTTAAAAGCGCACACGGCACACATGAGTACAAAGGACCCCAATGGAAACAAGCCTTAATCTGCTTGGGTGTGAAAAATATTTCATTTTTCTCAATCCTAGTTCATTGGGTTTAAAATATTCTCTCCAAAACTACAGTATTCAACTGTACTTTCCTCTCTCTCTCCCTCTCTATAGATAGATAGATACGGCGACAAGCAACAAAACTTTATTATTGAAATATTTCAATTCTAGTTTTATATTAACCACTTGAATCCTAGCGTCCATATCCTGAGAACTTTAGCCAAACATAGCATATCTACAAGCGCTGTGAGGCGTTGTGAGCTTGTAGATCGTCTTTTTTCGGCAAAGACGTTTGGCGTAGGGAGGAAAAAGAGCAGACTAATGACTAATGTCAAGTTAAGTATTGACAGTTCAAGTGGTTAATCTGAAAACAAATTGACATGAATCCAAAATACAATGATGATTGTGCTGTCAAACAATGAAACTATATGGAATCTAAAGTTGTGGGGGTCCCTGCTTCATCTCTTTCTCAACTAAGAGGTCCTTGGCCTGAAAACGTTGAAGACCCTTGCTCTACACGTGTGAAAAGGAATACCAACCCGTTTGAAAGTATTGCAAATTGGAAATACTCAAGTAATGTAAAAGAAAAATACCTACAAATTGTACTTTTGTACAGTTAAGTACATACAGCCCCACCGAGTGGTCAGCGCAGTGAGCGTGAGACCGGCGGAAAAGATTTGGGCGAATGGCCAAACGGGCGAAAGGATCTGTTACCGTGAAAAGTATCCTGTTGAGTGCTGACCCAGGATTGGTCATCTTTCCAAAGCTGAGACAAAAGCTGTTAGTTGACCGATGGAGTCTGTCACACCAGTTCAACTACTGTAACTCCCTGCTTGGTTTACGCTTCAAATCTTTTGGTAGATGGTGGTTTTTAAACCTTCCAACACTTCCACACGTGCAGTGCGTTTTGTGATGTGGGTTGTACTGCTAAGGCTCCCAGTAAGACAAACACGCATGCATGCGTGTGCGCGCACATTCACATGCACGCACGCACGCACGCACGCACACACACACACATAGATATTCCATCCTGCTGAGCTTTCCTTGTAAAAAAAAGCCCATGAAACAGCCAGTCCCAAAACAAGGCACCAAGGAGAAGGAGTCGTGATGATGTTCGATTTTCAGATTCCATAACAGCCAGTTTGACGTCATAATAACAGCAGAGAGGCTGACACAGCATCGGACCCTAAAATAAAAACATATAAACGTTGGCCCCTGGATGGTATTGATGATCCAAAATGGAGTTTTTACAATGTGGTGTGGCTCTATTCCAGCCACTGCTGTTCATTTTCATTGCCGACGACCATTTGAGAGCATTTTATTTTTCTAGTTTAACATGCCAGAGGCCTGTTCGGTAGAGGTCGCTGTGGAGAGTGTGTGATGTGGGACCTGTTGACGATTGTTCATTGTTTAAGCCATTTAGGCCTAGAATTATTGAATGCTTTAACTATTTAAGCTCACTGCGCGGCACCGCGCTGCGAGCTTGTAGATCTGCTATTTTTGAAAAATCATGAAGATTTGTGAAAATCTTTGAATATATACATAGGCCTATATATTTTTAAAGCGAACATTTGTAACTCAAATATTTGCTTCTGGGGGGTCCCTGATACAATATTTTGAGATGTAAATGTAATTTTGGGGGTCCTTAACATTAAAAAGTTTGAGAACTGCACTGATTTAGAGGAAGGGTTTAGAAGTCGGGTCAAAGATCGGGTCAAAGATATTCAAAGACTTGCACACATTTTCACGATTTTTTCAAAAATAGCAGATCTACAAGCTTGCAGTGCGACACTCGGTGCCACGCTGTGAGCTTGTTTATCTGCAATTTTTCAATAGTTAAAGCATAAAATAATGGGTTAAACAATGTTTTTGGTTAGCTGAGGGTGGCCAGACTCGCAAACCTGTCACTTTTGGGAAGTTCGTACCTCAAATTAGGTCACCCAAGTGAATTGTGTGGATCTGAAGAAAAAATATCATTGTTTGTCGGAAACGTCGTCCATCATTCATGGTGACAAATATGTGTTACAGTAGGTACACGCATGGTTCTGGAGAATTGCTGATCTGAAAACATCACACTCAAACACTGCACTTCCTTGGGGCATCAGCACTACTCTCACGCCAAATGTGAAGGCAATTGAAGGTTCTAGAGATATGATAGACATACACAGAGAGTAGTGGGATTTATAGATACCGGTAGATGAGCTGAAGCAACAGAGCATGGTATTGTATTGTAATTGTATTGTATTGTAATGCATTGTATTGATATTTTTGCAATCTTCTTGATGCTGCAATGACAATATTTTTTACTCTTTAATAGTTGAATGTTAAAAAAAGACACATCAAAGAACCAAGGAGCATTGAAATAGTCAGTCCCTCTCCCAGAGGTGTAATTCTGTGAGTCATCTCCAGTACTGCAGCAAAGCACTTAATACAGTTGGACCTAACAGACTCAACCACATGAACTCTAGTTCAAAGTCCCTGTAGTCACAATGGGCTGTTTTTCAGAAAAAGTTATTTGGTGTAGAGGGAAAACAGGAAGGGCTAAAATTGTCCTCCGCAGAGCTTCTTTTTGGTAATGTTTTTTTTTTTTTTTTTTACTTTGTACTTTAAGACTTGAGGCTTTTTTTAGCGATTTGTCTAAATCAGGGGTCTTCAACGTTTTCAAGCCAAGGACCCCTTAGTTGAGAGAGAGATGAAGCAGGGACCCCCACAATCTGTTCATAGATATAGTTTCATTGTTTGACAGCACAGTCATCAGTGTATTTAGGATTCATGTTAATGTGTATTTTCAGATATTTAACCACTTGAACGTTCATAAACTTGTCCTTTCACTATACCTAGTCTGCTCTTTTCTCCCTCCAAAGCTCTTTGCCGAAAATAGCAGATCTACAAGCTCACAACGCCTCGCAGCACGAGGCATTGGGAGCTTGTAGATCTGCTATTTTTGGCTAAAGTTCTCAGAATATAGACGCTAGGGTGTATGACAATTAATGAGCCCATTCCATGGAATGATAACGTGTGTATCGATCGGGTGATAGGGTTCAAGTGGTTAATATAAGAAAGGGGGGAAAAAAACAAGTTCCTACCACACAAAGATTTGGCGGCCCCCTTGTAGTAACTCTGAGGACCCCCTAGGGGTCCCGGACCCCCTGTTAAAGACCCCTGGTCTAAATAAAACACTGCATGGACTGCAATTGCCTCGATAGATGATGGTGATCGGCTCATTATTTGCCTTTCCCAAAGCACGTGCTAATACATTTAAATGTTCTGTTTCTACTGAGTTCAGGAATAACAGCTCCAAAGAGAACATCAAACTGCCCATCAGTATATGGGGCGGCATGTCGCTGTAAAATGTTGAGCGCTGCAGACAGAAGGATTTATAAGGCAGCCGTGGGCTGTAGAGCCACTTTATGAGCTGGAGGCAGGCAGGCCGCGCCATGTTTTACTACCAACACTCTCCCCCTTGTTCTAACACATTCTCTGTCTGTCTCCTGAGGGGGACGCTCCACCTGTCATTCAAGGATGGGTTGTGTGTGTGTGCGTGCGTGCGTGCGTGCGTGCGTGCGTGCGTGCGTGCGTGTGTGTGTGCGTGCGTGCATGTGCGTGCGTGCGTGTTTCCATGCATGAGTGAGTAAACGCACGCGTGCTATCTTTCTCAGAGCAATAAAATAGACCTCTGTTCGGCTGACAATTTTGAAATACTGTCACTAATTTCAACCTGGGACTACAGAGGAAAATTACCCTTCTTTATGCTATCATGGCCGAGAAAGCCTGGGAACTGATTGATTCTGTAGCCTGAGGCAATGTATCAACAACAGTAAAATATAATCATTTTTTACTCCATTTGGTTGGTTGTGTTGTGCTTGATGGAAGCCTATTTTTCAAAATATTACGTCTGCGGTGCCTGCTTTAACAGAACGTGTAGTGAATTGTGACAGAGATGACAGGAGATATGACCAAAACACTAGCAGTGGTCCTGAGCTCTAATCAAATCCACAACACATTGCAGATGACATGATATGTAACAGTGATTCTCTGACGTACAAATTGCCCAGTGAAACTAGAGAGATCCTAGTCTTGTTTTGTTTACTACATTACTAGGGGTGTAACCAGTGATCGAGTTATTCCTTCGGCGCCGCCAGAATAGGGCTCCCATAGCTCTGGCGGATATAAAGTCGCCTAAAACGGGTACTTTCCTATATTAAATCATATTAAATCGGGTATTTCGCGGATATAAAGTCGGCTAAAACGGGTATTTCCTATATTAAATCATATTTTTCCTTTCACAATATTAATTCGGGCTTCACATTGGCTATGTTGACAACTCCAGGCAGTCTTTTCTGTTCATATTAACTCACCATTATTGCTCAGCCTCCAGTTCCCAATTCCTCCATCTGATGATCTGAGCTCTGAGCCATCCAGCCAAAAGTTCCCGTTCTGGTAGCATAAAGTCGGCTAAAATGGGTATTTTTCTTTCTCAAAACAAGGCGGGTCGGGTTCATATTTATTTACTAAAAAAAACATTGTCACGGGCACAGGCACACTAAGGCTACAGTCTTGCTCAGAAGACAGCGTTGTTTTGTTTGGTTGTTTGTTGCTGTCCGGCGTGTCCGCCTTCCTTTGTCGTCCGGGCCGTGGCTAGAACAAACACTCGATGCAGTGGTTCCTAGCTTACCCCATGCCCAGGCCATGGCGAGACCACGCAGCTGGGTAGGTCTGCATCCAGGGCCTCCTCGGCCCTGGGGGAAAGGTAGGAACCATTGCAGCGAGTGTGTTATAACCCGGACGGTAAAGGAAGACTCACACCCCACATTAAATGCGCCTGATTTATAATAATAAAATGAATAGTAGGATTAAACGGTGTGATGTCATTGTTCAGTCTTACTGTCTAACATGTTTATTTAGTATATCTAGTTAACATAAATAATATAAATTCTTCCAATGGAACATAAAAAAAAAAAAAAAACGAGAAAAAAAAAAAAAAAAAACACACTTAGAAAAAAAGAGACCCCAAAGGGGGTTGTTGACTATGGGGTCCCAGACTTTAACTATGGGAGCTAAGACCCCACTGGCACCCACGTAACTCGAACTCTGGGTGTAACGATATAGTAACTGAATCGAAACATCGATTTTAATTTGCAACGATTATGCAAACAGCAAAATTGGCTTTGTATCGTATTGTTTTACAATGCAAATAATCAAATCGTTTTGCAATGCAAATAATCATTCTATGGATACTAAGTACTTGAACCTTGTATATATCAATTTTAAGAAGACATTTTTAAAAGAGGTGTCTAATTACTTATCTATCCCATATAGCTACTCTTGGTCTATCGATAAATGTGTAATCTCTGTGTTCATGTCAAGGTGTGGGTTTGTCCATATGTGATGCAATATAATGTCCATGTATTTGCTAGAGAATCACAGTGATTAGTTATTTATATCCACCAATTTAAAAAAACACGTAAAAAAACTGCACTATTGACACCTATCAGTATCACACATATTTAATTTCTTTGCAAAATAGTTACTATATCGATTTTAAATCATTGAATCGAATCGCATCGTATCGTATCGCCATGAATGAACCAATATCGCTACTAAATGAATCGTTACACCTCTATACATGACCATTTCATTTGGAGGGTTAAAGGAGAGCGACAGAAAAGAGACAAGACTTACATGAACGTTGTTGTCTACGTGCATTCACACCAGGCACAACATGTTTCAATATTAAGTAAATGTAAAGACACAACATCAAGTGATATTTTGCAACTTTGCCTGAATAGACTGAATTTGCTCAAAACACAGATGTTGAAAGAAGTTCAGCTCAAACACGCTGGGGACATAGGCCTACATGTCACCGATGCTGCCATGACCACATTCACACGTCAACAATGTGTTGTTTAGAAAGCATTTTTTTTACGTTTCGTTTTCTTTTCTTTTTTCTTCTGTTTTAATAAAGCTGCGTTGCGAGGCGTTGTGTGCTTGTAGATCGTCTGTTTTCACTATTTAAAATAATTTTTAAAATGATAAACGACAAACAAGGTTTTCACTCGACAACGACGATATGGTGTCTTGTCCATCCATGTCTCTGCAGTAGCTTGTGAAATGCACTAAGATGGTCATGCGCAAAAGAAAAACTATTCTAACAATATTGTGCTATTCATAACATATTGGATCCTGAAGTCATGGTCATCACAAGTAACCCTGCAAAGCAATTTGACATTTTTATCACGCAATTTTTGGAACCCATCTTTTTTCACCCTGTGTCAATTGTCTAATATAATCCTGGGCGCACACAGGGAGAACATGCAAACTCCACACAATAAAGGCCCTTTCGCCAACCCCACCTACTAAGGTGTGGGCACTGATGATGCGGAGGAAAGAACACACCCCCCGCACCCACAGCATTCCCAGCGGGAATTGAAGCCAGGTTGTTCTAGCTGTGAGGCGACAGTGCTACCAACTGCGAAACCGCCAACATCGTCACGCTCTTGTCACTTGGCCATAACCCAATATGCCACAAAAGTGGGCATGCCCATATAGGGGCATATACTGATGCCATCAGTAATCTCCATATATGGGCATAAAAGGGACAAGGACAGGATTGGCGGTGTTACGAATTTCAGGGAGGCCAAGAAGGCCATGGCCTTCGTTGCCCCTCAGTTTGGCCTTGTTCCCCTAAAATCAATGGCATGATCTGAGGCCACAGTGGGCTTAATGCCCCAGCTGACTGTACCACTTTCTCCTCTGTCTCTTTCTGGTCAATATAGACAGTAGACACCGCTGTATCTTTCTTTTCACATAGACACCAGTGTCTTTTGTTGAGATTTTTGAAATCTTAACTCCCCATCTTTAAACCAATTCAGTGACTTTGATTGGTGCAGGGCTGAGCATGGATCAGATTGTAAATACCATCATGTATCTATTTCACTGCATTATCATCCCTAATCCTTAAATGCAACCAATTCTTTCAATGGACTAAAATCTTTTTTTATTTGATGGCCTTCTTGCCCTGGCATTTTGCCTTTGTGCCCTCAAAAAATGGACAACACCAAAGGCCAAGTGGCCTTGACCCTAAAATGACGAAATTCCAGGCCTGGTCTGAACTATTGATGTGAGGGCCTTGTAGTTGTACTTATATAACTTATCTGGTGTAGTACTAGTCCATGCATGGGTGTGTTTGTCAAATGAGAGTCTTGTCTTTCTCTAGAGGTGTGTTGTGTTAAGTAGAAAACGTGTGTTCTGTCAGCTGTCATTAAGGAGCAGAGGGAGTCTGAGGAGAGCTGTCAGCTTCTGGAGTAATGGACGTCTTCTCCTGATTGCTAACAGGGATGGAGTCAGCACAAACACAAAATTGGAAGCGACATCTTGATGGAGGTGAACAGACAGGCACAGCTGGTCAGTGTGTGTGTGTGTGTGTGTGTGTGTGTGTGTGTGTGTGTGTGTGTGTGTGTGTGTGTGTGTGTGTGTGTGTGAGACAGGCACAGCTGGTCAGTGTGAGGGAGTGTGTGTGTGTGTGTGTGTGTGTGTGCGTGCGTGCGTGCGTGCGTGCGTGCGTAAACTCAGTATAAACTCATCCACATGAACAACATTGAAGAGCAACAGCAGACCTTCTTGAGGGCTTTAGTAGTAACAAGGACAGCAGCATCAAGGGAATCACTCAGCATCACGCAACCACGCAAATGCACACAGGCTGACATCAAGAAATGCTTTAGGTTTGAGCCCAATTAAAAATGAATTGCTTGAAATGAGCGCTGACCCTCGCCGAATTGGATGCCAGTGATCTCATTAAGCTGGTTTCTTCTAGTGGGCCAGCCGGCACCTAGAGAGCCAGCCTCTGACACACCGTCAGCGTGGGAGAAAGCCCAGGGCTGCTCTCTGCAATAGGCTGAGATTTATAGCTCCTTAATATTATGCAACGTATGTGTGAGAGAAGGTGTGCATGCACTTTCTCTCTATCCACCCCTCCCTGTCTATTGAACAACCATTCACCATTGAACACATCTCAGCAATGTTGGTAGTTTCCTGGATTCAAACCCATCAAATTAAGATGACATACAGATGTGCCGTTTCAACTCTTCTGTTTTACAGATCTTTTCCTGAAAATGTCCTGCAGATTCATTTTATCTACAGGTTTCTTTCCCAGTTTTGCCTTTCACATTTGTATGGAGAATGAAGCGTATTTTTGCAGAAACACGCAAATGGCAAGAAACCACTCCATTCCCATTGAAAAGCAGAATCCACCTTCATAGGTTAAACTTAGAGCTCGGAGAAGGTCATAAAAATAGCAAAAATAGCTGATCTACAAGCTCAATGTTCTGCAAATCCACTGGAAATCTACTCTCTTGCCAATAGGATGCGTGACGTTTTGAACTGGCACATCTGTGGACTTCTTTTCTTTTGCTAGATATTAAAATGGTGGTAAATGAGGATGTCTCACTTACAGTATACACGATGAAAAGAGCATTTAGATTGTATATTTTACAACCCTTCAAAATGCATTTGACTAAACCTTCATATTTGCAGAATCCCCTCCTCATCCTCCTCTTATCTCCGTCTTGCCAATCCTTTGCTCAGATCCTGTGACCAATCAGCTGCTTGCCGTCTCAGCAGACTGCATTTTGATTGGTCATTAGGCATCTGAAGCCTTCATTAGAGACAGTGATGTTATCGTCACAATGTAATTAGCAGGGAAAAAAGAACTACACTGTGATGATGGAAGAATGATGATTGTTGACTGATTGATCACCCTAAAAGAGAACTTACAGTATGTCAGGGGTCTTCTACGTTTTCAGTCCAAGGACCCCTTAGTTGAGAGAGAGATGAGGCAGGAACCCGCACAACCTGTTAGGGCCATCGCAGATTTGTCTTGGGAAACTTGTGGGAGCCAATCAAAGTTGGGCTCTGCCTCTGCATAGACTTTACTGTAAAAGAATATAACAAATAAATATGCTTTAAAGGTATATTCAGTGATTGTATTTCATTCAAATAAAAATATAATTGGTACATTTTCCATTCATTCTCCTCACTAGAATGTGTGCTGACCATATAAGGACTTCCACCATGGCCCGTGTTACGAGCATAGCTAGATTCGGTTTTCAGAGGTGGCCAGCCAGTCCTCGACCAATCAGGGTACAGTATGGCCGTAGTTATGTTATGATGTTTAGTTATGATGGTCAAAATAAAACGTTTTGAGAAACAGTCGCTCTGAATTAAGAACGTCTGCTAAATGCCTAGAATAGATTGTAAACTACTGAACTCATAAAATGCCACAGTCTCGTAGTAAATCAGTATCATACATATCCTGAAGCTAGAGACGTAGGCCTACCGATATTCAGTGATTAGGTCTAATGATCAAAACGAGAACATTATAATGGTGTAAAAAACTAAACATTTCCACACTGTAAATTGCTCTGGATTAAGAGCATCTGCTAAATGTCTAAATTGTAAATTGTAACATATCGTCACTGTCGGGCAGAAACCTTGTATCTCCAAGGTTCAAATTTGTATGTTCTTTCGCAAGTAAAGCCCTGCTTCATCATACAAGGCCGTCGCACGAAGGTAGTGAAAACAGCAGATCTACAAGCACACAACAGCACAGTAAGGGACAAGATGACCCCCGGCCACTTTCATTATCACTGAATACACCTTAAGTAGCATGTGAGGGGTCAAACTAGGTGTTTTTCGGGATTCTGAATCCAATGCAAGCATTTGTTTTGCATGAAAAATACATTGCTTGGGCTAAAAGCGGCCCCCATAAAACCATTAGTTAGTTTTGTGGGGGCCGTTTTGTGGGGGCCGTTTCTCGGGAAGGAATGTTTTTCGTGCAAAACAAATGCTTGCATTGGATTCAAGTTCCAGATATTGTATAGTGTATTATGGCATTGTGGTGGATTTCCTGAGAGGGTCATGACAGCCTGGTAATGTATAAGAGCTGTGTAGGGTTTTGTATAGGGTTTTATTCCCTTCAGGGCCTGGGGGTCCCTGGGATGGACTAACATGTCTGTTCCCCCCGTAGGAGTCCTCTTAATGCACTTCCAAGGTCACAGCTCTCTCTCTCTCTCTCTCTCTCTCTCTCTCTCTCTCTCTCTCTCTCTCTCTCTCTAAGTGACACTGTGTGCCAACAGGCCCTGACAGCGCAGTCCAACCTGTATGACACAGCCCGGATCTGCTGGATGCGAGAGGGCCATTAAAATGGATGAATCAATAAGAGTACATGTTGTTTGTTTCTATGTTAATTCAAAGAGAGAAGCAGGGAGAGAGAGGGGGGGGAGAGAGAGAGAGAGAGAGAGAGAGAGAGAGAGAGAGAGAGAGAGAGGGAGGGAGGGAGAAAGAGGGGGAGAGAGCAGTGGCGTCAGTTCAGCAAAAGCTATGGTATGGCAAAGATGGGACATGGAGTCCTCTGTGAAAACAAATCTGGTTTTGTCAAATTTTCCCCCGGGTTTCTACGGTTTCTTGAGCTGGATATGGCAGCCTGGAACGGTTGTTCAAGTGCAGCTAAACTTGGCATGTTAGTAAACGTGCCACAATTAACAATAATGCTTTGCACCTGTGCAGCTGAACTGCGGAACTTGGGAATATACAATGTTGTCAAGATGGGGAGAATACAAGTGTGGAGAATATAACTATAATACCTTGTTACATTTTGCATTTGTAGTTATTTTACTGTAATTTAACAACATAATAACCAGCACAGATATACAAAGAGACATTCAGGGTATGACAGCTGCCATACCCAATTGATGCCCCTGGGAGAGACAGAGAAAGAGAGACAGACAGACAGACAGATATGGTGAGGAAGGAGAATATAGAGGAGGAATTTAAAAAGAGAAAGGGGGATTGATGTGATGTCAGAGGAAAATGAACACTAGTCTAGATCAAAATAAAGAGGGAAAGGAGTACAGCCTGTGACCGAACACGGACCAAACACAAACCAGAAACCTCCTGATGTTTGAATGTAAAATGTGTGCTTTTATATTGTTATTTATTGTTTATCCCTCTAAGGCCCACGGTTGTAATATTACAACGTTTGTATTTTATCCAAAAAAAGGTTTAAATCATTTTATTTTAGCTCCCCCTACCACCTAAACACCACCATTGGATTCTATTGTTTAGTATTACAATGCCATTGGCCACAATATTTGCATATAAATACCCCCCACAGGGGCTGACATTCACACCCGCCACACCCCCTGAAATTCCAGAGTTTTGACGAACAACATCTCACTTTTTCATGGAAGCTATACCTCACAAAAACATAAGTAAAATGCCTGTACTATTTTTTTGGTGATCATTAGAATGTCTAGAACATGTACATATGTTATTATTGTGAAAAATATCCCCCATATGTAAATTAGAGCATGATTTATGATTTTTGATTTATGGCTATAAAATCTTACAAAAACATTTTTTTGAAAAAAACATTACATTTTCCTGTGATTAGGACTCCTACAACACCATCTGATTTTTTTCAATTTTTTATTTCAAGTATTTCTTAATGCGGGCCTTAGAGGGTTATACCCAATTCACACTGCTGCTTTTTGTTGTTGTTGTGTGTATATCTGTTATTTTTCAATATAAAGCACAAAATAATGCGTAATAATGTGTTCCCAGTCTAAATGGGTTAAACCCCCTCCATATGGAGAACATTCATGGGGGGCCCGCAGTGAATCCTTGTACCCAGGGCCCAGAATTTGGTGGGACACCCCTGATTATTATCGCATGCTGATCTCCACACTCATCACTCAATAAAAAATCACACCCGTGTGAACTGAGCGGTGGTCGTGGAGGCTGCGCAACAGCAAAACAAATATATATATATATATACCTGTATATATATATTATAAAAAATATTAAAACAATATTAAACAAAATATTAATAATAAAATGCATGTCACTCAGGCCGCCACTGGTATCCATCCTTGTGTGTGTGTGTGTGTGTGTGTGTGTGTGCGTGTGTGTGTGTGTGTGTGTGTGTGTGTGTGTGTGTGTGTGTGTGTGTGTGTGTGTCTGGTGTGTCTGGTCTGGCCTGAACAACAGCGCCCCTCCCTTAACATGTGTGGTCAAAAAAGGTACTGTAGACTACATACAGACAGACACGGACGGACGGACGGAGACAGACAGACCCACACACACGGCCACGTATAGGAGCGTTGTGACCACCGCTCAAAAAGGGGGGTTCAACCCGAGTAGGCTACAAGAACTCACTGGCTGCTTTTAGTTACTGCCATGACAAATTAGGCACGTAGTGTAAGAACACAGCTGTGCTATCACACAAACAATCTATTGGACATTATTGCAAACTGTCTAGCAAATCTCCTTCCCTGATGCACTAAACCATAATGGTGACTGTCACCTTGGCGCAAGAACAGATAAGTGCGGCTGCAGGGAGGACACGGGGCCTGTGATAGCAGGGAAGATGGACAGACAAGGGGACTGACAAAAATATAAGCACACACATTTTCAGTTAACAACTAGAAGCAATGCTCTTCCGAGCACAGGTCTCTGCCAGGTCAGGTAGATTGTTGTGACCACCTGGTGGCGCTATAACAGGCCAATGCGAAAAGGGTTGCATGTTTTCTTTGGCCTTTCATGCCAATCAGACGATGCTTTCATGATTTGAAGCATTTTGTTCCAAATATTTGTTTTGCAAAATGACGCTATGCAGGCAAATGTGAAAACGGTGGCATTTGACCTGGACCTCGACCTGGTGGGAATGTGCAAAGCAAAATTTCACGGAAATGTTCAAAACGGACCAATCCTGCAAACTTTTATCCAATCAGGATGGAATATGAAATATCGGACAGATTGGTCTTGATCACATGACTATAGAGATACTGTGGACGAAATCTGAAGGAGCAATATAAAAATAAATGTCGGCCTCCTGGTGGCGCTATAAAAGGCAGATGTAAAAAATGCAGGGCAAAGGTTTTAACTTGGCCTCTAGGGAGTGTGCATACAAAGTTTTACACTGATTGGTGGAGTTATCTATATGTAAAAATCACACCCTAGTGTGAAGTGAAAGGTGCTATTTATGAGTTAATTTCATCAAGTGTCCCGCTAGCCAATCACAGCACGTCCTGCAAAACATGGTACCCTGGGCGTACAACAAACTTTGAGCTGTTTTTGCCGAGATGTCGGCCATATGTAGGCCATTTTTTTACACTTTTTTCCCATCGGTTTTTGACCGGACAAAGTCAGATGTTGGAGCTACAGCTCCTGTTCCAAGGGCACCGCTCAAAAACAGGAATCAGCCTCTTATTGACCATATTCACACCACAGCCATCTTGGATCACATGACAACATGGGGTGGCAACATGTCCAAACCATTGTAAACAATGGAATGATGGTCCCAAAATATGAGTTCTGTTCAACCAATTTCTTTTGACCAAATTGACAAACGCTCTTTTTGAATCCTTTTGGAGATGTTGATGATAGAAAAGTGCTGTGGTTGCCCTGCGGGGCAACTACACTAATAAAGCAATCTCATGGCGTGGCTCCAAAATGGATCTCAGACTTCATGTGGACAGCCTGACGTTTTTTGTCAACGACATATCTATGATATATGACTACTTATTTAGCAATGTTACGTATAAAAGTATGAAACAAAAGTGGAAGCAATTAAGGGAGGGAGGTACTTTTGTGGCCTGCTGACTGACATTGTGCATAAGAAATCTTATGTTTGGTCCAACAAATCACTACCCAAACAAAGCCAGAAATTAGGCAACAATATGTAGGAAAAGCAGCTTTGTTTTCTCCTAAGATCTATGTCTGTCAAAACACTCATTTATGAGTATTAGCAAGGCTCCAGCTTACCTGCTCAGAATAATAATCACCTGCTTTGCACCGACCATAATGAATTCCCCCAGGGCGGTTGCAATAAATTTAAGCACATTTTAATTGCATGTATCTTTATTTTCCTTGTTATGAGAGACATCAGGAATCGTGTTATGAGAATTAATTAATGTATCCTTTTAAAAAACAGCCCGGAGCATTATTGTGGTTTTGTATTAAAAAAAGAGAGGAATATATAAAGAGAGAGAGAGAGAGAGAGAGAGAGAGAGAGAGAGAGAGAGAGAGACAGAGACAGAGACAGAGACAGAGACAGAGAGAGAGAGACACACTGCGAGCTTGTAGGTGCGGCATTGCTTGGCATAGCTCAGCTCAGCTCGGCATAGCTCAGGGGTAGAGAAACCGTTATTAGAGCACGAAGGGTTCCCGAAGGGTTCCCAGTTCGAATCCGGGCTCCCCCTGAGTTAATGTCGAAGGGTCCTTAGGCAAGACTCTGAACCCCACATTGCTCCCGGTGAGCTGGTATTTTCACAATATTCATCTGTGGAACCGAGTCACATTAAGTGTAATACCTACAATTGCAAGTGCTTGTCAGGGTGGGGGTCCCCAGTTCAAATATGTTTATTTGGGGGGTCACGGCCTAAAAAGGTTTGAGAACCCCCTGCTTTACACTGTCTGTTTGGTGGTGTTTTGTGGTTTTGTTGGACAACCTTGTGGAGATACGGAAGCAGGTATAAGTAAAATCTCCAGTGCAGGTGCAGGTTGCTGACCAGATTACAACAGCAAGGTCCCTGCTTCACTTCCAGCCTTCAGCTTTCCCCTCTATAAATAAATAAATACATGAATAAATAATCAAGCACTTCTGCTGTCCTTGTGCATTACCGAGATCAATCATCACATGTCTGTGTCGCTTGAACAACAGGGTTGAATCATGCACAATGCACATCAAATAGAAGTGTATCCTTGCTATTAGGGAATATCGTTTTTAATTAAAAAAAATCTAAGTATATCAAAATGAAAACAGCTAAAATCGAATCGTATCGTTTGACTTTGTATTGAATCGAATTGGCAGTGCAAATAATCAATTGTATCACCTAGGGGAGAGCCTGCACGATTGTCATCGTTTAATTAAAAAAAATCTAAGTATATCAAAATGAAAACAGCTAAAATCGAATCGTATCGTTTGACTTTGTATTGAATCGAATTGGCAGTGCAAATAATCAATTGTATCACCTAGGCTACTTGTAGCATTTTTAATAAGAAAAATGAAAACGAGGGTTTTAATTACTTTTCCTTTCCATATAGCTTCACTGGTCTTTCGATAAATGTGTGTAATCTCTGTGTTCATGTCAAGGTGCGGGTTTGTCCATATGTGTTTAAATATAATGTCCATGTATTTGCCAGATAATCACTGTGTTTACTTATTTATATCCATAATAATACATGTTTCCCTTAAAAACCTGCACTATCCACACTTTTCACACAGATTTAATTTCTTTGCTAAATAGTTACCATATCGATTTTAAATCATTGAATCGAATCCTATCGTATCGCCATGAATGAACCAATATCGTCCATGTATCGAATCGTCAACCATGTATCGTTACACCCCTACTTGCTAGTGTAGGCTGTGTGTTGTTTTATAATCCGAGAGGAAGAGCCGGACAGAAGAACCATCTCACGCAACAAAATGTAAATATTACATGAAAACCTCCCGGGCAGAGATGGTCACACAGTCTCGGTCCTTCTTTCTAGTGAAAGATGACAGCATAGCTTCAGAACCAGTGTTCTGGGAATAGAGGGAGGAGGTTAACCGTCACTTTCCATTTTTAATGCGTCATAAATATTCACCGCACACTTCATGAATAACTTACCCTGTGTTAATAGTCAGTAAAAGATCAATTAACATATCAGTCAGGAGCCCAAGCGAGTCTTTCCCCAGACGCCGACCAACGGTGTGAAGTTAAGGAGATCCCCCCCCTTCTGTTCCCATCTTTCCCTCACAGTCTTCTCTTGATGAACATGTCAAGATCTTAATTCCCTGGCCTGGCCTTGAGCTTGAACCATGGAGGTCAGCTCGCCTTTCAATTATTAAAAGATGGATTTCTTTTGCGGTGGCATGGGGTAAAGTTCCTGCCCGCCATCGTGGAAATGAAGGATTTGAATCCACCTCCAGCTCAGCCGGGCATCCATATGAGCCGCGGTCACTGGAGGTCAGCCAGGCACGGAGGGCAAAGATCTATACCTGAACTAGTAACTCCTACAACGGGGGTCTTCAACGTTTTCAGGCCAAGGACCCCTTAGCTGAGAGAGAGATGAAGCAGGGACCCCCACATAGATTCCATATAGTTTCATAGTTTGACAGCACAATCATCAGTGTATTTTGGATTCTTGTCAATTTTGTCTGTGTTTTCAGATATTTAACCAGTTGAACTGTCAATACTTAATAAAGTTGACCTTGCTTTCACTCTGTACTTAGCCACTGTACCTATCCTTTTTCCCCTCTACACCAAAGCGCTTTGCCAAAAAATAGCGTATCTACAAGCTCACAACGCCTCGAGCTGATAGACGTTGTGAGCTTGTAGATAC